>NW_008238633.1:1431120-1478992 GCF_000691975.1 Corvus brachyrhynchos
ACCTGGGGAGTTTGCAAAACTCAGCAGAAGGCTGGGCTGCCTGAATACCAGGCAGACACAGCAGTGAAATCCTAAACAACAGGGCCATTACCCTCCAGGTGTTACTGCTGGAGTTAATTTTTCAAGCAGCATTTTCACTGTATGGCACGTGCGTTGCCACAAAAAATTCCTGCTAAAAGAAACTTCTCCAGGTCCCCCCATTGTTACTCCTGCAGACAGCTCTAGGAATGCAGGTCCCAAGTTTGCAAGCACAAATGGGCTTTATTTAATGTAATTCTGTTGTCCCTGCTCAGAAATTCAATTTTGCTTTTGCAGTGTTCTGAAATTAATGAAGCCAGCTGAGCCTTGCTAGTCTGGCTATTTCCTCCTGGCTTTCAGGGTCATGTTTGGCCTTGGTGCCTAGACATTGCTTTTCTCCCAGATCGAAAATCTCTTTGAGATACTGTGATTATATTTTGGTTTGGAGAGCATGTGGTAAAAATGAGTGCTCAGGCACACTTCTGTGTGAGTGTCTGGGGCAAACAAGCTGTGCTTGGAGGACAGGTGATAGGAGATTTCCAACTTGGAGCTGGTTTCCATTCCCAATGCTGGGAGCGCTCTAGGGCCAGCAAGGGTCCAACACATTCCCAGCCTTGGGTCACTCGAGCCCCAAGCAAGGAAAGCTTTTTGTTTGTAAGAGCAGCATTAAGCACTGTTTAATTACTTTCTTGTCTAAATGGTTCATTAAAATATTTGGAACAAAATGTATGGAGTGAAAATGAGAAGCAGGAATTCCCATGGTATCCTTTAAGGCCCTTCCCTCTGAAAGCTGCCTCTCCCTAGCTGAGCAGTGCCAGTTCTTAAATGGTCTGTCCCACAGAAAGGCGTAACTTGAAGTGTATTTTCAGGTGGTGTTGCAATGACTGCTGTCAGCCGAGTGCTGCTTCCCCCTGCCCTGCCTACCCTTGCAATCCTGTGGAATCCTCTGGAGCGGGGCTGCTCCGCTGTCAGATCTACAGTCAGACAGGTCTGCTGGATTGGATCTGCTGAATGCAGCTGCCAGAGGCATTCCAGCTTCCCTGGGAGCCTCTGCCTGCGCTCCATCCCTGCTTTGTCACTGCAGAGCGTCCCAGGGAAGGGGACGATGGCGCGGCAGGGACGGCGTGGGAACATCGCTGCGTCCATCTGGCCACCGTGGCTGGCAGTGGTCCATGGCAGTGCCAAGGCCAGGGGACAGGAGGAAGGCAGGCACTGCCCTGCCTTTGGTGCCTGGCAGTGCCTGGAGTCACTCACACTGCACTAATTAATGCAGGCCAGGGCTGCACATCTGATAAACGGCGCTCCAGACAGAGCCACCTCCCTGCAGGGCTCCCGGCCACACATCCATCAGATTGCTCCCAGTTCTGAGAGGAGACCAAGCTCCTCATTAGTCTCTGCTCCATGATATTCAAATGAGAATTTCCCACAGCTTGTTCCTTCAGGGCCATTTGTTTGGGAGATCAGGCGAAGGAGTGGGACAGGAGCTGAACTGCCAGGCCCTGGGTCCCTTGAGCTCAGGGCACTTTGGGGTTTTCTGGGAATGTGTCCTCCCTGATGGCTTGGCAGATCTCTGACAAGGGATGTGAAGGAAGGATTTTCTTTGAATGGCTGGGTTATCATTTCCAGCTTTGTTTCTGAGGGGTGGGGTGTCCTGGCTGAGTACAATCCTTCTGTCACCTTCTTTTTGCCTCTTGGGATTGGATGCTTTGGGCTTTCCTTCCAAATGGAGCACTGAGACTGGGATTCATGGTGTGCCAGACCATCCTCAAGCAAGGGTAAAGATTTTCATTTGGTGAAGCTGCACTTTGGCGTCTAAAGAAATAATTTAGTCCTCCTTGGTATGCAAACACGTGGAGAATCACAGCACCAGCCTGCAGCAAGCAGGTTTCCCTTTCTTCCGTGAGCTGCCAGCTCCTAGGAAGAAACTGTGCCAAGCAGCAGCAATTATTCACTGAGCAATACCCCAGACAGGGTCTTAAATATTTAATGTATTATTCTGCATTCCTTCCCTCAGTGTGAGAGGGATGCAGTACCACAGTGCTGCGAGCACCGAGGCTCTGACAGAGCTCAGAGCTGCCTTTTCCCCTCACACCCCCTCTGAGCTGCTGTCTGCATACAGCATATCTTTGTACTCTGATGCTCCAAGTGAATCTCCCTTCTTAGCCAAAAGATGATATATTTAAGCAGTCTTTATTTGGGATCAAGCTGGGAGTTTGCTTCAACTGCAATTATTTCTTCTGTCACCGCTGTGCGTTTCCGTGCCAGAAGAATATCTTGGCTTTTCTCAAATTGGATCTTTTTCTGGCTGCTTGCACGATGTGTGCTTGTGCTGTGTGGTTATTTGTAGCCTCTGCCAGCAGTAAGAGAGGTAGTGCTGGGGTCTCCTCTGTCCTCTGGTGAACAGCTAATGAAGCAGTTGCAGCCGTCTGCACTGATGGGAAGGGACTTTCAGCATTATCCAGGCAAATTGAGCCCCGAGGACTGGAAGCTGCCCAAGGGACCCTGAGGAGGGGAGGCAGCTGGACTGAGCCATCAGTGTGGGCACTCCCCCAGGATTATCCACTCAGCCCAGTAAGAACCTCCTCAGAACTTTGCCCTCCATCAAGAGAGGTAAAACCAAGGCTGATGCAGGGACAGGGGCTGGGCTGTGGAGTGGCTGTCCCCATCCACCTGCCTGAGCAAGAGCACAGCTCTGGGTGGCTCTGCAGGCACAGGGACATCTCCCAAATGCCTCAGTGAAACACTGTCACCACTCCACACGGAGAGGCAGGAGCTGAAGGGTTCTGTAGCAGTCCCAGATCAAAACCACTCCTTGTCTGTCGTCTCAGCTGAGCAAAGCACCACTGCAGGTTGTCAGTCCTCCAGCGTTCATTGCCTACCTTCTCCATGTCACACAACATAAGGAGCTCCATCTCAGACTATTTCCAAAATAATCTTCAGTTATACTGCTTTTTGTAGTCACAAAAAAGTTTCTTTCATCACAAAAAAAGCAAAATAAACCAGAGCTTTGTATCATGGCTCAAGGTGCCAAGAGCCAGTTGTGTGTTCGCTTCAATCTGCTAAAACGTTGTGGAATAGGACCTTTCAGACACCCGATTGCTGGGAGTGCTCTCTGCTCACCACAGAGTGCCAACAGCAAGAGTCAGAGCCTGTGGCCTTGTTCTGTGCTCCAGGACAGAACTCTTGACTAGAAGTGTGCTTACAGTTTTTGTCTGTGGATAAAAGCCCACTGTCTGAATTTTAGACCAATGATTCCTTGGAAATATTTGTGTTTTCCCCTGCATGATGCACTGCAGAAGTGGGCTGGTCACAGTTCCTGTGCTGATGGACACAGATGGAGGCTCTAGGCAAGCTCCTCATCCAGGAGCTGTGGATATCCATACTTTGGATAATCCTTTAGCCTTGAAAGCAGTTGTTCTTACCAACAGTTACACACTTTCTTCAGGTTTCATGCTGACCACGTTAGCAGTAAGTAATCCCACCGTGTGCCCAGTTTAGTTACACTCCATGCCACCATTCCTCTGCCTTTTCCCTGAAATGTCAGGAATTTGCATGATGAGGAGATGTCCTTCAGCTGAGCCACGAGTGAAACTGGGGCACATCTCCTCCAGTCCCCACCTGGAAGGACCTTGCAAACCCCACGGAAACAAACTGGAGATACAAAACAGCCCCGGGGTGGTCTGGAGCATTCCCTGATGATTCCAGGCAGTTCTGCAGTTTGTGCTCTGTCTCAGCTCAGTTTTCACTCAAAGCCTTGGGCATAGTTCTGCAGTTAATGGCACTTTGGGAATTTTTTAAAATACCTCTATTAATACCAATGGAAATTATACATATATAGACAAGTCTGTTACATTTAACAATATCATTTTAATGGCTTCATCATTAGATAGTGTCTGTGCTTCTTTCTGGGCTACACTGAGCCAGTGGCCATTAGGAATAAACAGGATTGTCAGACCTTCCTGCTCACTTTCTTCACAGCAGCACAATATTTTATTTTCCTGTCCAGTTAATTTGTTAAAAAGCAAAACAAACCCAACAAACCACATTTTGAAGTAACCTAAATGAGATATATATTTTTATTATTCCTGAAGTGACCCTGTATGCAATGAGATATTTGGTTTGCTGCAGCTTTCATGACATTGTGTTCAGAATCTGGGTTATTTTTATGTTTTAAATTAACTTTCCATCTTTGAGCAGTTTGGAAAGAAACCAAAAGACTTAAATGGGATTTTAGCTGGAAAGAAAGAAGGGGAGTGATGATGTGATTATACTAAAGTTATTCTATAAATTCAGTAAGAATTAACCAACTTTTTGTACCCCAAATCTGGATCTTTTGGTAGAATTTAAACTTGGTTTCTCCTGGTTTTGCTGGGGATTTTTGTGGCCACTAAACGTTGGTTCTCATGTTGTCAGAACTCCTGAGGTTTTCCTCAATGCCAGGTTGAGTCTGTGGGTGGGTGGCCAGGTGAAAAGGCTGGCTGTGACAATTCTGGGGGTGTTGCCCTCCTTTGTAGGGCTTGTTTTCCATCCTTCTCCCCACTGTGATCTGTGTGGGGATCCATCTCATCCAGGGCATTTCTCCACATCAGCTCCAGAAGCTTTTCCTGTCTTTGACACTGTTTCTCCATCTGACGTTCACCTTAAAACCCCCCACATATAAGTTGCACCAGGGGAGGTCTAGGCTGAATATTAGGAAAAACTTCTTCACTGGAAGTGTTGACACGCAGTGGCACAGGCTGCCCAGGGCAGTGCTGGGATCAGCATCCCCGGGAGTGCTCAGAAAACATCCGGATGGGTGCTGAGGGACACGGTTTGATGGACCTGGCAGTGTCAGGGGAATGGTTGGACTCACCCTGGGGGTCTTTCCCAACCTTGATGAGCCTGTGATTTGTGACTCTTAAGAGGGGCATTTTTGCTGGGAGCCGTGCTTTTCCTGTGTGTATTTAGATACAGAAATACATGTGCCTCTCCTGACTGAGGGTTTGGGTGCTGGGGAGCTGCCTTGGGTGCCTGAGCTCAGGAAGGAAAACCGGGAATCGTGCTGAAGCTGTAATCCTGCTCCTTGGGATTGTGTCAGGAGTCCCCGAGGTCAGGAGTGCTCAGAGCCAGTGGGCACCACAGTCAAGGGTTGGGGGCTAATCACCGCTCATTAGCATCTCCTCTGTATGCACAGCGCATCCCTGCTGCACAACCACGGCGTCGGAGAAATATTTATTTATAGCACCGAGGGCCAAAACTGCTCAGAGCAGATTTTCCTGCAAGTCTGGGTTGAAAGCGAGGCAAAAAGCCGTGCTGAGTGAGCAGGCTGGCACCTCCACAGCACACGGAGGGACGCAGGAAACTTAATTAAAGTAAATGAAGCTCACCCTTTTCCGTTGTTAAACTAACACCAGCCACAAAGGCGGCATATGGGAGCCACCCCCGCAAAATTCATGGCTATTCACAAATCTTGAGCTGGTGAAGCAAACAAATTGCAGGGTGGCATAAGCTCCCCAAAGCTATTTTAAAGCTTTAGTTAAAAGCTATTTGTTCCTGCTGCTTTTACGGCCTCCTCCCTTCACACCACCCTGTTTATTTTTGTAAACAAAATTAGGAATCTTGGGATTCAAAGTAAAGATTTGCCATTGATTTATGAATGCCCGTGTAAATATAATTAATGCAGTTCTAATGTGAATTTTATGGACCTCCACAGACTGTACATGTTTATGGCTATGTGAGCAAAGGCTGATCTGTGGCCATTTGTGTAAGGGATGGAAATGGATAAGTGCAAGTAACCATTTAAAAATGATGGGGCCATGGCTGATGTTTTATTACAGATTGTGGGAAAACTGGCTTCTTCACCCTAAAAATGTAACTCTGTGTTATATATATATTATTGTAATAAACCTGGGGTCATGCTCAGTGAGAGCAAGGGTAATTAGTAACACCACACTGCATGTTAAATATTGCTGCTCAAAAATCAATGTACTCAGAGAACTTCCTCAGTGCTTACAATATCTCACCTGAACTTTGTGCTGCAATCGTTCTGCAGGACACCTTCACAGCTGCCTTTTTTGGGTAGAGAGCAGAAAGCCCCAGAGTGTAAAAGTCACTCACGTAGATACTTCTAGAATATTGAAAATTGATCAGGTTGTGACTAATTCAGACAAACATTTCTCTAATTCTCCTTTCTCTAATCTAGGAAAGGGCTGTTGGGTTTTTTGTTTGGGTACTTTTATTTACTCTCATGTTTAATGGCATGCTAAGTACTCTGAAATGTCAGTAAGAAGGAGAAAAATGTGAAGTCGTTGATGTTTAAGGACATAACATTTTTGAATAGTTTATGCTTTTATTTTGGTTTATTCTTTAATACTTTATAATTTTATTCTTTTGCTGTCACCTCAGGACTTCACTGGAAACAGGAAGCAGCATCTCAACTGACCCACTCAGGTACTGTAGCAATCATAGATGGTAGTTTTAGGTTTGAACTGACAGAAATGCCCTGCTCTGTATCAGCTGCACATCACACACCTTTATCTTGCAATGCACAGCCAGCAGAGGCACTGACCCAGTAGCTGGATTTTCCTAAGAGTGGATAATTTGCTCTTTTCCAGGATTTCCAACTTGAAATTCGGTTCTAGTTCAAACCCTGTGTTTGTTCTCTGAGGAGCACGGAGGGGAGGGACAGAGGGTGTGCTTGTGCACAACCCATCTCTCTCTCAGATTTTTATGACCTCGTGCTGACAATATTTGACCTGTCCCCCTGTCCTGGCAGGTCCGTGCTGCTCTGGGGAGCAGTTGTGTGGAGATGTCGCTCCTGCTTCTGCTGCTCAGCATTTTGATAAAAGCACCCACCCTTCAGAGAGCTCTGTCACAGGAGGCACTGCCAGAGCTGGGGTTTTACTTTGATCACTCCATTTAGAAAGAAATGCTTAGCCCTGTTAACACTGCATATCACATGGGTACCTTGCATCTTTTATTCTCATCCTTGCACGTTGAAAAGTGCATCAAAGGCACAGACTTCCTTTGATAAGGCTGGGGCAGAGTCCCTCCCTCTCCAACTGGCAGCTGTTTTGGTACAAGTCTTCCTTTGGAGATGTTCTGGGTTGAGGATGTGACTTTTTCCCACATGATGTCATTTTAGCCTTGCTTGAACAAAACGGTGGGAGCTGTTCTGCTTAACCTTATTCAAATCAAGGCCCCTCTGTAATTAATCTTCTATTATTATCCAGTGTAAAGTCTTCTGAAAGTGAAGCATTTGCCCTGTTACCATTTCCTAAGCAGCCACCCTCTCTGCTGTGATATTCCCTTTGTCCTCAGCACAGCAACACTGGGCCATGTTCAGTCCCCACTGTACTTCTGTCCCATTCCCAGTGTGATGGGAACACTGGGCCTTTGTCTGCCAGGACAATGCAGGGAACAATCCCAACTTCCCCTGGCTCTGCTCCTCTGCAAATTTATTTTAGTGAGAGCATCGTGATGCTGGTGTGTGATTTACCAGAGCCAGGTATTGCTGCCACCTTTATTGCAGGCTGGAAATAGATTTTATTACAATGTTCTTCCTCCCATTGAGTATTTTTTTCCATGGGAAGGTGTCAGTGAGGAACATGGAAGAATTAGATGCATGCAGTAAATCCTTTTGAATGTTGGGCTGAAATAGTATCTGGGAGTTACCAGATGAGGATGTAAAAATGCCACTCTTTAACTACAAATTGAATGATTTTGTGAAGTTTAAAAAATCTGGAGTGAAACAATTGCTGAGGAGACCCTGAAGAAAACTGTTCCGATTTTATCAGGTAAAACTGTGAATTTTTCTTAGCGTTAAACAGTTACTGAGGGAAGAGCATGTGACATCTGCTCCACTTCAGCAGCTCCAATAAGCCTGCTCTGGAGCTGTAATTAGACAGAATTAAGGCCATTATTTTTAAGTACAATGAAAGATAATAGAAGACTTCTTGTTAGTGGATGTGTTCTCATGAACCTGTTAGGCAAATTGGCCTTTGAACGACCCAGAAGATGGGATGTACCAATTAACATGGCCCCACCCTGTGTCCTGTCAAGTATTTCCTAGTCAGGGTACTCTTGTTGCATTTTGCTCACAAATTTCCTGTCCCCATCACAAGGCACATTTGCCCCCAGTGAACCAACCATTCTTCTAAATCTCAGTGCTGGGAAGAGTAAAGGTTAACGTGAAAAATTTGCTTATGTCCATTATAAAGAGGAAAATATGTAAAAATGGGCATAATTTATGTGTGTGTGTATTGGTTGGCACAATTTCTTTCATAGCCTGCACACTCTGGATATTTTGAGTTGGCCTCTGTCAGCTTTCAGCTGGCATCTGAAAATGTTTTGTTTCCTAATGTCTAAATCTTAATGTGGCCCTTCTGGAGGGTTGAATTGCCAGACCTGTTCCAAATGAGTTGGAAATGCAAATGTTTGAGCTTTGCAGATATTTGGGGCGGGTTTGTCAGCTTCTGTAGCAAATCGATCAGCCAGAGGTTGTGTGAGCTCAGGGAACAGATGTGCACAAAGGACAGTCAGGATGAAGAGAACAGCAAAGTTCTTCCTACCCTTCTCCATGGATACTTTGGCAGCTGAGTGGCTTAATCACCAAAAATAAAGGGTAGTATCAAATGATGGTTAGAATTCATCTGGGGGGGGAGTGCATAACTCTGAGAGCTGTCTGCAGCCAATAAACTCTGTTTTGAGTTTCTGGAAGGTTTCTAGGCAGCAGAGCTGCCCTTCAAGTCAACACGGAGGGGAAAGACCTTGACTGATGTCCTGACTCTCTGGGAATCTCTGCAGAGCTCGTCACCAGCACCTTGGGGTGTCCCCAGGCTGTCCCTGAGCCCGAGGGCTCCATATGAGCTCTTCCACCTGCCCTGGTGGGGCAGGGATGCTCCAGGGGTGGCACCCCGGAATGCCTGTGAGGGGCAGGGAGGGACATCTGGTTTGCCAGAGCCTTGAACATCAACACTTGCCTTATTCTTTGAACAGCTTGGGAATTTTCTCCCCAGCTTTGCTGTGGAGACCCCTTACTGCACTTCAGTGCCCTCACAGCACCCAGTGCACAGAGCTGTGTGTGCTGTGGTGTCCTGGGAGCAGCAAGGCCTTCAAACCTTCCAGGAAGAAGTTCAGCATCTCTCTGCTTGCCCAAACCCGTGGTTTATGCACCTGCTCTGCATTCCCCCACTTTTTAATGAGGTGTGTGCAGGGTATCCTGGATGAATATGGGATCCACACTCTGTGTGTCCCATGAAATTCCTGAACTCCACAACACACGGATGGCTACCATGAAATTTTTGTGTGTGGCCAGTCGAGTATTTCACCCTGGAGTCTTGAAAGACTCGGGGAAAACAATTTAACTACTGCAGTGTCTGTGTTCCAGCTAAGTTGGGGGATACACTGGTTTTCTGGGGAAGTGAAATATTTTTCAGGAATGTTCCTGGCATATCACTCTAGAAGTTTAACTCAGTAAATAACAGTAGGTCAATAGAAGTATTTTGTGAAAGGTTGTCACCAGACAAGTCAATTTTCCTGACCTGCCCAACTTTTGGAGCCAGTGCACCAGGAACTCCAGCAGGCACTAGCTTCATGCTGGGGTTATTTTACCCCTCACTTTTCCTTCAGCCTCAGAGCTCCAGGGCTTGGCAAGAAAACCACCCCTAAAAAAGGAGGTGGTGCAATGTTCGATTTCCACTTGGCCCTTTTTTTAGTGGCTGTTTTTGAAAGCCTTGTCAGAGGCTGAACTCTCAGTGACTGCAGAAATTCTCAGCAAACTGCTCACGGCTCCAGCGCTGGAGCTGCAGCACATCCAAAAATCCCTGCTTGTATTAGGCCTGGGAATTCTGAGTCAAAGGTTTCGGTAAATGCCTTTCTGAAAGAACCAGTTCTATATCCAGGGTGAGCGTGAGATGAAGCTTAATTTCCTTTGTTGTTTTCCTCTGGAAAGACAAGTGAAAATGAAGAACGTGTTGAGAGCGTGGGGCTTTTCATTTGCAAAAGTCCTAATTAGCATTTTCTCTGCATGCAGTGAGGGATAATGGGTGTTGGATGCTGTCAGGAAATCCATGGGTACATGGCTCCTATGCTCTGAGCCCACTGCTTAGAAACAGATAATTAAGGTGATAAATAGTTTGGGTTTTTTCTAGAAAGGATATGATGCTGAGAAAGAAATTGCTTTGCAATGTGAACAGACAAAGGATAAGTTTCCTGAAAAGTCTCATTTCAGGATCAAGACTTTGGCTGGCATCTCCTGAGCTTACTTGTCTTGGGCTGGGTTTGCCCTTTTCCCTTGATCCTGGGAATAGCTGCTCTTGGTTATGGGATGTAACCAGTTTTTTCTTTCTTTTTTTTCCTTCTTTTTTATCTCAGAATGTGAAAAAAATCAGACACAAGAATGTTACAACAGGGAAAACTCAATATCTTTTCTTCTTTCATTTTTTTTTTCTTGTGCCATTTTTTCGTGGAAACAAAGGAAAAATGATTTCCCATTACCTTCTTGGCATTACCAGACCCAAGGCAGGAGGCAGTGCCAGAAGGTTGGGGCTCACCAGCAGCCACTGGGTCTCCAGGGCCTTTCCTCAGTTCCTCTTTAGATAAAACTACCCTGGAGAACAGGGGAGGGATGAAAAGCAGGGATGAAAGATTTTCGATAAGGAAATCTAAATATCCTTACCATGATGGCATCAGTGACTTGAAAATTGCCAAGCTAATGAAGCCCAAGGGAATATGAGTCCAGGAAGAAAAACAGGCTTGGATTTGGGCAGCATTTCATATTGTTGGGGGGTGATGTTCCTTCTCAGAGATATCCCGTTGTGTTTGCTTGGGAGTCACCAGCTCTGGTGCTGGTCTGAAAGAAATCCCAGCAAATAAGTGCAGGCAGCACAAGGAAAGGGGTACTTGAAAGAGAATCTTCACAAGAAATTATTTTTAATAGCCCAAATCAAGCACTTTTTTTCCCTGCAAGTTTCTTTTCTCATGGTCTAGTCATTCCCACCACCTGCCCTGTCCTGTACAAGGTGTTTTTAGGGAAATACCACACAAAGTGTGACCCTGGTTAAGCATAACCCACTGATTTCTTTACTTCACTAAAGAAACTGCCAATTCTTACTCAAATATATTTATAATTTCATTTAATTAAACTTGCACAAAGCAGTTTTCTAAGAAGATGCAAGGCACTTCTGTAACTGCACGGTGACAGTGAGTAAAACCAGAACCCCTAAATATAGCTTCTATAGATCCCTAAATATAGCTTATTATCCAGGCACTTGGGGAACCAGATAGGTCCACATGGGAAAGAGCCTCAGATTGAGGCTTAGGGGTTTGGTTTTCTTTGCATATTTTAAAAACAGTGTTAAAATTCTTGTGGCTTTTTGGGGAGGGGATTGTGGGGGTGTTTTATGGTTTATTTGTTTGGTTGGGTTTTTTTGTTTGGTTGATTGTTTGCTGGTTTTGTTTTGAATGCTTGTCCAAGTGCCAGAGTGGTTTTGAAGTATTTCGTCAGCTCCTGCTTTTGGTTTTGTTGTTGTAACTGTTGAACCTTTAAGTTCCTCTATACCTGCCTGGCAGTGTTGCAAGCCATAGCCTGATGTTTCCTGTGAGTGAGAAACGAAACAGTACGTGGAACAGCCAAATCGTAGTCCAGTATGCTGGACATAAGCATTGGTTGGTCTCCACTACGGTTCCTCCCCCAGAGGGTGCTGGGCACTGCCCAGGCTCCCCAGGGAATGGTCCCGGCCCCGAGGCTGCCAGAGCTCCAGGAGCGTTTGGACAGCGCTGCCAGGGATGCCCAGGGTGGGGTTGTTGGGGGGGTCTGTGCAGGGCCAGGAGCTGGACTGATGGTCCTTGTGGGTTCCTTCCATCCCGGGATATGCACAGAATCCCAGACTAATTTGGGCTGGGAAGGACCTTAAAGCCCATCCAGTGCCACCCCTGCCATGGGCAGGGACACCTCCCACTGTCCCAGGCTGCTCCCAGCCCCAATGTCCAGCCTGGCCTTGGGCACTGCCAGGGATCCAGGGGCAGCCCCAGCTGCTCTGGGCACCCTGTGCCAGGGCCTGCCCACCCTCACAGGGAGGAAATCCCACCTAATCTCTAATCTAACTCTGCCCTGTGTGTTTCCATCCCAGGATTCTCACCATTTGCAGTTCACGGTGGGATAGAGAGGAAAGAAGAGGGAGGGGAGGGAGTTGGTAGAATTGGGCCATGGTAAAAGATAAGACATTTTTTAAAATTTGTGCTCCTGTCTTCTCAGAACAAAAGCAGTCCGCCTTTATCGTGCCCAGCAGAGGTTTCGATAGCAAACGCTGCTAATTCCGCAATCCCCCAGCCCCGCAGCTCCCAGCCCTGCCTGCGGCTCGGGGATGGCTCCGGAGCGGCTGCGGCTGCTGGGACCCCCGGAGGGGCTGTCCGTCCCCGCCGGCAGTCTGGCTGGCTGTCCGGCTGTCCGTCCGTCCGTCCGTGCCCGCGCCTCGGGGGCTGTCCCGCTGCCGCCCCGCGGTTCGGGGTTGGTTCATCCTCCCCCCCTGCGCTCCCTGGCAAAACGCGTCGGGAACAAGATAAGCACAATCTGGTGTGTGAGCGGGAGGGTCTGAGCTCCTGCCTTCTTTTTTTTCTTCTTCTTTTTTTTTTTTTTCCCCCCCCTCCTTCTCCCTTTTTCCGTTTTTTTTCCGCTCTTTTCCCCTCCCCGTCACGAGAAGCCCCCCGTTCCCGAGGTGCCGCAGACAATGGAGCCCGTGTGCTGGTACAGGAGGAGCTGATTAACAGAGGAGGCAAAAAAGGGAAAAGGGCAAACGCCGGCAGCCCCATGTGCTGAGATCACAGCTCGGCTGTGGGTACCGGGCAGCGGTGTCAGAGCCCACCGAGATAATTGCCTGCATTTTCCGAAGTCTGGGAGCTCTAAGGATGCTTTCCAAGGGTCCATCAAAGCCCGCAGCTGGAATGTATCCACGCTGTTTGTCCAGAGGGCTTTCAGAATGGCCTAAAATAGCCGAAAGGAGAAGTGGGATTTCTGTGTAACACCAGTGATCCCGGTAGGACTGGGGACTTTGGGAGAGATAAACGGCGAGCGGGATCAAAGAGCGCCCATGAATTTGTGTCCTTTGAGCAGCTGCCTCTTTGTATGAGCGGGGGGCACTGGGGCTGCAGGTGCTGAGCCATGTGCGGGGCTGCCCGCCGGCTCCGCGCCGATCCCACAGCCCGGTGATGCAGCCACAGGGACACGAGGGTGCTGCTCTGCTTTTGAGTCATTCAGATCATAACAAAAAAGTCTTGTGTTGCTAAAAGCCCGCTGCAGACCACAGTCGCGGCAGCAGGAGTGCTGGAAAATGCTGAAGTTGAAGGCCTTCTGCTTGGATTACTGGCATTTTTTATGTCTCCAGCCTCTCCATGGTTTCTATAAAAGGTAAGAAAATGTTAACTCTGCAATGCTCCTCAGCACGGGGTGGCTGCACATGATGATGCCACCAGGGTTTTTCCTCGCTGTTCTGCTCCCTGGGAGAAGGGAGTGGTAGGCACTTAATGAGAACTTGTGACAAAGATTGTAAAGCTGCTTTTTTTTTTTTTTTAATTGCATTAATTATCAGCTGCTGTTGTCTCTGTGCATGCAGATGTGAAGGTGAGGGTGCTGTTTGGTTTTAACCTCTGCTTTAGGTCACATCACCCCAGCTAAGACTCAGTACTTTTCCTTCCCTGATATTTTATCCTCAGGCACAGGAGCTCATGCTGTGGTGTCCACACTGTACACAGCACTGGCAGATTAATTGAAATGTCATGGAAATTTATGTAATGCAGAGAAGACCCTTTATTTCCCTGAGATATTTAGTAATATAATAGTTCATCTTTCCTCTCCCTCCCAGCACAAAGTGCACATCAGAGTCATTCAGAGCAGTGGGCACTTCACTTAGGCAGGTCTGACACCCAGCTTAAATGATTGATGGTGAATGGTGATCCTAAAGAATAGGTCTGGGTGTCAGAGGCATTGAGCTTGCCTATTTAATGGAACAGCAAAATAAGCAATTCCATTTAACATGTCCCTGAACTTACCCTGATGCTTTTTAATTGAAACTTCGTTTTCCTTGCTCTTGATTTACGCTGCTGAGCAGAGGGAATTGGATGGGTTTGAATTTTCTGGGGGGAAAGTGGGGATCCCTTCACTGTGAACAAAACCCGTGCAATCCTCTAAAACAGGATTCCGTTCTTGTTATGTACACTTTCTGCTCTGGCTACCTATTGTCAGCCTACAGAAAGTGCTTTGTACTAAATGCTAATTGCAGTTGAATTTTTCATGCAGTGGCTGAAGGCTAGAAAAGGGAACTGTTCCAATCTTTTTCAAGGTTTCAGGGGTGCCCCGCACTTTCTGCATTGAGCAATATGGGACCCTCATCTGTGACCATTGGCTTGTGAAGTTTCAAAAGATAGCTTTATTCTCCACTTCTCGCAGCTTTTCACAGATTCCGCTGCCAAGCCAAAAAATTTCCAACCTAGTCCCAGCCCATTGTGATGTTTCCCTTGCTGAGAAACCATATAAAATAATAGAAATGTAGCCAGGCTGTTTTGACACAAATAAATACTAAACTCGAGCTTTCTGTCTTGGATTCCTGGCGAAATCCCAGCTTTGTGGCAAATGAATTACTGGGGAGTTATTCTACATCTCCTAATGGAAGCCTCTGCAACAGGGCTGCCCATTTATTTCCTCCCAGATAATTAATTTACTTGCCATCAAAACCTGGATGTGCTTGAGTCTTCTGTCTGCAGCGTGTTTGCATGAACAGCACTAAAACCAGGCCTTAAGCACTTCAATACCACACAGAGGCACTTTGTTCTCATCTTTTTGAGAAGAAAAGAAAATTGAAGGAAAGTTGCGACTTCCTCACGTTTGAAACAAAATAATTTCTTGGTCAAAGCACAAACAAGTGTGAAAAACAGGTGCTGCAGAATAACAAACCTTAAATGCAAGGAAGTTCATCTGAAAAAGAAGGAAAAAAACTTTCTGGAGGCTTTCAATTCCTTTTTATTAGTGATTGTAAATAGTTTAAAATGCTCTTGGAAAAGAGCCCAGGGGCAATGGGGAGGTTTTGTGTGTGCCCTGTGTATATATTTCCTATTTTTATGTATAAAATGAGGTAACAGATAACCAAAACAGGGCTTGGGTAACATTTCCATGGAGTGACTGTGCTCTTTCCTTCTGTGCACTGCCTGACCCTGGTTTTCAGCTGCAGTCAGTGCTCAGAGCTGTGGAAAGTGTTCCTGGTGGCTTTGGAAGCCGTGACTTGCTGCTCCATGGTGGGATGTCCAGCTCTGTTTTCCAGCTTTTGGTACTCAGGGAATTCTTGTGGGTTTGTGTCCAGGGCAGGGAAGGGAGCTGGGGAAGGGTCTGGAGCCCCAGGAGTGGCTGAGGGAGCTGGAAAGGGGCTCAGGCTGGAGCAAAGGAGGCTCAGGGGGGACCTTGTGGCTCTGCACAAGTCCCTGACAGGAGGGGGCAGCCGGGGGGGGTTTGGCTCTGCTCCCAGGGAACAGTGACAGGACAAGGAATGGCCTCAGGCTGTGCCAGGGGAGGGTCAGGTTGGATACTGGGAAAATTTCTTCATGGGAAGGGTTGTCAAGCATTGAAACAGGGCAGTGATGGAGTCCCCATCCCTGGGAATGTTCAGAAAACACAGGGATGTGGCACCTGGGGACATGGGTCAGGGGTGGCCTTGGCAGTGCTGGGGAAGGGTTGGACTCGATGATCTCAGGGGGCTTTTCCAGCCTTAATGATTCAGTGATTCTGGATCTGCTGCCTGGCCTGGACAATTCTGATTTTGGGGATCATTTTATCTTGCTCTGGGAGCCACTTCCATGGAAGTGAAATCCGTGGGCTTGAAGAGAATTCCATGCAGGGTGCGTTTGGTTTTGTGGTGGCCCCACTGCCCAGAGCTGTGGGGCTGGGAGAGATGGAGGACAAGGAAAATGAGCCATTCCCCCTCCCTGGCTGTGGCTGCAGTGCCAGCTGGGGCACTGCAAGGAAGCACTGAGCCTGGGTGATGGGACAAAGGAAAACTGGGACGGGTTTTCAAGTTTATTTATGTATACAGGGTAAAAATCCAGCTCCAAAATAGCAAGCTGGGCATGTGGCAGTCCTAAAGAAAGGCCAGGTAAGGGCAGACAGCACGTGTACAGAGAGAGCTGCTCTATGTTCTCTCAACACAGCAAGGGAAGGGGGAAATAGGGAAAAATCCACCAACCACAGTTTCAGTCCATTCCTTAAATTTGGCAGCACCTGCAATAACCAGGACTTTGCCCATCCCGTGTATATTCCCAAAACAAAGTTACTGCAAGGTAATGGTGCTGATGCCTCCAGTAATGTGTTTATAAACCAGCAGCCTGATGTATCCAAGTGTCAGCAAATTGCATAAAGCAAACTGGGAGGACTGGGGTAAAAACCTGCTCCAAGAAATGTCTGGTAATTCAGTGATTCACGAAAATGAGATTTCAGTGCTCTGTTGAGTGCATTTTGGTCAGAACCCCTCACTTGAGGGCTGGTTTTGGTACCCTCCAGATACAAACACGGAGGGTGCTGAGATGTGTTCTGTGCCAGGTTAAAGTGTAAGATGAGCAAATCACTGTCGGGTTTCTGTGGGCTTTGCAGGACGAACGTCTCATGCTTTACTCCCAGGATTATTACAAACCCATGTGACTTCAGTTTTAGCATGTGAAAGTGAAGATTTTCCCTAGCCAGGGGGGAAGCTTCGTGCTGTGCTGCTGCCAGCTGGTGTGTAATAGCCCAGGCTAGAAATTGTTGCCATTAGCATTGCATTAAAGATCAAGCAAAAGGTGAGGAGATGTGTGACTGGCACTGAGGGCAGCTGAAATCTGCAAATTTTTCCTCCCAGAATGTCTTCTCTCTTCTGGCTAAAACAAGAGAATTTCAAAAAACACGAAGTGCCAAGTTCATAAAGGCTGCTTTATTGGAATGCCTTGTTTGGCAAACAAAACCGTTTTCAAAATTATTTCTTGTCATTTTTAATTTTTCTTTCATCAGTTTGGTCTCCCTAAAGGAGGCACGAGTCCCTTCCAGAACAATTAGGGCCATTTGTAATGAGCCACCCCAATGGAATAAGCCAAGTGAGAGGGTGCCTGGTCCTTTGAAGCCAGGGATTAGCTGGAATTGTTCCTGCCACCCTTCAGCTGGGACTCACAGTGCCAGCACCGTGCTTCAGGATAGGTTGAATCATGTGCTTAAGCCCATCTCTGGGCAAAATGGGTCTGTATTTTGGTATATGATTCATTCCCATGAGGATGTTTCAATGTTGATTAAAAATGGAAATGCTTTCATGAGTTGGCTTGTTAGGAGCAGCTTATTGCTGCCACCCTGGAATATCAGAGTCTCTGAGTGTCAGAAGCTACTTACAGCCACTCTGAGATTGCACTCTGCAGGGCACCTGCAGCTCTGTGCTCATCCTCTTTCCCACTCTCTTATCCTAGAAAAATGTGTAGCATTTGAAGCCATGAAAGGAATTGCCAGCCTTAATTTAGATGCTGTTTCAAAGACAGCACACGGGCTTGAAATGATCCGTGTCAGGGCTGTCCTTCAGGTTAACTCTTTGTTAAAAAGAATGCGTTTTGAGAGGCTTTGTTCCTCATTTCTGGTGTCAGCAGCATGGACTCTGCTCTGGGGTTGTGTGAGGTGCCTTGGGATGCCTTGGGAAACTGGCACAGAGGGAAAGGCAGCATAAAAGAAGGTGTAAAGAGCTCCCTGGTCATGTGTCCCTACATAATTAAATCCGTCATTTAAAAACAGGTTTAATAAAGGGGGACAAACCTGTATACAATTCTGTCATCCCGTATTCCTGGAGGTGATGGCTGTATGCTAACTACAAACCTCAGGAGCAGGGAGTAGGGGAAAAAATCCTTGAAGTTCTGGTTGCTGAGGGCCGGGAACTGCTTTTGCACAGTGCTGGACAGTGATGTCAGTGGGTTTGTGTATCTTCGTGCTGTCACTTAAACTCTGAGCTCCTTCTCGGCATCTTAAACCAAACAAAAGCAAAGTGGGTGGGGAAAATTACTGGAGCTTTGCCTTGAACTTGCGTTTGGAGTTCACCATATATGTTGTTAGAAACAAATAGTTTGCTTTCACTTGACAGTGACTTCATCCAGAGCAGGGCTGAGTCATGTGCCTGTGGAGCAGCTCCGTCTCCAGAGGATCCTTTGGCGAGGTTGCTGCAGCTGCAGAGCAGCTGAGAGCTTCCCCCACCTCCCAAATCCACCCCCTCTGGAAGCACAGCCTGCAAACAGCACTCCTTGCAGTATTCCCACAGTCAGCAGAAAAATGATTAAGAGCAAACCCTCAAATAAATGCACAAAGTAGCAAAATGCCTTAAAAGCCATCAGAGGATTTCTCTGTGCTCGGGGAAGTGATTCCAAGTTGGGAAATTTAAATGAAAATACACCAAATACCTGCTAATCTGGTGGTAGCCTTCCTGGTAATGTCATTAATGGTTCTCTGTGTCTGAAGGAGACTTTGTGCAGGTTTCATTGCTCTCGTGCCTGAAATTCACGCTTCTGGTTTGCCTTCCCAGGCTGCTCTTCCTCCCTGCCTGGGGGACACACATCCCATGGGATCCCTTCGCTTCCCATGCCCTGGTTTCACCGAGTGTGCGGTGGGATTTGGGCACGGATCTGTGGGGCTATGATGCCTCTCCCTGTACCAGTGCTGGCACTGGGCTGAACTGGGTTCCAGACCACACAGTTCTTTGTGTGTGTCCCTGCCTTCCTCCTGCCTCTCCCCTGCTTTTTCCCGGCCTTTCCCCCCCTTCCCCCTGCTTTTCCCCTGCCTTTTCCCACCTCTCCCCTGCCTTTTCCCTCTCTGCCTTTCCCCTCCCTTTCTCCTGCTTTTTCCCACCTTTTCCTTGCCTTTCCCCACCTTTCCCCTGCCCTTCCCCTGCCTCTCTGCAGTCTTCATTTCATCAATTCTCCAAGATTCCTGAAACTTTCCTTTTCTCCACCCCCTTCCCTCTCACCCAGGAACCATCTGTGAGCCCTCAGGTTCTCCCTTCTCCACACTTGAACAGATTTTAACCTTCCACAGACAGCTTTGAAGGCTGATGTTGGGTTCTTTTGGAACTGGGGTGCCTGTGCTGGGGGTTCCTGCCCTTTAGCTGCATCCCTGGAGCACACAGAGTTTGCCAGGCTTTTCTTTCCCCCTCCAGTCTCTCCTGTAGTTGGATGCAGCCGACGGGCAGCCCCTGGAGCAGTCACATTTTAATTGTGCCTCTGGCTCCGTGCCCTGCAGAGGGGAATTGGAAGCTTTCTGAGTTCCCTTTGATCGTGGTCCAAGACTGAGTCACAGCACAGGGAGCCTGGGAGCCCGGTGGTGGCCTGGAGACGTCCCAGGAGTCTCTCAGAAGCTGCAGCTGGGAGGGTGCTGGAGGGGCTCTGCCAAGGATCCCAAACTCTCCAGCCTTTTTGGGGTGAGGGGAGATGCCCTTTATCAAAATGCCAAGTCCGAGGCTGGCTCTGTTCCCCAGAAGGACTGGCGTGTGTGTCACTGCTGTCAGCTCCCAGGAAACGCCGCGGTTTGTATTTCCTCAGGAATGTTTGTGAAAAATCAGCGAAGGAAGTTTCAAAGGGAACGGAAGAGAATGCACTGAAGGCTGGGGAAAAAATATGGTGTAGGTATTTTATGAAAACCTCCTAAGTCAAAATGTTGGCTTGTTGAAGGTTTAAAGGTGCCCCAAGCTGTCCAAAAAGCCAGAATGCTTTTCTAGCTAGAAATTTAAACTTCATCTATTTGTACGACTCCTTGCAATCCTTAATTGGTAATAGCTGTTGTGTAAGGGGAATGCTACCTAAGTTAAAAATAGGTCTGGGACTGCACTGACAACCCAAACCAGGCTGGGCCCAGCAGTCACATTTTCCTTTTGTCGAATGACCTACAAATGTAATGAACACCAGAACAGAAATGCTGTCAAATCCTGGTCTGGGACCATTTCATTGTGGTGGAAACTTCAGAAAAACAGGCAAATTGTGTTCCTCACCCTTGAGGGCTGCAGCAGGGCAGATTCCCTGTGGCAGGGATGTTGAGCTGAGCTCACTTAGGCTGGGCCTGGGCACGGGGACAGCACTCAGATCTCCTCACACGCTGTGTGTGAGGGGATGCAGCCATCCAGAGCATGCAGCTTTATCCAAAACCAAATCAGATCCCATGTCCTGGGTGCTGCTTTTCTCTGGGCTCCTCTCCCTTCCTGTACCCATCAAGCACTCTGCTTATCATCCTGCAGGCTCTGCTGCCAAACAGGAATGGATCTCCAGAGGGGGGAGAGTAATGGAGTGTGAGACTCCAAATTAAGCCCTGCCTTTCTAATAATAGCATTTAAAAGTAACACACCACCTACAACTTGTAAAGGAACCTCAGCTCCAGCCTTTTTAAATACTTAGAGAGATTTATGTCCCTTGTGGTATCTTTGCCTGCAGCAGCTTTGTTTCCAGTGTGAAAATTAGAAAATAGATTAAAAGCCTCCCGTTCCTCAGAAATGGCCTCAAGCTGTGCCAGGGGAGGTTTAAGTTGGATATTAGGAGAAAATTCCTTCAGTGAAGGGGTGATCAGGCTGCCAGGGCAGTGGTGGGGTCACCATCCCTGGAGGGATTTTGAAGATGTGTGGGTGTGGCACTTGGGGACACGGATGAGTGGTGGCCTTGGCAGGGCTGGGGAATGGTCGGACCCGATGATCTTCAGGGGCTTTTCCAACCTGAATGATTTCAGTGATTCTCTTCTGCCTTTCCCTCCCTCCCCACCCCCAACATTGGGGTTTTTAGCGATTACAAACTGCTCTTCATCACATAGTGTGCTGTAGCTGTTATGGGTTCCCTCAGGAATCAAAAACATTGGGAGAATCCCACTGTTTTTCCTAAAATGGGTGGCATGTGCTTCACCGTGGCCAAGTTGAGGGCTTTGACAAACCTGGTGGTTTTTCCCCCAGCATTTCTATGATATTGATTCTTCTAATTGTTTTCCCTGTCCTGCAGCAGCTCCCTGCTCCTGTGTCCAGTCAGCAGAACCAAAGCTGTGTGTGTGCCTTGGTGTGCCCAGGCTGCCTTGGTGCAAACTCTCCTGCATCAGCCTGTGCAGGCAGTGCTCCCCAGCAGCTGAGCAGAGCCTTCCAAAAAAGCTCAGGGGGACCCACCTTCAGCTGCCCCCACGGTGTGCTCAGCTCCCAAAAGCCACAGCAGTGTCTCTGAATTAGTGGTTGGGGCTGTTTGAACTAAAGATTTCCTCCTAGAAGAGAAGCAAGATGTTTTGCAAAGTTGAGAGTTGCTTTCCCTGTTTTACAGGCAGCAAAATGCAGGTCCAAGGCATCTAGTGTGGGCACTGGTGATGCTGGGTTTGGAAAAAACAGTCCTGAAGTGGGAAGAAATTTTGGAAGGAGGCAGAACTTCTCCTTGCACCTTCCTCTTGCAGGTTGGGAGGACTCAAGAGCTTGTTTTACTTGGGGCACTGCCGTGGGTCCAGACATGCAGGGCTGCAGAGAGGGAGAGCCGCTGCAGGTGCCTGCAAGCAGGGCAGAGCTAACAAAGGTTTCCAGGAGTCAAAAAAACCCAGCAAATAAGTAAATCTGTGCGGGGAGTTGCGCTCGGGGTGGCTGGGTGGGTGCAGTGATGTGCTGCGAATGGAATCTGCTGGTTTACTTCGAGGGGAAGAGATAAGTGATGCAGTTCTCATCCACACCCAGAGGGGAGGAACAGCCCAGGCAGGCAGCTCCAGAGAGCCCTCCTGAGTGCCCACGGGCTCCCAGCCTGGGTGCGTGTGGGACGGCGTTGTCACTGCAGCGGTGACAGTCACTTGTGATGGATGAAGAACACGGAAAATCCATAGCAAAGGCACCAGGTGGCCCCTGCAGTGCTGGGGCTCATCCTGGTTGTCCTAAAGGGAAAGCAAACAAGGCTTCAAAACAGTGAATCACTTGAGATGCAAATCTGTGCCTTGTTTGGGACATGGTGATGTCACTGGGGACCAAGGGGAGGGAAGTAAACAGCCGGAGAGAAGGGCTTCACTGTCTCATTGCTCCTGGAAAAGCTCCGCTGTTCCTCAATAAGATTTTTCTGGCTGCTAACAAACAGCTGATGTGTCCAGCTTCTCGTGGCCATGCCTCCTGTTACCTCCTAGGTAATGATATGCAGGAGGAGCTGTTTTTAGAGAAGGCAGCCCAGCATGAGAGACAGGATCAGGTTTGATTAATCACCAGTTCTTCACAGGAATCAGCAGCTATTCCCTGTTGGCACATCCAGCCAGGCCCTGACCTCCCCTGGCTCTGCAGGACACTGTGCGGTTGAACATTCCCCTCAAATATCATCTCAAGGAGCATCTCACAGCAATCCCTACTTCATATTTGCAGCAGAATAAACAGCACTTACTTACAGCAGAGATTTAATCACAGAACTGAAATATGAGTTATATTAGCTCATTATGTCATTTGCATAGTGTGCAGCATTTTCTGGGTGTGTTTTAAGTGATATGTATTTCCTTGATAATAATAATAATAATAATAATAATAATAATAAATTATGTAATATTCCCTGCTTGCTTAGAGGAGAGCTACCTGGGTTTGTCTGGGTCTCTTAGGGAATCTGTGGACAAACTCAGCTTAGGAGCTGAAATACTCTCTATACTATTTAATAACCTGATTTTCGTGGGAAATGTTGCAGCAATGGTTTAAAAACCAAAACAGATGAAAAAAAAATCCCCCTGCAGCATCTCGCTTTTGCCCCATGATGTTCCCACATTATTTTAATTCTTTTGGTCACTGGTTGTGCACGAAGTTTAGAAACGTGGCAGAAGGAGGTGATGGAAACACTGCTCTCTTGTGGATCTCATCCACTGAATCTATCTTCAGAGACAGATAAAACACTATTCCTGCAGATGCTGGCGCTGTCAAAATATTGGGACTGCAGGGGAATCAAGGAGGGTGTAATCTAAATACATCAATTACACTGAGGGCTCAGGTATGAGCTCAAAGAGAGGGAGCTGACACGACTGAGGGTGCTGTTTGATACCTCTGTGCTGCACAGAACAGAAACTACTACTTTTATCCTCTTTAGGTAATGGGTTGATTTATGCCCAATGAAGTATTGCAAGTGTACAGGGTCCAAAAACCAGAAAATCTCTCCTGTAGGCACTTCCTCTCTTAAATTAGGGAGTGAAGGAAAGGGACAGGGTTCAGCTGGGCTGCCTGGACTTACGGAGCTTTTTCCAGCACTGAAATGTATTTCAGTGATTATGTTAGGAACAGATGTATAAAAGTTTTCTAATGTAACTTTCCTTCATTAAGCCAGCTGATTTAAGTGTACAGTGTGCTGTGGAACTTGGTGTGACTTTTCCTAACGAGCCATCAAGAGCTTGGTCCAATTATCAGAAACTTCCAAAGCAGAATGTATTTCAAATAGTGGGAACAGTCACGAGATCCTGGACAAAGTGGCCCTGGAGAGAATGGAGTTATGCAACAGCACACAGACAGTTAATCGTGGAATGGTTCTGCTCTGTGAAGAAACAGCGTGAACTTGGTTTCTTGCTTAATTAAGTTTTATAATATAAACATGTATCTGATGTCCCTGCTCCAGAAGGGCCCCTGATAATGGTGCTGTTGACCGCTGCACAGAAGGGAGTGTGGGCTGAGCAAAGGCTCGGGGAACTTTAATCTGTCAGAGCAACAACTCTGACTTTCAGGGTGGTCTTGGAGATGCCAGGGCAAGATTTAAAGGGCTCGTCTCTACAACGACAATAATAGTACTTTTCTTGAAGGTTTATGCCATGTGCGTGTGTGCTGGGGCTCAAATTCTATTGAAACTTTTTGGCAATAAATGCTGTGTGTTTAAACTTAGCACAGCAAAAGAATTCCATATGAATAATCTATAAGTTGGGGTGCTCTGGGGTTTTTTGGTTGGGTTTTGGTGTTCTTTTGGTTGGTTGGTTTGGAGTTTCTTTTTAGTCAGATCTTGTAATTTTATTGTTGCTGTCATTTCCGGGCTGAGTGTCACAGCTGATACTCACCGTTGAAAGCCATGACTTCTTCATATGCCTTCAAATCCAGCTTTGGAAAATGACTCATTACTTTTTTTGGCACCAAAAAGTTTATTACAGAACACAAAAAATTTTGCGAACAGCTGAGGGCTCCTCCAGCCCGAGGCATTTGATGGAGAGTGTACTGGGTGAGCATTTACAGGGCTCACAAGGGGTTTTCTAGGGCAGTGTTACTGGGCTGGTGGGGTTGTTTTTGAAGTGGAATAAATGGGAATAACTTCCTGCAGGTGCTGCCTAGGTAGGGTTTTCTGACTTGGCAGCTTGGAGCAGTGAGTGTAACACGGAGCTTTCTGAACAGCCTCTAATAATTTCTTCTGGCTTGCAAATAATGTAAACACCGAATCTTATAAATCATGAAGAAAGGAGTAACCCGAGACTTCAGATGGGAAAGCTGCCTTCCCTCGGAGTTCACTTGAGTGGAGGTCGAAGGAATCACTTGGAATTCGTGAATCAGAGCTGGGCTGCTGCCTGAACCTTGGACTAACTCCGCCGTGTGCCGCTGAGCCGACTTGTCCTGGGGTTGGTTGGATCCTTCTCCCTTTGCAAACGCCCCAGGGAAGGTCATGAAGGGGGATGGCAGTGCCATGTGGAACCTGATGTGGAAATACTGCATTTCTGTCAGGACGATCAGGTACGGGGGGATTTATAAAACTTCATTTTGGGGCTGGGGCTGAGAGCTGCATGTGTTGGAGCTCGCCTGTCGTGCTGCTGGGCTCCTGCTCCCTGCAGAGTTAACTCTCAGCAGCCTGGGAGGCTTGTTGGGGTAGATTCTTCCTCAGCCTTATACTGAACATGCAAAGAGAAAACGACAGGGTTATTGCAAAAAATCTTCCAGGAACGTGGAGTTTTCTGTCTCATTTGCAAGCAGGAGAAAATAGGAATATGAAAGGAACCTTATTTTAGGGAATGAAAATTCAAAAGTTCTGATTCTTCTGAATGCTTGCCTGTCATAATTTTCTGTTTGTCCTGTCCCCCACACCCAGAGGTTGTTCTTGGCACTCTGCAAGCATCACTTGCCTCGGACAACGGGGAAGGGGGGTGAAAAGAAGGTGGCTTTTAGGGCAGGATAAAACTCTGGACTCAGTGTCTGTTGTCTCCAGGCTGGTGCAGTGCTGTGATCCCACCTGGGAAAACACATGAAGGATGAAGGGAGAGGCTGGGCTGTGGGTGCTGAGCGTGGCTGGGCACAGCCCCGGGGTGTTGGACACTGCTCCCTGCCAAGAGCAGCTGCCAAGGATTCCAGCAGAGCTCATTCCAGGAATGGGGCCATTGGGAGAGACACTTGGTGATTGTGCGTCCTCACAGCGATTTTTTAATATGTTTTAAAGTAGTTACCCAGTCGCAGGCCGTGGTTTCTTGGTGGGACACAGCTGTGTGGGTTAAATGGTACCTTTGGCCACACCAGCTCCCCTGGAGAGGTCATGTAATCCAAATAATTACTGCATTTCACACTGCATAATTATTGTGGGCTGAGGAAATCATTTAGAGAGCCTGAATTCCTGCATGGACTTTCATTAGGACTCAGAATGAGACTGTGGATCACACTTTTTATCATCAGGGTACCAAAATAAAGCTAAGAAGTCCCTTAGTTCCCAGCAGAGTCAATATAATAGAAACTGGAAATAATCCCCTAGAGAGGACTCGATTAAGATAAAAGTAATTTCATTTATGATCTGTATTTAGAACCAGAAGGAGAGGGATAGCCTGAAAAAGCACATCAGTGCAGCCTTTGCAGCCCAGATGTTCATCCCAGCCTCGGTGCTGCTGGAACTGCCAGAGAAAAGTCCCGTGCAAACCCCTCAGCCCTGAGGGTGGATGATCCTACTAAGACTAAACTTTAAAAGTTCCTCAGAGGCCTCGGGTGTGGTGATTTTTCCGAAGTTTGACATGCAAATGGTGATGTCCTGTGAACAGCCAGTTCTTTATTTCATCAGTGACCTTACTGCTGTGTAGGGTGGGTTGAATATTAGCTGAGTTATTCACAGCAGGGCTTATTTATAGAGCTGTTGGTGGCTCTCACAGCCAGTGAAATGCGGAGTAACAAGAGGATTTTCAATGAATGTTTTTGGTTGTTTTGACAGATCTATCAGACAGACTATCTTTCTTTGGCAGCAACACCAAGAAGTTAAAGAGAATAAAAACCCAAGTTTTCCTTTGTGGAAAAAGTTCTCTGCCGCCCTAGGTTGCTTTTCTGACACAATTCAGAGACCCTAAAACTCTCCCTGTGTTTTGGGAGACTTCAGCAACCACTGGGGCTCACATTCTTACCCATCCAGGGGGAGGCTATCCCAGTCCTTCTCCCTCTGTGCCTCTTGTCCCCTTTCTGGGAGACTCTGGAGCCTGTGCAGCCCTTGCTGGAGGTTCCAGTCAGCCTCGATGTGCTCTGTACCAGCAGAGTTTGGTGTTGCCCTGCCCTGGTGGGAGCCTCTGTGCCCACCCCGGTGCCCCCACACTGGGCACCAGTGAGTGCCTCGACTACACTGGGCCACTTGTCCTGCAGCCCTGATGAATGAGGGGGTTTGTGCCTCGCTGAGAAAACAGCCCCACTCCAAAAGGAAAATTAGGCCATAGGGTTGATCTTGTTTCCATTGGACTGCAGCAGCTTTAAAAAACCACATTTGACTGAGTCTTTGTTGCCTGTTCTCACTGGACTGCGTGGCTCGTGGGCAGAGCCCATCCACATCTGCGTGCGTGTGCTTGGGTTTGCATGACCAGACCCCAAACCTGTGGGGTCAGCTGTCTGCAGGGGGAAATCCGTGTGCAAGAGGAGAATGCAGCAGTTTGTTTTTAGCCTAGGGGAGTGTAGGTGGTGCTGGAATAAGCTTAGGAGAGAGCAGGACCGTGTGGTGTGGAAATATACCGCACTGCCTAAAATTAATGGTGCCTTTTTTCCTGCTGGGGGCTGTTGGCCAGCTCCTAGAGCACAACTGCAAAAGTTATGAAGACGAAGGGATTTCTTCACTGTTGTGCCAAAGCTGAGCTTGTTGCACTTAGCATGAAGCTTGTGTCCTTCCAGAGCTCGCTTCTCTGAGCCTGTGAAGCCTCGCTGCTGCCAGGTTATTTCCCAAGGCATAGCAGGGGAGAATCCTAGAATGGTCTGGGCTGGAAGGGACCCTTAAAACTCATCTATTCCACCCCCTGCCATGGGCAGAGACACCTTCCACTACCCCAGGGTGCCCCAAGCCCCGTCCAACCTGGCGTTGGACAGTGCCAGGGATCCAGGGGCAGCCACAGCTGCTCTGGGCAAGAGAGGCCGGGTCTGGCTGACCCCCACAGCACAGAACAGGGTAATCCCCGAGCCCTAGGACAGTGCCCACCCAGGGCTGATGGTCCCAGGTATCCAGGAGGAGAGTTGTCATTCCTGTCCCGCCTGCACTGTTTGCCTCTGGTGGGACACAGGCTGACTGTCCCTTCCCTGGCTCAGCACGAGGTTTTGGCTCTCCCTGTGGCTGCAGTCCCTGCCTGCACAAAGGTGCTCAGTGTTCCTGCCCAGAGCACTGTCTCCCGCGTTTCTGGGATGGGAATGTGGTGTGTGTCAGTCCCTGAGGGACGTGCAGGGGGTGGCGGTGGCTGTGCTGTCACTGCAGCCCTGCACGAGTCCCTCGCCCTCCGCGCTGACCTGTCACTGTCCCCGTCCCTGTGCAGGGGGTGACACTGCCCTTCCACCCCTCTGAAAGCCACCGTGAGGGCCTATGGCACTAAAAAGCAGTGCTCTCCTCTGCTGGGGAGTCTCCACTTGTGATTTTTGCAGGTGGGAAACTGCCCTAAAATCAGGGAGCTGGCAAAGCCTGGAAGCAGAGCTGGGGAGAGCATCAGTCCTCATTTATTTCTGTAAGAGCTGCATTCCAGTGACCCACCGTGGCTGGGGGACAGGCAAATGCACAGTTAGGAAATTGTTTGTCAGTATGTTCGGGTTGGCTGCTGTATTCAGAGGATCCTGGCAGTTTTAAAGCAGAGGAACAAGTGTTAGAGAAGGATGGGAGCAGCTCCTGCATGGGGAATGGCTCGTCCTTGGTGATGTCCCTGGGCCAGCCCGCTCCAAGCATGGGGCTTGTGGTTGGAGACTAGAGCCATCTGAATCAGCACATCCCAGCCCACAGAGAATAAATTACAGGGTTTATAGCAGTGTAACACATAGTTTTCAGCTTGCATCTTAAGGTTCCAGTGCAAGTAATGGAGGAAAACAGTCAATGGTTACTTCTTGGTGCTCCACACATCTGGAAAAAAGTAAGAATTAGTCCTCAGTCTGAGCTGCCAGGGAGTTTCTTCCCTTATTTTCCTTCTGCTACAAACATTTTCCATTTTGGTTCTGTCATACTTTATTTTTAGTTGTCTGCTTTGGCCTTTTTTTTTTTTTTCCTGAAGGCTGACAGAACAATGCAGTGATTTCATCAAGGAAAACCAACACCCTGACCAGCACAAGGGTCCCCTTTGGGCTTGGGTGGCATTTGGGGCAGCTACTGGAGCTGGGGTGGTCAGGATGGACCACATAAAATTTGGAAGCTTGGAGTACATAAAATTTGATGTAACTTGGGTAGGGGTTTGTTCATAAATGTTCTCAGCATCCAGACTGCTTTAAATTACACTGGGATCAGTGCAAAAGTGTGGGCTGGGAGCCAGGGCTGGGCATAGTTTGCTCTGTAGTTCATGGGCAAACATCAGCAGCTAACATGTGACCAGAGATAATGGGATAGATAATCAGATATTCAATTTGTGCTTGTCAGTTTTCACCTGAAATGGCAACTACAACACCCACCTCAGCTGTTCCTCCTGGCACCTGCAGGGTGAATGTTTGTGAAGCTCCTCTGGATAAGGAGAATATCTGTTATGTATTGTTACAGTGGTAAGCAGTAGAGTTGGCACCTTTCATTAAGATCAGACATTACCAATGTGATTTTCCTGTAGCTACTTTATGGCTCAAACACTAATGAGAATTACTAAAAATTCACTTCTAAGATTAAAAAGGAAAAAAACCCAAACAAACAAACCCAGATATATCCATATTTACCTCCCCAACCTGTTTATTTTTGTATTTGGTTTCTACGTGGGTTTCTTTGTCATCTGCAAAATGCTGCACTTGAGAAGCTCCGAGACAAAGCCAAATGCGAGTCATTGTCACTCATCTCAGGGCTTTAATCCTCAGACAGTGCGTGGCTTTCTGGAGGCTTTAGAGCTGTGATTACCCCAGAGCAGGCCTTCCTCTGGGTGGGAGATGTGCTCAGCCTGGCAGCGCCAGCAGCCCCACGCTGCTTGGGGAGGGTTTGATGCACTCCCAACGCCAGTGGAACAAACCATGGCAAGGGTGGCATGAAGTTGGTGCCCTCAGAGCTCTGTGTTAGGGGGGTGTGAGTGTGTCCTGTGCATTTTGCATCCTGAAATGAGTTATTTGGGTGAGTGTCTGCCCCGCTGTGCCTGCTCTGTGCACAGGAAGCCGGAGAGGGAATCGCCGTGGTGTTAATTCCTCTGAGCTCACTGGCTCTACCTGGGGCAGCTTGTTCAAGGGGGGAACTGCATTGCTTGGTTCTGCTTGGTTATCTTTAAAAAGTCATTTAGCTGCCTCTAAATGTTGCTTGTGTTCAGCTGGGGTGGGTGGCTGCTTACACGGCTGGGTTATTTCAATCTGATTGTTCATGTAAATGAGAGGTTTGTAGTTTAAGTGCAGTGAGCTTCAACTGGTTACGGGTTACAGCCCTCTCAGAGCAGAGGGCCAGAACCTCATCAGCTCTTTCTGCCTTTTTTTTGTTACGAGGACTCATTAAAATGCTCCCACTCAGTACTTCTGTGTGCTCTTTTTGTCTCTCACTCTGTACTATTGATAAAAGCTCAAAATGCACAGGCAGGGGCTGTCAGAGACGGCGGGTGATTGCAGGTTAATCCTTGCTTGAGGGTTGGTGGGAAGTACCAGAGTGTGCAACATTTGCAGGCATTTAAGTGTTTCTTGCCACAGAACCCTGAGGTGAGGGCGAGCGCCCTGGGGTGCACAGGCACCCTCAGCACAGCCCTGCTGCTGCTGCTGCTGGGGAGCCCTGGGAACTGGCATGTGCGGGTTTTGGGACAGGTCGGATAACTGCAGAGGTGTTCTGGAGCAGGGAGGTTGGACAGATGACCCCCAGTGGTCCAGACCCAATCCATGACTCTGGGAATGTGGAGGTGATGCCGCAGGGTGAGGGCTGGAGGCTGCCTTTACTCACTGCCCACACCAGCTTCATTTCAAAGTTGTGTTGTTTCACCGAAAGGAGGACCTGAAGCCAGCTTAGCTAAGTAGCAAAAAATTAAATCAACTTCCAGCACTCTTTTGAGTTTTAATGTCTTTGCATTAAAATTACTGCACCGATGTTTTGCTCAGACTTTCAGTTTGGGCTGAGAGCAGCCCTGGGCTGGAGTCTGCCAAGGCTCTGTGCTTGCAGGGTGCAGGGTCTAATGACATGCACTGAAACCCTAGAAGTCAGAAACCTAATCCAGGGCAGTCCAGAGAAGTTAACAGCCTGTTTTATTATTTATTTACACAGACCTTCCGAAAGAGCTTGTTGCAGCAGAACCATGGCTTACTGAGCTGGTAGGGTTGTTTGTCTAGTGGTAGAGGAGTTTCATTCTATTCAAGGGAGCTTTTTGTACATTCTATTCAAGGGAGCTCGCTGGAGGTGAGGCATATGGTAAAAATATATGTGGCAGCTTTTTGAGCAGAATTAGTTTGAGTTTTGTGCTCCTTCCACTGCTGCTCCTGCTGCTCCTTGTTTCCTCAGACAGAGCTAGAAATTGGCGTTCAGGCTTTGCTCTGAAAGGGTGCTGCTGCTGCTGTTGCCTTTCAGTCACACAGTTGTTTGTATTTTTGATATTTTTTAACTCCTGAAGTAGCCTTTCAGCTTGGATCTTTTTGTTCTGAATGTACAAAGAAATAAATCATATGGGAGCATTGCCTGCTCTTCGGTTTGAACAGAATTATCTGTAAAGTGGACTGTAAAGCAAATTAGGTAGAGAGAGCATAAAGCTCTGAGCTTATCTGGTTTTAACAAGATCATGCATTTTCCAGAAGGAGTCAGATGACGTTTTAGGAATTGGTAAGTACTGATCAATGCAAAGCTTATGAATCATGTCATTAACATCTGTGCTGGGGATTGATCATAGTATGAAACGTGGGGTGTGGAATGATTTTAAGGAAACAGGCTTCTGCTTAAATGCCTGATAAGTGTTTTATTCCTTTCTTAATAGGAATTCATTTTGCCATACAACTATAAATTCTAATTCTTGCTGTGTTTTTGCTGTCCTCGATGCGATATCTGCCTATTAATCATTTTCTTTGACAGTAAAAAAAAAAGAATTCATGCAGTAAGCAAAGTGTCACACGTTCAGTCATCTTTAGCAGAGACAATAATTCATGGATATAATTAACTGCCTGACAGGTATCGAGTGTGAGGCGTTTGAAGTGGGATTGGCTTGTTGGGGGGTTTCCTGTGCTCACCACTGCTGGGGATGGGGGATGCCAGAGCTGCTTAATGAGGCTCTCGTGACAACTGCAGGAACAGGCAAATAAATTAAAATAAAATCAAAGCTCATCACGTTTGTATTTACCAGCTGGTTAATGAAACTTAAGCAGAGCTGGAGGTGGGCAAGGCACGGCGGCCTGAGCTGCTGCACCGGTGCAGCATTTCCACGCTGGGTGTGCTGGGGTGCAGAGCTGCAAGCTGATCAATTAACAATTAAATATGCTCCTGAGTTAGTCACACCTGCCTTGGCCTTCTGGAAGAGTCTCAGCAACGTGCATGGCATTTTGCATTCAATGAATTCTCATTAGCTGGTGATACCAGAGCAAGGAATAATATTCCTTCATAGCATCAGGGGGCCACTTTCATGGTCTGATGGGGCCTGGTCTGTGCAGGGAGAACACCGTGGCTGGGAATTACACAGGGGAATTACACCCTGACATGGAGCATTCTGGTTCAGCTCTCCCGAAAGCCATTTATTTTCACACAAATTGGTTTTCTAATATGGGAGTCCTCTTGGACACTGCTTTCTCACATCATCCTGAGGACTGAATCCCAGCCACACTCATGTCACCCCTTGCCTTCCTGAGTGCCACTTCACTGTATTTGGGTGTCAAGAGAAGCCATTGTTCTGAGGAGATCTTGGAAATCAGGATTCCGTGGGATTTATGGTTTAAGGAATTAGGATTTAAGGAATTGGAACACTTAGGCTGAGCTGAGGTGGCCCTGCAGGCCCTGTGACACCCCGAGTGCTGGCTGTGGCCCCGGGGCCGGGCTGGGGGCACAGCCCGGGGTCGGCGCTCAGCAGTGCCAGCACGTTGTGCTTCCATGCCAGGGCACAGGCTGATGCTGCTCCTCCACCTGCAGCCTGAATGCCTTCTTGTGCTAGAGCAAGAGGCACATCCAGCTCTGGGCAGGCTCTGTGAGAAAGGCAGAGCACAGAGCCAGTGTGGGCTGGTGCGGGGGGAAATGCGACCTTTGTGCTGCTCGGGACCCTTTGGAATGTGCTGCAAGCCTTGTGGATAACATATTTCCCTGCTGAAAGGACAGTGTGGTTGCAGCCTGCTCTGTTGCCCACAGCCCTGGATGAGGATCTCTTTGTCTCATGTTTTCTGAGCCTTTGTCCCACCTCTGACCATTAAATGATTCCCTGGCTCTTTCTCCTCTCGGAGCTGGCGGGGCAGTGAGTGCCCAGGGTCAGTCCTGCCACAGCCAGAAGGACCAGCCTGGCCAGCGCAAGGTGTCCCTGCCCATGGCAGGGGGTGGAACAAGGTGAGATTTAAGGTCCCTTCCAACCCAAGCCATTGTGGGGCTCTGCGAAGCTGGAAAATGATTCCATGATTATCTCAGGGTCCAGCTGGGAAGCGCTCCCGCGGCCAAGGCATCCAGGCTGCTTCAGAGGGAGCTGTGGGAAGGAGGTGCTGAGCTTCTGATGCCTCTGGGAAGATAAAAGGCACGTTTGTACTTTGCCTTGGATGCTCTTATCTAAGAGCCAGCCCTGCTCGCCTTTGGGAAGAAGGGCACAGAAGCAATAGCTATTGGCAGACCCAGTTATAAAAACGCCTTTATAAAAGCCATCAAGACAGCCCTCACGCTGCTATTGTGGGGTTTATTATGTTGCTGAGAAATGGAAGCTGATTTAAGAGAAGTTTCACAATGAAATTAGGAGATACTATGTGTTAAATTGCATGTTTTTAGTCTTGCGTGTTCAGCTTAGGGTTAAAGCTCAATTCCAATTTGCTTGGAGCTGTTGGGTGTCCACAAAAGACCTGCAGCTGCTGCACGGGGATTCCTCACTGGTAGATGTGTTTTTATCAGCAGATGTTCGTGTGGCTTAGTTCTCTTCCATGTTTAAATCAGCAAGAGTGAACTATTCCACCAAATCACTGAGATGGGGGCAGATCAATCTATCCAGTACCTTATTATCTGTTCGAAATGATCTGATATTTCAAAATGAGTGAAAACCAGGCACACTGCTTAATGTAACTATTTAGGAGAGCTTAACCCTGCTGCTGTAGCGGGCACACGGCCCTGAATTTAAGCACTTTTCCACAAGGAGCCTTGGAGTGCTCAGCTGTGGGTTTTTTCTGGCCATGGACACAAAGACCTGATGAGAGAATTTCACTGTCTGTATATTTTCAAGTTAATGGAACAAACACTTGTGGAGGAAAGGGGCCATCGAATGCAGATAAATACTTGACTTCTTTCCAAATGTCCAGCACTAATTCCTTAAAAACAAACACTTGGAGAAGAACACAGACCTTAAAGGCAACCTCTTGAAAAACTTGTCCCAAGTTGTTTATCCTTTTTCCAGGCTCTGGCACCACTGGTGGTTGTTCCACCTGCACATTCTGAGTACTTGAGCAGATTTGTTGCTCAGATGATGGAGTCTTGCACAGTAGCTCAAGTCCAGGTCTAAAGGAAGACTAATCCCTTTACCACCTGTCTTGTGGGGACAGGCATGGTGTTGGTGTTCCTTGGGATCACAGTGGGGTGAAGAGTGAAAAATGATGCTGGAAAGGGTGTAAATTACACTTTGTAAGTGCCTTTTGTGCCCCTGCTGTGCTGTCCTGTGTCCTCCCATCCCATGGTCTCCACACGCTGGTTTTGTGACTGTAACAATCTGTGGTGAGAGATAAGGAAGAGAATCCACGTAAATACAGCCTGGCAGGGCCATTTCCTCCAAAACAGGGCAACAGCGGAGCTTTTATAGAAATTGGGAGCAGACTCCATCAAATGCCTGGGCTGTGTGTGCCCCTTCAAACAAAGATGGGGATGGGTGTTCATGCAAAGATATCCAGAATGAAAATCCTACGTTTGCAGTGTTCCAGGCCAGGTTGGAGAGGGTTTGGAGCAACCTGGTCCAGTGGGAGGTGTCCCTGTCCATGACAGGGGGTTGGAATGAGATGGGCTTTAAGGTTCCTGCCCCACCCAAACCAGTCTGGGATTCTGTGGTTCCTGATTAATACAAGTCCCAGTGCTGTTCAGACAGGATTCAAGCATTAAATAGTAGCAGGCATGTGGCAATTCAGCTTCTTCTCTAAACCAAAAAACCCCAAGCAAACAAAAAGCACACACAAAAAGCCCTTTTGCAAGTTATTCCTGTATCTGATACTCCATCTTGTATCATATGTATTCAGCTGTTAAATGAGCTTTACTGGCTTACAGTGTTTTGTATCAATATTTGATCATTTCCTCAGACTTTATAGAGAAGAAAAGTGTATTTCAGGCACTTAAGAGCCTTAGGGGAAAGCTCTGAGCATCCTGGGGTAGCTGCTTGAGTGGTCAGTGTTGTGTAGCTGTTTTGAGGAGCAGAAATCCCCCTGGTTTGTATTTTAAGTCCAGTGGGAGGTGTCCCTGTCCATGACAGGGGGTTGGAATGAGATGGGCTTTAAGGTTCCTGCCCCACCCAAACCAGTCTGGGATTCTGTGGTTCCTGATTAATACAAGTCCCAGTGCTGTTCAGACAGGATTCAAGCATTAAATAGTAGCAGGCATGTGGCAATTCAGCTTCTTCTCTAAACCAAAAAACCCCAAGCAAACAAAAAGCACACACAAAAAGCCCTTTTGCAAGTTATTCCTGTATCTGATACTCCATCTTGTATCATATGTATTCAGCTGTTAAATGAGCTTTACTGGCTTACAGTGTTTTGTATCAATATTTGATCATTTCCTCAGACTTTATAGAGAAGAAAAGTGTATTTCAGGCACTTAAGAGCCTTAGGGGAAAGCTCTGAGCATCCTGGGGTAGCTGCTTGAGTGGTCAGTGTTGTGTAGCTGTTTTGAGGAGCAGAAATCCCCCTGGTTTGTATTTTAAGTACACTGAGGGGTCAGTGGTTTGGTGGTGGGGTTTGTTCATTGAGTAGTTCAGATTATCACATTAGGAAACCCTGGAGATGAGGACTGGCAAAGCCTTTAAGACATGGAGTCTTCAAGCCTTGATACAATAATTTTATAGACATTTTCATCTGGTTGTTGGTGCCTGTCAATGATCTGAATTTGGGGTCTGAAGTAGCTCCTGGACTCTCCGCAGTAATTCTGGGGCAGTGTAAAGATGAGCTTTCCCAAATGCAAACAAACAAGTTCAGCAGAGGAGAGGACAACCCTCCATGACTTTGTCACACTTTTAGGGAATGACAAAGCACTGCTAATACTGTCCCTTCCCTGCTGCCCAGCCTTCCGAGCTGGGTGAGGTGGTGACCTGCTCTCTCCTGGTGCCTGCTCAGCACCATTAACTCGCAGGGGCTCCTCTGGCTCTCATTTCTGAGTGCTCAGGTCAGTACCTGCTCTTTGCCTCCTCCATGCCACTGCTTAATGATGCTATTAATAAGAGGAGCCGTGTCCCTAATTTTTCAGGGAAGACAGAGAAAGGAGCCCCCGATGTCCTTGGGGTACTGGTGTCCAGATGTGTCTGAAACAGATGGACTGCTAAGAAAACAAGAGACCTGGAAAGAAGTCTCAGCCTTTTCCATGGCTGTCTCTAATTTTTCGTGTCTATCAAAGCACAGAAGATGAATTTCACTGTGTCTAACTCTGCTGAGAGGGAAGGGAGGGAAACATTTTGTCCGAGCAGTCGGTGTTCATTAAAAAGGGAGATGAACTTTGCTCAGTGCTTTAAAAAATGGCCTTAAAATCTGGCCCAAATCTGTGCTAGTCATACATTCTTCATAACTTTCCTTTCAAAAAGCTTTTAAAACTCCTCAGCACAGGGCTAGGAGCACTGTGGGTTGTGAAATTACCTTTGCAGACCTTGGGATTTTTTTCCAATGGTAATTTCAGAGCTCATATATCAACAAAGCAGGGTACAGAATTATCATTTCCCTCTGGACTTTTCAAATCTGTATCTTCAGGGGAAATCTAGAGACTACATGACATCAGCTCTGAATATATTAATAAAAATGAAATGTGGCATTTGTTAAAATCCTTTTGTTGGAGAAACATCCTGTTTTTCTGATTAAGTGCTGTGTCAATGTTACATCACACTGACTAGAGATGTTGCTGGGTATCAGCTGGGCTGACAAGCTTTGAAAATACCTGGAATCCTCCTCTTGGCATTAAAATCCACCAACATTTGCTAAAGTAATTACTTCTGTTGAATGAATCTGTGGCACGTCTGGGGAATTTGCTGCTGCTGAAGCTTTTTTTTCCCCCCCTCCAACCTACGTGTCACAAAGTAATTCCTTGCAGAGGCTGCAAAAGCCTTAATATGATCAATTCACATGCAAATAAATATAACTCTGCTAGTTCTTGAATGGCAGAGAGGCTCTGGAAGAGTCTCAAATTGAGGTATGTGGTTCTTTGGCAAATATTTTTCAAGTGTTTCCTCCTCTTCAAGCTGGACGTCCTTCTAATTAACCAGCTAAGGCAACAAATGCTGTCCAGCTGAGGGGCAGCTCCAGGGTTCAGATCCCAGCTGGTTGATATCAGGACATGCCTTATCTACCAGAGAGTGTCAAATGTGCCCCGGGTTTTTTATGCTCCCCCTCGCCCTTCCGGTACTAAGGCAGTTTGTTATATTCCTATCAAATATGTATGTGGTTTGTCCATCGACTTTTCCTAAGGATTACTGAGCTGGGAGGGAGCTTTCCCCAGAGCATGGGTTCTGCTGCTTGGGAGCTGCTTTGTTCAGCATCCCCTTCCTAGCAGGTTCTACAGTTGGAGTTTCCAAAGGTGCCCTAAGAAAGGGCAGGAATAAAAGGCACACAATAAGGATAATGTTAATATTTACCTTTACTGTTTCTCTGGGTAGTTAAAGCCTGAATGTTTTTATAGGCTGATCAATACAAATTTCAAACAGTTTTGATATTCAGCACTGCTGAAGCACAGCCTGGCTGTAAAATTTATCATCACTGGTAGCTATATAAAAATACAGCAATGTAGCCTCTGTCTTTGGGGTTATTTTTTATTAGATTCTACAATGAAACAGCCTGGGAATGTTCCAGGCCAGGCTGGACAGGGCTTGGAGCACTCTGGGGTAGTGGAAGGTGTCCCTGCTCATGAGAGGAGTGGAACAAGATGACTTTTAAGGTCCCTTCAACCCAAACCAGTCTGGGATCCTGTTGACTGTGATAATGGATGTGGTGATGTGTTCATTTAATTGTGTATTTTTAAAATAATCTTCAATATTGTAGAGTGAGTTTCTTCATGGAGATGAGGACTTAACTTTCTAATTCCTGATGTTTAGAGCTTTCCTGAGTTTTGGAAGACTGCATGGTGGGAGTTCCTCTTGGTTCAAATTCCCCAGCAGTGTGGTTCAGGCATTTTCATATAAGCAGAAAGAGATTCTGAACTCTGGAAAGTTTGGCAAGAAGGTCTGGACAGAAGCTGGGTATTGCATTGGTGCTCTTCCCTAATCTGACATTGCATGGAGTGCAGAGGTCAAACTGATGGCATTCCCAAGCTATGGAGAATATTCAAAATACCTTCAAAACTTCAGATCAAACTCGAAGTTAGATTAGAAACTGAGTTAAATCTTTTGGAGAAGTGCTGGTTTAGATGTTTTGTGGGTTTGTGTTGGAAAGGTGCAGTATTCTGCTTTGGCACTGAGAAAAAATGACAACACAAAGAAAGGGGAAAAAAAACCCAACAAAAAAATCAACCAATCCCCACTTTTAAAGCTGAAATTTGCATAAACCTGCGTGGATTTCCTTGGCTTGAACGTTCATGCCAAGGCTGGAGGGCTCTGCCAGGACATCTGCAGATGCCCTGTGACATCCTGTCCACGCTGCTTGTATCTGCCCAGGGAATTAGGGGCAGGGAGGAATTTTCCTCCTGGCAGGGGCTGTGATCACTCTTCTGTTGGATCCATCTCTAAACAAATCTGTTCTTTACATGGGGTTCAAATGAATGAAAATGCAGTTTCAGGGACTGCTTTGGTGCCATTGACTGTCAGCGGGGCGACTCTCACTAACTCAGCTGGGATTTCACATTTGCCCTCAGGAGACAACCAGTGAACCTGGAAAATGGTACCAAGTGTTCCCTCAAAATGATGGCTTCTGGAGTAATTCTGCTTCTTAGGTTTTCAGTTATCTTTATTTTCAAAATAAAGCAAAGCTTTGGAACTCTTGCTCCAGCAGCAATAATATATATTTTTATGTGAGGCTGTGAGTTTGTGATCAGGTCTATTCTGGCTGTGCAGAACTGGGGAGCTACCACCAGAAACAAACTGGGCTGCCCAAAGCTGGAGGAATTGGTTTAACAGGATGTGTAGAAAATCCTCTTTATAGTCTGCAGGTAACAATTTCTACTCCTTTGGCCAATCTTGTGGTGTCTCTTTTCTGCAGATTTTTGCTGTGTCTCTTTTAGATTCAGACATTCCAGGTGTGGATTCGATTAAGTGTGTGCAGCAGCAGGGTGCTAACAGAGGAACATTCCTTGGGTGATAATTCCAAGGGAAAGCTTTTCCAGCTTTTCCTCTGCACCCTCTAATTTTGTCTGTGTGGCTCAGGGGCAGGAGCACAGCGAGTGCAGCAGACGAGATCCCACGGAAAGCTGCTTAAGCAATTGGATTTGGGATGTGCTGAATGCCCCAGCAAACCTCAAAGCTGGAGGCTCTAATGGAGAGAAAACCTCATTTTGGGCAGTACTGCTTAGCTCCTCTAAGCAGGTTTAGGAGCAGATCCTCAGTCCCTGAAACCACCCTGCTCTGGAGATCCCAACAAACCTGGGCTGGGAGGGGGAAGGTGGCTCTGGGGAAACACCTTGGCTTGTCATAAAAACAGGGTCTTCAAAGGCACAATAACTCCAAAGTTGGGGCAACAAAGAAAAAACACCTATATAAAATATATATAAATATATATGTATTATATATCATGTATAAAAATAAATATTAATAGATATACCTATATAAGGTAGGCCACAAAAATAGATGTTTTGTGGCGTGTTTAAGGAGAGCTGTGTGTGGGTAGGGAGCACTGGGCCATGCTCTTCCTCCCAGGTACACTCACAACTTTATAAAACCAGCACCTCGTGCAATTCCAGGTGCTGCCAGCTGAGTTCCCTCTGCATCCACAGCTCCCTGTGAGTGTGGGCTCACTCCTCTGCCTGCTCTAATGGAATGGTGCCCTGGTCGTGCACCTTGCTAAAGCCCTCAGCACAGGTGGCTGATAATCTGTTTTAATTATAGTTAACGTGCTTAATTTCAGAAGTGGTGTTTAAAGCTGACAGGAGGTTCCAAAGAGCTTTCCAGCTCTGCCTCCCCAGCCTGTCTGGAGTCACACAGCCTCCAGCTCACAGGCTTTTAAATTATTTACACAAAATTGGCTTTGAAGGAAGAATTAAAAATAAAAAAAGAAAGGAATTGAAGTTTGAATGTATTAAGGACTTGATAGAGGAACGGAATGGAAATAAGAGCTCTCGTAGGAGCACTTTGGCTTCTGCTGATCTGCAGGGAATAACGGGTGAGTTTTGGAAATCTTGTTGGTTTTAACTCTCCCCCTCAGTTTCTCCCTGTTCCCCATCCCTGTTCCCCCTTTCAAAAACCAAGCAACTCCACTTATTTTACATTTGCAGTGCCTTTTGCAGTGCTCAGCCCTGTTAGCAGGTGAAGAGAGAGATGTGAATTGGTAATACCCTTGCCAAAAGGGATCCTGCTGCATGGGGTCAGCTGGCTGCTCTGCACATGATGCCTCCTGCTTTGGGGCTTGGTTTGTTGTCTGGGGTTTTTAATTTGGCTGCAGAAACAAAAGCCATGCATGTGTTTAACTCTCTGGTTGCTGCAGTAGCAGAGGGGCTGACAGGCTGCCTGGGCAGCTGCTGAAGCACTCCATCATTTTAATATAAACTAGAGCCTGCTCCCCTCAGCGCCCCACACACAGCAATCTGTCTTCCAGGCGAAATTAAAACCAGTTTTAGCATCTGATTAGCTGTGTAACCCAATAGTGCAGGGGGTGTGGAGAACAAAGGGAGTGGGAAGGCAGGAGGAGGATGCGTGTGCATCCCCTCATTTGGTGTTCTGCAGCTCAGGACAGTCATTTGCTGAAAATTACACCTGTTCAGTAGAAAGTGTCCCCAGCCAGGATCAATACTGAGCAGCAAAAGGTGCTAAACCTTCCCCTTTAATCTCTGGTGTTGGGCAGCATTTCAGCTCCCTCTGTGGCTCCCGTGGCTGCTCTCACTGAGTGAGGGGCTGTGAGTCCCCAGTGCCTGGAGATAACCCTGCAAGAGATGTGGCTTTCTTGCCTTTACTTTAATTTTCCTGCTCTTTAATATTCCTTTTTAACCCACACAGTGCCTAAATAGGCTTTCCCACAGAAAAAAATGATTCCTGATACTTTGCAACTGAGACATTGAGATAATTGCTTTTCCCAGCCCTTGCCCTGAACTTGCACAGCTTTTATATCTGTTTGCCTCTTCAAAGTATCCCTCCTTCCTCCTCCAGTATTCCCAAGCACAGCTGGAGAGCCCAAATAACAGTTTGGAAATTCTATCAAGGCAGTATTTAAATGTCAGATCCTGTCACCACGTGGGTTTTCAGCTCCTTAGTCCCACAGCTACAGATGTTATGTGAAAACCATCACCCAAATGCACAAACTGCAGCCAGAGATCGTAGGATTGCAGAGATTGTTTATACTTTAACAATAAAGCAGTGATTTTATATCTTATGTGATTTCTAGGCTATTGAATTCTTTATGTTATGGTGAGCAAGCTTTCAAAACCTTCGTGTGATGAAGCTGCAGATGTTTTGGCAGCAATGGAAATTTGGGATTCTGCTACTGCCTCATCAACTACTGCTCTCTGTTGGGATTGGGGTGGGTTTTAACGGTTTGGGGCTGAAATAAAACCAAAAGTGTACTTGATAGAGCAATAAACTGCCTGGTGGGGCAGGGAGGGGAAGTTCTGCCTCTGAACAGATCTCTGGGAATTCAGACCTGTGGCTTCTCCAGTCCTTTAGGAAGAGCTACAAGTGCTGTCAGCAGTGGGAGCACTGGCTCAGGGTGCTTGTGTGTCGTGCCAGGTCTCATCTGAGAGGTTCATGGGAGCTTTGTGTGAGACCAGAGGCCGTAAAATGTGGTGAGATATGGTCTGGCTGGGATTCTGCCCAAACCTGCCCCACTCCAGGCGTGCTCCTGAGGGAACTCGGGTGTGCCAGATCTGGCACGTGTTGGGGAGCAATGCACCTGGTTATTTACTCCACACCTTTCCCTCTCACAGCTCTTCTAAAATCTTATCTGAAATGTTTTCCACGACATTCCTGGGTGGAACAGAAGCAAATCGAGGGGCTGACTGGAAATTTGGGTGGTCACATTGTTTTGAACTGTGGGATTCAGGCCATTATTCCTCCACTTTGCTTTAACAGTGAATGGAAAAGGTGAAAAAGAAAAGAAGATCAAGTACTGGAAGAGGCAATGCCAGCTTGGAACAAGGCTCTGGAAGAAATAGGGAGCTAGAGCTGGAAGGAAAGAGGTGTTTGGGGAGAGCCCAAATCTCCTGAGGGATTGAAGGGAATCATTTAAGTCCTCAGTCTTTAATATTGAGCCAGACTACCCTCCCTGCCATAAATTGCTTTGCAAAGGGTCATCCTTCCTCTGTGCCTCATTGCAGTGGCACATAACGTGGGTATTTTGGTGGTTTGGAGTTAAATACTGTGTTTTCAGATGGCAAAGAGCTGCATCTGTGCAGCAGGAGCCACAAGCAATTACACTGCTTTACAGAGGTAAAAATTATCAGTTGTAGGCATTCAGGCAATTACACATCTGTCTACTGGAATTTATGCTGGAGATACAAAAAAAAAAAAAAAGTATGAAGATCTGAAAGATATTTACAATTTAAATATTTGATACAACCTGTAGCACAGAGCTTTGCCTGCCCAGGTAAGGCAGAACTGTGTTACATGTGTGTATCAATGTGTATTTACAGATAAAACAATATATACAAGACTCCAAAGGGAAGTTTTACTGTTTCAAGGTGGGATCAAATTCATTCAGTTCAGTACTAAACTCCCCAGCAAAGCCTGTCTGTCCTGCCTGCTCTCAGGGCTGGATATTTGATGTTTATCCTCATATATGACTTAAGCTGAAATTCCTGAGATGGAGAAAAATCTTTGGAAACTTTCAAGGCCAAAATTGACACCTAGGTGTGAACTTTGATAGGTTTGAGGAGGGCTGAGTGTTGGTTCAGGGCTGGTTTTAGTTAAAAATGCAGCGAGTACATCAGCTGTACCATTAAAGGAAGGTGCTGTAGCATCTAAAGGGAAATTCTTTATTTAGCAGGAATATTAAGTGTGAAATGCCACAGCTGAACAGATAATTGAAGGAGACAGTCAGCACTGCTCAGTACCCCCAGTGTCCCTGGCTGGGAGAATTACTCAGGCTTTTAAACTCCCATTAAAGTGCTCTGCTGGCCTGATGGAAAATCCTCTGTTCTGAGCTCGCTCCCACTCAGGAGACCTTGAGAACCTGAAAATTTAGTGCAAAAAAAATAGGCTTAATTCTTGCAGAAGGTTCCATTTAGTGTTGATGTACGTGTAAAATTAGAAAAGCTAAAATTGCACTGCTGCATCGTGCATTCAGCAGGCTATGTGCAAAGTAAATATAATTTTTTGGAACATATATGCAAAAAATTTGATGGTAATTTGAACGGTGCAATCTGTGTCCTGTACAAGCAGTGCATGTGTTCCCAGTCTTCTAGTGAAAAAGGGAACTTGTGTTCTGGTGGAAACAAAAGGGATAAAATAATGAAGATGTCAGGAGGGATGTGTCTGGGAACAGAAGTGGCTCCGTCCCAGCTGTCTGGGCAGTGGGACTGAAGGTGGTGCCATTACCCAGGAAACCCCTCCAGCTCCCAGGGAACCCAGTCAGCTGCTCTGTTCTTACCCAGGGGTGAAGGTTATGATGGCCTTAAACCAGAACAGACTCCATTATTGCTTAACTTCGCTTAAAATTTAACCCGCCATTCTTTGTTTCATCTGATCTAAAATAATAATGAAATAAAATCTTGATTTATCAGGGTAAGGAGGGTTTAATTTCCTCTGCCACAAGTCAGTCCTGCAGCCCTGATGTGTCTGAATAGCCCCCAGTTGAGAGGTTTGAGGCTGCTGCAGAATGCCAGAATCCTCCGAGCTGGAGGGGACCCACACGGAGACCGAGTGGTTTGTGACCTGCGGTGCTGTGGTTGGGATTTAACCTGGGCTGGGGAATGGTAATTATTCATTTCTGAGCAGCAGCAGCTCTGCTGTGATCACATAAAAGCCTGTGCTGCTGGTGGGGCTGGTGTGTTGTCTAAGGGGCTCAGGGTGATGCAAGCACCTATAAAAAGCTGAGTGCACACACGTGGAGGAGAGGCAGGTGACGCTGGGGAATGCATTATCCAGGAGCCGGCTCTGAATGACAAGCAAGGCACTGCAAATTCATGCCACTGCTGTTACGGGGCAATGTTTTCATTATTAAGGCAAAAAGAATTTGAGTGGCATTAATTGCAGCTGGCGAATTTGTCAGAAAAGGCAGAAAAGGGGAGTTCAGCTCATTTATTTGGCTTTGGAAGGCAGGTGAGGAAATGTTTTCATATATTACAGAGTAATATTTTCTGTTCTGCTTTCCACAAGACAGAGAACACCTGTCTAAGCAGCACATCTGGATAAACTGAATCCAAATACTGAATCCAAATTCTTTCAGGAGACTTGGCCAAGGAATTCTCTCCAACATGTAATTAATTGTTTTGTGGGGATGGGGAAAACAGAAGCCAGAGCAGTGCAAGTTAATGTAATTTTCATCTTGGAGGAGAAAGGAATGATTTAGACAATTGCTAATGAGTGGGAGCCTGCTACTGATTTTTGACAGAACTGTGGAACAGCCAGAATGCAACTTAATTCTGCTGGCCTGGGTCTGTAACTGATGGGGCAGTTATTGACTTGAATTGAAACAGGCTTGACTTCTGTCTCAGAGCTTGCTGGGGCTTTGTGCACGGTGCCAGGTGTCCAAGGCAGTGGCCTCCAAACCTTTTAATGTAATTCTGATAGTTCTCCAAACACGGCTGTAAATTAGGGTTAGTGCGGGGCAGCCGAGTTTAACTGTAGTCATGAGGATGTTGCACTACATAACTTTTAATATTCTGTTGTAACAATCATTGTTCAATCTGTAGATGACACAGAGGGCCAGAGATGACAGCTCTGGGATAGTTTGGTCAGGAGAGTCCAAGCAAACAATGTGCATATTTTAATAGGTGAATAGGTAATAGGTGATTTGAATAGGTAATATTCATTTTAATAGGTAATAGGTGGATGTAAAGCAGAGAGTCTGTATCTGGGGTTGGAGCCCACACTCAGTGGGAGTCCTGTCCCAAGGAATTGGTTCTGTAAAGCTCAGCAAGCCGGTGAGAGGCAGATGGAGCTTTGGTGGAGACAAAGTGACCTGCTCTGAGTCTCTCCAGCATTTGGGAAGGCTGAAAGGGTTTTGGTGGCTTCTTCCTTTGGAAAATGTAGGATATGTTTTCAGGTATCAGGACAAATTGCTGACGAGATTCTGTTCTCTGTCCTGTCCAGTCTCATTAATAGCTCGCTGCACACAGGCTGGGATGTTTTACAGGCAGCTGCAGCTCTGAGAGGCTGAGCTCAAGGCTGGGGAGCACCAACTGCTGCTGGAAACAAAGGGCTGGTGCTGCTCTCAGAACTGACACCTTCAGCTGCACAATAAGCCCTGGCTGGAGGTTTGAGGATGGTTTTTCTGTTTTCTAGTCATTTCCTCCAATGGCAAATCAAACTCTCCCTTATTATTGCCCGAGGCCAGGGTTTACCAGCTGTCAAACTGAAATTAATCTATTTCAATAAATAAAGCATTTCCAGCTGTAATGAAGATGTGTAAATGCCTTCAGAGTTCCAGCTCTTGGGGAAGGACCTCCTGACACCCCAGGGCCGTGGTCCCCTGGCAGTGGAAGTTTGTGCTTGCCTGGGTTTCTTTACACACATCCCACTTTGCCTGGGAGGATGAGTGCTGGGCACACCCTGCAAGGATTTGACCTCTGCGTGTTCTGGATATTTGTGTAAATGTTCTGCCCCACCATGACCTAACTTAGCTGGGATTTGGGCAGAGTGTGCACCTGCTTTGCAGAAGTACAAACAAATCCCATTTTGGGCTAAAACCAGCCCAGTTTGTGGGCTGGGTTCTGGTTTAGAGCCTCCCATTCCACTGCCCTGTTCCCCAGGGGATGTCCTCCAGCATTACCTCAGCTTTTGGTGCCACAGGGCTCCATCACTAAAAATGGGCGCTGTGCTTCTCACACCTCATAATTCATCCAGTAGAAAATAATGGTTTTACTTCAACACTGAGCTTAAGCACTGCTGACTGTTACTGTTTACACCAGGAAATAATTATATGTCATTATAAACCTTTATCTCATTATAAAAAGAGGCAAAACCAATCCCCCTTGGAGATCCTGGGAAGTTTGGTCCCACTTGGAGAGCTGAGCACTGCTGCTGGTGGCACCAGACACTCAAAATGCACAAGGTGTGATGTGTCCTTGGTCGTGACTACAGCTGCTCCTGCCATGACACAAGTTAAAGCTGATTGCCTCGCTCAGTGTCTCCAACAGAACAGCTCCTTCCCGGGAAAACATTTCCAAGGTGCTGCTTTTGCCAATTCGTCCCCCAGTGGAAAAGCTTTCTGAGGAGCACGGAGGGAAGATGAATGCTGCTCATTTGCTGGAGATAGGGACAGGCTGCAGATTGTGCCAGCTCATCACAGAGCCGTGCTCAATAATATTTTTTAATGCAGCCATTTCCCTTTTCTCCACATCTCGCAGTGATGGTCTGGTTGTGTTTTCTGCTGCCACGCTTCACATCTTCTGTAAGAAATGAAGGAACAGGTCACAGAGAGTTAATTGGGAGCTGAGCTCTTCCCACAGGCCACAGAAAGACCATTTGGGAACAGAAATAGAAAAGCTGCCCTAATGTTCCTCTAGCCCTGGCCTTTTGGAATAGCTTTGACTCGTGTCCTTCACAGGCTGGGGATGGCACTGAAGGATCCCTTGTGGGATTTTGGATGGATGTCTGTGGCAAAGTGCAGAGAACTGACACAATGAGAGGACACCAGGCCAACCTTACCTTCATCTCCACATAAATACCCTTTTGAAAATACAGCTATTTTTAGGAACTGTGAATTAGCACGGTTCTTTCTTTATTTCCATTGTTCAACTGAGCACGTGGCATTTTAGCAGGAGGGGTTTTTAAAGCTGACCTGGTTCCCAACCAAAGGATAAATTCCTGTTTGCTGGGTATCTCGAGCATTTTTCATGATCCAGCTCTTTCCTTGATTCACCAAAGCTCTGAGCATAAAAGCAAAGGCACACCAATGAGTTGTACAGGCAAGGAAAGTTATTTCAAATATTGATAATTCCTATGGATTTCTTTAGCCATATTCCCCTCACTTTTCCTTTCTGTAAAGACAGAAAGAGGCCATCTCCTCTTTACTTAGGAGGGGGGGAAAAATGGTTATTTAGAGTTATTTAAAGTGAATAAAAATTAATTATTACATCCAGATTGGAAGTCAAGGGCTCTATTTGCAGCTCTGTGGCTGGCTCTTGATTACTCCTTGGCACGGTGGCACCCTGTGACTCACATTTCAATGGGCTCCAAAACGAGCAGCTCCTGGTCCTGGCAGAGCTGCACCAGCTGCAGGACCCCTGTGAGGGGCAGGGCCAGGGACCACGTGGGCAACTGACCCAGCTGGAACCCCCCCTCCCAAAAAAAACCCCAACCAAAAACCTAAAAACCACCCCTAAGAACCAGGAAGGTGTGGGGATGGATGAGGGGGTTGGGTTTTTTCAACCAGAAATCTGCCTGGTCCTTGTCCCTGTGCAGCAGCTGAAAGGAGTGTCAAAATCTGACCCTTACCCCATTTCATGTGTCTTATCTGCAGAAAGGGGAATAAAATATTTGAAATTATTTTCTTCAAAATATTTCTCTTTTAGATAACATGGCTCCCTTGAACTGTGCAAGACTCTGGTCCAGTCAAACAATCCAAAGAACTGTCCAGCAAAGCTAAGGCTGCCTACAAAGTTTTAATCCTGAGTCTACATAAGGTCTGCACTTCTTCACTGATCGCTGGGTGGGATTGAAGCCACCCTGTAGAGGACAAAAATGTCCTGCTTGAAATATGCCCATGATAGAACCCCAGCCCTGATAAAGGCTGTGTCAGACAGTTCATCCCAGGTGGCTGCTCTGCTCTCTTCCAAACCATGTTGAAGTGCAGCTGTTTTTGTTGTGATCTGTTGAACTTTGGCACTGCTCAAACCACTGGACCTTCTGTCAAAGAATCCCAGAATAGCTTGGGTTGGAAGGGAAATGCCAGATCATCCAGTGCCAGCCCTGCCACGGGCCGGGACACCTCACCCTGCACCAGGGTGCGCC
>NW_008238633.1:1479385-1486827 GCF_000691975.1 Corvus brachyrhynchos
GGATGAGCTCCGGGGCCTCCTCTGGACTCTCTCCAGCAGCTCCAGGTCCTCCCTGTGCTGGGCCCCGGGGCTGGGGCAGCTCTGCAGGTGGGGTCTCACCTGAGCACAGTCCAGCCCCCAGTGCCTGGGTTCCAATTGTTGCTCTTTGTAAGAACATAGAAAAATTTCTGTTAAACTTCAATTTCCTTTTTATTGTAGGCCAGTATTTTCCTTGCACATTTTTTCCTTTGGGCTGTTCTGCATCTAAGCCTCCTTTTTTCTGTAAAATTAGTTAAAAACAAAAAAAGGCTGAAAATGTCAACAACAAAGAAAGCAAATCCCAATGATTCAGATTCAAAACCTTTTTTTCAAGTCCAAGTGCTGTTGCCTGTGTGAAAGAGATGAGCTGCTTTTTTGCAAAATGGACCTTGGAAAATGAATTTTATTATGAACCTCTTTCTTTGTAATATGCTTATCTCATTTAGTCACAGTCAAGTATTAAAATTTTATTTCAATCACGACTGTATATTCATGGGCTACAGGTCCTACAGATGATTTTCTGTGACTGGCATTTTGGACCAGTTCTGAGGAGATACAAATGAACAGTCTGTGATGGGAAGCCTTAACAAACTGTAGTTAAATATGGAGAAGTCTTAAAAACTGAATCGAAATTTTGCTCTTTTGTCGCCATAAGTGTAGGAGAGAAAAAAGGCAAACGTGAAATAACTGGAAACTGGGAAAAAGGATCAAATTCACCTTGTGTTCTCGAGGGAACAGTCATGTGCCAGTGGCCTCTTTATCTAAGCAAGACATGAGAGGGTTTGCCTGGCTCAGCTGGTGTTGGAAGCACCTCATGGTGCAGCTGAAACAGAACTTCAATAAGGAAATAAAACATAACCGTGATCAGGATATTCCAAAGGCAGTTGCCAAGTTTGGGTGGAAGGAGTGCGAAGGAAATTAGGAGCAGCAGGAGTAACTTTAATTTTGGGAAGCACTTCAGGTGCAGTATGTGAGAGGAAGGTTGCTGAGAACCTTCCCAAAGCCCTGGGGAGGAGACGTGAGGAGCCAGGAGCAAATGCAGCGTGACAGGGAAGTGTCCTGTGAGAGCCCAGGGGGAGCAGGGCTGGGAAAGGCTCGTGTGAAGTGACAGTGGAGCATCCCCCGGGGCTCTGGTGTAAATGAGCTCGGTATTGAGGGGAGACGGGGGGAGCTGGGACCTGCCAAGCATCGGGTCAGGGGCTCTGAGACATAAAACGCTGTCAGAGGTGGGAAGGGCGTTCGTGGAACTGCCCAAATTCATGGAACTGCCCATCTTCAGGGGGATATGGAATGTGGATGAGTGAGGAAGGAGGAAGGGTTTGCTGAGGGTGATCAGTCAAAAAGAAAGATCTAAGTAGAGTCAACCAAATAACAGAGGTCAAACCCTTGCAAAAGACTTGGATATTTAGAAACAATTTCTTCTTGCACTAAGCCTGATGCAAGTACCTAATGCACAGAATCCTGGAATGGTTTGGGTTGGAAGGACCTTAAAGTCCATCCAGTTCCACCCCCTGCCATGGCAGGGACAACTTCCACTGTCCCAGGGTGCTCCAAGCCCCAGTGTCCAACCTGGCCTTGGGCACTGCCAGGGATCCAGGGGCAGCCCCAGCTGCTCTGGGCACCCTGTTCTCATGTTTTACCACCCTCACTGTAAAAAAGCTTCTTTCTTCCATTAGATCCCAGTTTACACTGCACTGAGAGTGTTATCAGGCAACTCTTTGGTGCATTTCTTTAAATATATATTTGTGTCAACATCTGAATCTGCTTCAGCTTTCAAATGTTCTTTCCCCCAGCTGTGGCAGGGCTGTGTCGCTCCCGGGCGGGTTGGTTTGGTTATGAGCACTCTGATTTTGGAGTGCAGTGACTGCAGTCAGGCTCATCCTCATCATCTCCATCCCCCCTCAATGCGTGCCCTGCCAGCAATTAAACTTCCAGTTGGGAAATAAGGAGGACGAGGTTGAGGCTGCCTCACTAAAGGAATGAGCATATATCAAATAAACGACAGCAGAGTGACAAAAAGAGTCCCTGCAAAGGCAGTGATGTGATGTTCCAGGAGCCTGTGACAGCCTCTGGCTGAGGGAAGCCGATGGCTTTACCTACAGACAAATGGATCTCTTCTCTGGGAAGGGAACAGCATTCCAAACAAAGGGATATGGGATGGTTCTCATTGCTGGGAAATGCCCCACGTCACCCTCAGCACGTGCTGCAGGCAGGAAGTGTCTTTGAAACGTAGTTATTCACCTGCAGGAGGAGAGCAGGGTGCAAACTCCAGCCAGCCTCAGGATTATTCACTGCCACCGTTCAGGCTGTTCAGCCTTTGAATAGATACCACTTGTTTGGGGTTTTTTTAATGAATTAATGGGGTATGCAGTGATTCTCCATTTTTAACCCAAATTCTTGCCTCTGACTTTTTTTTGGCCTCAGTTTCCCCAGCTTTGAAACACAGCCAGCGCTAAGGGTTGCTGCCCCTCCCTCAGTCAGTGCTCTGATGGTTGGCAGCTTGTTCTCTGCAGTGTGGAATGTTTGATACCATTTCAGGTGTCACAGCAGCACCAGAGTCCTTGTCTGCAGAGCAGGTTTCACTGAGTACAGCCTCAAACCTCGGGGGGGAAACCAAGGTACAAGGGACCTCCAGCAGCACAGCTCCAAACTCTGAGTGCAGCTGCCCCACACAGCCCCGGCCACTCACTGCTGTTCTGCCACTAAAATAGCCAGGATGAAAATTAAAATATACGCAAGGAACATATTTATCTATTTCCTATGGAGCCCAGCACTGACTGAGCTCTGTTGCAGTCCCCAGCAGTTTCTTCTCTTTGCTGTCGAGCTGGAAGGTGTCAGCTACAGGATTCATCACTGTTTCCACAGACAGCAGCAATGAAATCATCTGCCTTGATGTTCTTGCATATCTCCATTGCCAGTGCTAAATTTCTGCCAGCAATGTAGCTAAGGCTGCTATCTGTCCTCTAATTCCCAGCCTTGTGTGCTGGAATTTCCCACCACTTGCCTGGGCATTATTCTAAAGGTGATTGAAATGGCACAGCGGGTGACAGCACATAGATGCTACCTTCAGCTCTGTTTTGGCAGTCAGCAGTCCAGAATGAAAAAAAAAATGGTTTGAATTTATCTTAAAAATTAAATCCTGTGAGATTATGGTGAAAAAGTCATAGTGAAAATAAATTACTCCTCAAGAGTGAATTCATTTTGACCCCTATAACTCTCAGAGGCTGTACTTGTTTCACCCAGCAGGTAACATTTGCTTGAGTTTATCTGCTTTTATTAATATGCTTATGCTTATTTTATTAATATGCTTCCATTAATATGCTTATATATTCCTTATGGAATATATAGGGAAGGTTTCCTGAATTCATGAAGGTGCCAAGACCTTTTGCAGTTGCATTTACGGGCTAGAGAAACATCCTGGTCAGGCACTGGAGCCAGGACTCCTCACCCTTCATCACCAGGATATTAAATCCATCCCAGCCTGGGTAACTTCAGGCACTGCAGTGCTAAATTTGACAGGCTAAGCTGGAGTGGTTTTGCTCTGGGTTGCAGTCAGTTGTCCTGGAGAACCAAGGCAGTGTCTGACCATGGTCCAATGTCCAAGACTGAGGTTTCCCAAGGAAACAAGTGGTGGTTGGAATGGCTTGGTCAGTGATGGTCACTGAGGCACAGCAGGTGCCTTGGCTCTCCAGCTGCTTGGAGACAGGGCAGTGCTGTCACAGAACGTGTTCCTGTTGGGGAAGAGCTTGGGATTGTTTCCTTAGGCTGTTAAAATATGAAATACACAGGCTGTGTGCTCTGTCTGTGCACGGGCCTGAGGCGGGGGCAGGAGGGCTCGGGTGGGGATTTTGTTCAGTGGCTACACAGAACCAAACTGGGCCATCAGCACATTCCACACTCCCGGGAGTGGCAGGCATGCAGGAGGGGAGCTGTGCACGGGAGCTGTGGGAGCCCAGCTGCAGGAAGGAAGCACGTTTCAGACTGATGCCCTTTTAGCTGCAATTTGCAATCTGCAGCCAGTCCAGGCAAAGCTTCCCGGCACTTTTATCTTGTCTGTGGGTCTGCTTTAGGAGCAGGGTAATTCTGATAAATGCTTGTTAGTATTTCCCTGGGTTTCTAGAGGTAAATAAAAGTGAGGTCAGAATTACATGGTGTTGAGCTTTGTGTACTTTGACTTTGACTTTGACTTTGAGGGAGAACTTCCCTGAGAAGGTGCTGGACTTTTAGCTCATGTAAAAGGTGCAAATGACACCGTTTTAAAGCAAACCAGCCACTCCAGTGTCATTCCCATAGCTTTTATCAGGATTTCTACAAACACTCCCTTTCCTGGGACTACAGAGCCCTTTTGGACTCCTCATGCTCTGACTTGTTTTCCTGTGCTCCCGTGCCTCATCCCAGGTGTCTGAGCTCCACACTGGCAGGTTTTCTGCCTCTGAAGGTCAAAATCCTCGTGGTGACATCACAACTGATGTGATGTGCTTCCAAACAGGCTGAGCCCACAGAATTACTGGGAGGTTTCAAGATGAAAACATAAGGAGAAGTGAATCAGCTGTTACGAAACAATGACCTCCTCCATCTCCCCAAACAACTTCAGCAGTGCAGTAAAAATAACACAAAGGAACCAAGCTGTTCCCAGAGTGAAAAAGGGACCAGGTCTGCAGCTCGGGGGTCTGACAGAGCAGGAGGATGGATGCCCTCCTCCAGTCAGCCCCAGCCAGCTCATTGCACACCCTCACTCCAGCTCCAGCTGAAGCATGCAGCCTTGATGCTCTTGGGTTTTATTCTAATTATTGAGACAGTGATAGAAATTGTTGTTACCAATGTGTATTTTGATAGCATTTAGCACTTATTCAGCATCTTTGCATTGAAAATCTCAGAAGTGCTTAACGGAAGGCAGTGAAAATCATCTCCAGTTTTTTCTCAGGGGAAGCTGAAGCAGGCTTGTAAGGACCTCTGGTGTGGGTTGGTAGTTCTCTGCTTTTGGAGAGGCAGCACACTCAGATTTTTTAGGGTTTTTTTTTGCTGTTCTTTTCCCCCCTCTTTTCTGGAAAGCCATTCCAGAGGCAGTGCAGGAGGATGCAGGAGATGCCTCAGACACTGGGAAGATGTCTGAGATTTTGGGCTGGGTGTGTTTTGACCTTGCACCCTGGAAGGGAGAGCTCTCTGCTGCTCAGTGACAGATTCATGGCCAAGATGAAGAAGGGAACCTGTCACCGATCACATCTCTGCAGAAGTGTCTCTCTGGACACGCTGTCATCCAAAGAAACCTCACGCAGGGACACAGGAGACAGATCCTGGCTGCACTGGAGAGCTTGGGCTCGTGCCAAAGGAATACCTGGGAAGGATGGGGAGAGGAGACGGGAGCCCAGCGCGCAGGGCTGTTCCTGTATCCTCTGTGTTTCTGGATTTCTCTTCCCAGCTGGATTACCTTCCTGCTGCTTCTGTGTGGCCACATTCCCGTGTTGGAGCACAGGCTGCTCGTGGCCATGGCCCTGCAGGGAGCTCACCTGGCTGCCCGAAGCTTTGTCCCAAACAAACCTCAGCTCTCAGGCCCTTGGAGCGCTGTATTTCTCCTAAAATGGGATGACATGATATTTCTCCCTAAAGGGATGAAAAATACCCTGTGACTGCTAAAAACATCTGCTCCATGTGTCCCTGCAGAGGAGAACTGAGAGCTTGGGGTGATGGGAGGGGGTGTGGGAAGGAGCAGGTCCCTGAGACAGCAAACTGGAAGGATTTCCTGTGTGTGAGGAGGGACCAGGACAAAAATTAGGGAAGGAGAGGGAACAGCCAGCCCGTGTCATGGGGCTTGGTACAGGGTTTGGGACTGGCAGCCTGGTGCAGCTCCCGGTTACCAGGGACCTGGGGAGGGTTTGTCACAAGGGGAATGCCTCGTCTGTCAATCCCGAGTCCCACTTCTGCCGTGCTTCCCAGTGCTTGGAAGAGCTTCCAGTAACTCTCAGTTACTTTGAAAGTCACCATTAGTAATGCCAGCCCAGAAAACTAAGGGAGCTGAATGAAATACAGTGATTTTATCATCAGAGGAGTCTGGTGAGCAAGAACTGAAGCAGTACACAGGAACCCTTTCTCAGATTTGAGAAAAGGGCTGTAAAAGCCTTGGGCTCTTGAGTTCAGCCCAGCTGAACTCGTAGTATTTCCATCCCAGACAGGGACAGGGGCACTTCCCTACCTCTGGCTAAATGTAGTCAGTAGGATTGTGCAGTCAGATACCATCATCACATGTGCTGCACAGATGTCTGACAGGTAGGAGAAGCTGCATGTGGTACTTCAGATGCTATTTCTGTGGATTATATCAAGCTCTTGACCTGCCACCACGTTCGCAAAACTCCATACAGGTGTATGTATTTCTCCATATTCTCAATATTTTTGTTCAAGATATTTCCTTTTCAAGGGATTCCTCTGTGAAAGTGAAAAAGATCTGGTAGCTGGTTGGACAGATCCTGATTTACTTTTTTCTTTACATGTGTGTAATTTGCTGCTGTTTGAACCATGACAACTGGTAAGCATCATTGGAAGAGTCTGTGCTGAGACTGTGCTAAAGAGCACATGTGGAAACTTAGCTCAAGTTTGACCAGAAACAGCATAAACAGAGTCGCTTTTTTATGTAACCCACGATTTTAAAGCCTAAACTGCTTTGGGCTGCCCTACACCCAGAAACAGCAATGATCTGACCTGTGCTCTGGGGTTTAATTCAAGCTGCCCCAGTGACACAAACACAGAACAGGCATTTCAGTGGTAAAGGAGATGGTTCTGCAGAAAAGAAGAGGTGGGGGAAAGTTGTTTCCTCCGGAGGCAGGAGAAGCCTGACCCATACATTTTTGACTCAGAGGTGCTGAGAGGTTCTCAGCGTGTAAAACAGATCAGCCTTGGAGCTTGTGGGGTCTAACAGGGAGGAGGATGGGTGCCTTCCTCCACTGAGCCCCAGCCAGCCCATTGCACAACCTCAGCCCTTCCAGTGCCGTGCAAAAAGCTGTCAAAGGCCATGGGCAGGTTCAAGGAATACCGTGGGAGCTCGGAGGGGCTGATACATATTCTGTCTGCTTCAGTGGTGTTTAAGAGGATAATCCAGAGGAAAAATAATCATGAATAAAATTACAATTAGAAGACAAAATACTTTCTGCTTGGGCGTGAAAGTTACGCTACAGCATTTTGCTGCTTCTGCACCGCCGGTATTGTTCCCAATTCCGAGTTGCAAGTTGCTAATAATAATACTACTACTCCATTTTGGGCTGAGCAGTGCAGGAGGCGAATACTACCTGGGAATTAGCAGGGAAATTAGGAAGTGACTGACTTGTGGGGAGGCACGGGCAGCAGCAGCAGCATCTCGGTAGCATCTCTGTAGCATCTCGGTAGCATCTCGGGAGCATCTCTGTAGCATCTCGGGAGCGCTCCGTCCCCCGGCG
>NW_008238633.1:1487173-1517132 GCF_000691975.1 Corvus brachyrhynchos
GGTGGGGGGGAAATATTAATAAATTCTGTTTGTGCATGTATTGGGCTGGGGGGAGGCAAAACCAGGCGTTCCGGGTGCAGCAGATGACATTCTCTAATTATACCGCTTTCTGTTATGCCTGAAGTGGTCATGTACGAAGGTTTTGCTTGCCTGGTAATGACAGAAAGCCTGGCTTTTCAAGGCAGAGCCACCCGTGTAACTTGCTGGAATTAACGGAATGTCGTGTTTCATCCTTATAAATGCATATCAAGTTCTCAGCAGAAAAATAAGGGTGTTAATCATCGCAGCTGATGTGCTGTGTTATGTAGATTGTTCGCATTGATTCCAGGCTGGAGGTTCAGGTTTCTTATTTGCATTTAGTCAATCAAGTCCGTGCCCACCCTGAATCCCTTCGGGTGAATTTCTGTTGATTTTGTTGCTGGATGTATTTATTCTTCTTTGTGTATCTGCCTTTAAGTAAATCATCAGAACAATAAACAATCCTACAGCAGAGGGAGCAGAATGTTTCGGTTCCATCGCTGCAATCTATGCAGTTGGGGAAGGAGGGGTTTATGCAAACCATGAGTGTGGTTCAGGTTTATAAAAATCGATCTCCTGGCTGTGTTGTCCCTGGGAAGGTGTGGATTCATGGGACAGACATGGGAATGGATTCTCATGAGTTCTCCAAGCACAGCCCTGGCACTGGCCCGTGTCCATAGGTGTTGTGTCCTTATGTAAGGGCTGGCTGGGACATCTCTGGGGGAAAGGGCTGGCATTTAGGGGGCTTAGTTGATTTTTTAATAGCTCTTAGTATATGCAATACATTTATTGGGCTTCATATATTTTTACAACAATTTTGCTAATTCCTGTCAGGGTCATTGGATTTAAGAGGTATTAGATTAGTGATAGTAGATTAATGTATTTTTATTTTAACGAGGTATTAATCGTTGCTGGGTTTGCCAAGTGCCAATTACGTGAGACTGCTTTGGGTTTGGTCTGACCGTGCTCCCTGAAAGCTGCAGAACGGTCGGAACAAGGGAAGCAGGAATCAGAGCTCAGCACCAGGGCAGGAAGTTGCAAGATTCCCATTTAGAAACCCAAGGTCTCGAGGAGCTGCCTGTCAAAAAGTCATGGAATCACAGCTGATGCTTTCAGGCTTCACACAGCAGTTTGCCAGGGAGATGGTGATCTTATGGAGCCTTTAATTTCCACATGCAGCTGGAAGCAAAGGGATGAAAAATCCCCTGAAGTCATAAGCTGAGTTAAAGTTAAAATTCATAGCCGGAGTGCTGTTTTATGGGAATCTTCAGGAACAGAACGAGAAATACCTCGACCTGTCATGTGCTCACTGACATAAATGCCAGCAGAGCTCCTGTGCTGTGGAACAGGGGTGGGTGTGAGCCCCGGGAGCTGGGACCCGAGTCCTGCACGTGGTGAGGGGTCACTGGGCAGCAGGTTTGGGGGTGGAGTGGGAGTGGCATCGAAATCTGGGGTGTCTTTAAGCAGACTGGGAGGTGTCAGGTGGGTTGAAGGGTGTTTGGGCTGAGGCACCTGGAGAAGGTCACAGAGACCCTCGGCTTCCCGCAGGTCCGAACTCTCCCCTTCTTGTGTGTTTTCCCAGGCCTTGGGTAGCCCGGGAATGTGGGCACTGCTCTCCTCCTCAGCCAGGGCAGGACTTTGGGAAGTGCCTGCCAGTGTCTGTGCTGGGCTCCTGACTGATGGGTCACTCACCTCATCCATGTGCAGCATCCAGGGGTCCAGCCAGCAAGGGAGAAACTCTGCTTCGTGCTTTTTTAAGTGCTTGAGGAAGAGAAAAATACTCCTAAATACCTCTAAAAATTACCTTTTCCCCCCACTAAATTATCATTCGGTTTTAAACACAGTAGTATTTGAAAGCAATAATATTGGGGGTTTTTTCCTATTTTTTTTTAAATAAATAAGTTAAAACAGGGGGGGTTGTCAGTTAAATGGTGCTAAAAGAGACTGGTCTGCAGATTAAGAAAAAATTGATGTCTTGAATTCATAAATGCTTATAATTGGAATTGCAGTATTTGTGCTTGTAGTTATATTCAATGTGAGATGTTTGAAGACCCAGAGCCTTTCCACGCATGTTTTTGGCTTTCCTGTAACCTGGACAATAAAGATTGTGCACGTTGAGCGTGAAGGTTCAGTATTCCATACACAAATTGAGGGGGGAAATCGGGGGCCTTCGGGTCCTTGTTGCTGAAATGATGAATTTCTGGCGGGTGGAGACACAAGGCAGGTCTCACAGGTCTCACTGCCAGTCGAGCCGTGCCCTGTGTGCCAAAGGAGCTCCGGCAAAGGGGAACGGCCCCGGTGCTGAGAGGCAGCACAGCCCCAAACCTCCCTGCACAGACACTGCTGCCAGGCTGGGCAAGGGCAGGCAGGGCAGTGCCAGCAGCTGGGGCACTCCTGCACGGCTCTGACAAGCCCAGGTGTGTTTGGTGATGGGTGTAACACCAGAGCTGCAGTCCTGGGCAGGGATGAGGCTGCTCAGCATCCCTCCTGTGCTGCTGCTGGAACAAAGGAGGCTCTGCTGGGCAGTGCTGGGAGGAGAAGGGTGTTTCTGGCACCCAGAGCTTTGCTGGGAGGGATTCCACAGACAGGCACCGTTTTGGAAAACTCTTGCCTGTGAATAGCAATGCTGTCACAGCAGAAATGCATCCTCTGCAAGGACAGCCAGGAGTTCAGTGGCACGGGGGCAGCTGCAAGTTTAAAGAGGTAAATTGTGCCATTGTGCTGTTGGTCTGCCAGTGTTTGGACATTGCTCCCTCCCCAGTGCTTGGTCTGCAGGGAACTGAAAAGCTTCGGAAGGAAATTCTCATTTTCCAGGAGAGGATTTTTATTCGGGAAGAAAAGAATTGCAGGCAAGTTGGATGTTGTTGTGAGACTTCTCCCAGGCAGAAGCCTCTGCATGTGTTAGAGGGGGCTCCTTCAGAAGCAGGAACCTGAGATTTGTCAAAGCACAGAAGGCTGCCAGGCTGCTGTGCTGTGCCCGTTGGAAAATTAAGTCCCCTCCTGAAGCACGAGAAGGGAGATGACAGGAAAAAAAAACAACTTTTAAAAAAGATATTTGCTCTTAAGCAAGGCAAAACTGCGTGTCTGTGCCTCCTGCAAGAAACAGCTTAGCTGGCTGCTTCCTCCAATAGCTGCATTCACATTTAATCCAGGCTCCTCATTCCTTTAGGTCTCTGGAAAAAACATTCACAGACCTTGTACGTGTGAGGACTGAGCAGCCTGGAGTTTAGGAAGTGTTTTGGCCACTCAGTTAGAAGTTTTCTAGTGTGGGCAGTGGGAACAAGTACCAAGATGATGCTGTGCAGGGGTTTGGGAGCCCTTCCCAGGAGGAAGTGCTGATGTGGGAGCTGACAGTCCCTGCTCAGTGCAGTGGCATTCAGAGGTACAGGACTGGGATGTGGTTTGGAGGAGGGGGGGAGAGTTAAATCTGCTGCCTGTTTTCATTTTGTCTGTTGTGCTAGCTGGTAGATCTGGAGTTGCAATAAGAACTCCTTCATATTTAATATCAGGCCTGAGGTGCCTGGGCCATAACCTCAAGGAAAATTAATTCCACGGACTCTGGATCAGATTTTTGATGAATGATCCTGGGTTTGTGGGCTTTGTTGGGTTTTGTTTTGCTCTATAAAAATATAAATGAATGTATTAAATCAGAACTACGTAATTTTTCCTCCTGAAATGTTTTTTATAAACATTTGCTGATTGAAATGCACAGCACAGGCACCCAGAGCACAGATGCAAATGTCTTCATTTTCCAGATGGAAAGACTGAGGGAGAGGAAAGGAGAGAACAGTTTGTTCAGCTGCAGGGGAAAGTTGATATTAGAGGCAGAGCTGGATTTTAGAAACCTTCATTTCGGTTGTGTGCTCTCCCAGCAGCCTGGGAGCACTAGGCAGGATCAGTTTCATAGGCTTGATCAATGAGATAGAGAAATCAGTTTGTACAGGTGTGATTTTGTGTGTGGGCACGTGAGATCTGCAGAACACAGGGCCTGGCAAACATTTTTAGCTCTTTTGGGTGCAACCAGCTCTGGAGGTGAGTTCCCCTCAGTGTCTCGCAGGCAGTGCTGAATTGACAGGATAACTGAAGTGGGTGTAATCACATGTTCCACATTACAGCATTGACAGCATCCTGCTCCTTCTGGGTGTTATTAAAGCTGGGGGGACACAGCTGCACTGCCCTGAGCTCGCCGTAACGAGCACAGCACTCGGGTCACGGAAACAACCAACATCTACAGCCCCACGGGGAAAGGGCTCTCAGGAAAAGGATTTTTCCCACTCCTCCCAATTTTCTCAAGCATTAGTGCAGTGCTGAAGTCCACTCTGCAGAGGCAGAAATCGTCAGCAGCACAGCTGTGGTGGGATCACACTGAAGGACAAAAACCCAGCTGCTTCAGAGGGGTCGGGTGTGAAGACCTCCTTGGGCTCGAGGCAGATAGTTTCATACTCATGTTGTGCACTCCAACAGCATTTTCCTAAAATTTAAGCCAAGACTTGGATCAGTTGAGACAGTCTTCAAGGCAGCAATCAGCAGAGAAGGCAGGGATCAAAGAGTGTGGCTGGAGAAAGTGGCCTGGTGTGCGTTTGTTATGTTATTCAGAGAGTGCACTAAAGGCTGTTGGTTCAGCTGTGTGCCCCTTCCACGGGGCTCCAGCCAGAGAATATTCTTGGATTCAGTTCCAAAAGGGGGGAAAACGTATTTCCTTTTAGACACTGCTCTCTTTTTCCTTGTTTGATAGCTGCTGCCAAAGAGGGGTGGCCTCAGATGTGGGTTTTTTTAGCAAAGGGCCATAGGAAAATATTTCCTGGTAACCAGACTTTACTAGTTGGATCCTATTTGTGGGACACATTAGTATAACCATGGTGCTTTGTATCTCTTGATTAACATGGTGAATAGCCCAGTGGAAAAATAAAACACCCTTCTGTTATCAGTAACAGAAGTGATGAGGTGGGAAATGGGAAGGGCAGAGCAACACCCTGGTTTAGGTGTCTGAGCATCGGGCATTTGTATCCCAGAGAGGAGCTTATCTGGGCCGTTATGCTCTGAAATCAGTGGCATACGTGAATTTCTAAAGCACTGCTGGGGGATCAGGGATGGCAACATTAACCTGCTGGTACAGTGTCGAGGGCTGGCTGGAAAGGAAACGAGCCAAAGAAAATAATTGCGGGGTTAAATTTCACTCTGCTCTCCTTCCCTCCCTCCTTCCCTTCCTGTTTGTGTGTTGCTGTGAGTCCCGTTGTCATGGGACTCCTCTGTGGTGCCATTTGTTTGTCACTTCATCCCACCCTGGACTTCGCCTCTTCCCTGTGCTCCTGCTTGGCTGCTCCCTTAATCTCCTCTCTCCATGGTTCAGGAACCGTGCTTGTGTTGGCTCAGCACCATGCAGAGCCCAGCTCACCCTGCACAGCCCCTGAGGGCCCAGGAACGTGTCCTGTGGGGTGGCCCAGCTTCCCAGGGAGGCTTTGGAGCCCCCAGTCTGGCGCCAGCGATTGCAGCGGGATCCAGGGCAGCTGTGCAGGACCGGCCTGGCCACGTCCAACATTCTCAGCAACCCCTGTCAGCACAGAGCTCACATTCCAGACATGTCTGGAGCAGACAGCGGGATGGATAGGGCACAGAAAGGCAGAGGACTTTGTTCCCTCACAAGTGCTGGCTCAGGCGCTCCGCGGTCGGACGAGGGCTGGAATCCTGTATTCCCCCAGAAGTTAGACCCCAGAAGTCCCAGTCGTGTTCTGACCAGCAGCAGTCCCTGACTGGATGCCTGCACCCCTCTGCCTCCAGCCTTTACAGATCCAGGAGCTTGGATTTTGCTCTTGTCCCCGTTCCTGCAGAGCACCGAACAAAAGCCCAGCTCCAGCTCTCCAGTTCAGCCTTCACACCCACTCTTTTTGTGAAAAGATAAGGAACACCACGGAGGAGATTTATGTGCAACTTCTGTTTGGCTCCAGAGCTCAGCCATGGAAGTGGATGAGGGAGCTGCCAGCTGTAGAGAATACGAAGTGTTAGTATGCAAAGGCAGCAAAACACGAGCAATTCACATTGCTGAGCCTTCTGCATCCCGGTCCAAGCTGTTTGTTACGGCAGTGTCAGGTCTGGGAAGGCTGAAATACAGCAAATGCCTGGTGTACAGGTTTGCATATCAATAGCACAAGTGTTTGCTGGCTTGCTTTGAGGCAGAACAGAGCAGAACTGGTTCTCGAGGTCGGGGAGCAGCACCAGGGCTGAGCCTCTGAGCCTGCAGTTGGTGTTTGCTGTGCAAGCTTTCTTCTCTGGCAAGCTCCAGCTATTTGTCTGAACGCTCCAGCTTCCCTACAGCACTCTGGGTACGGTTACATCATCCTCTTGCACGTCCTTCTGCTCACAATACCTCATCTGAATCGCTTTGCCCACTGAGAAAAGACTCCAGCACTCAGCAAAGCAGATCCCAGCTGCTTCTGCCTGGTTAAGCTGGTTCCTGGAAGCCAAACAGGACTTCTTCAAAGGAATCCAGTCTGTGCCCCAAACCAGCAAAAGAGTAGAATTGTTTTGTGTGCGTAGCCTTAGATTTTAATTGGACCGTGAACAACGAGGTTTGTCCCTTTCTCCAGCCTCCCTGGCGCACTGGTGCCAGTGCTCCTGTCATTATTAACTCCTCTGGAAGCTTGGGCAGGGAGCCTCTCACTGCCCGGAGTATAAACTGCTGCTTACAGTGCCAGTGTGACAGTGGAGATCTGTAGGAAGTTATTTTCGTTTTATTAATTTGCTTCAGTTTGAAAACTGTTTGTCTGCAAATGGGAAAGCAGCATTCAAAGCCAAGGTTAACACAATATTGAGATGCATACAGATTTCTGAAGGATATCCTTTGGTAGGATCCCTCAGGTCTCCAGTTTGGTGTTGGAATAGGGCAGTCCATGATGAGATCATTCATTCTTTTATTCTCTGAAGGAAAACTGGAGAGCTCTGTACCTTGATTTATCACTATGGTGCTGTTCTGTCACCCTTATCTGTTGCTCAGAATTCAACAGATAAAGCTGTTTATAATGTTTACTGCCTGGATTGACTTATTTCCTGGCTGAACCAGAGCAGATTGGCTCTCCACTAAATCCCACTTTCAGCTGGCTGATGTTTTGGAGAGCACAAGGCAGCCGGTGGGTGCCACGCAGAAGACAGTAAGAACAGGAATCCAGCTCTGGGGAAAAGAAACTGTGTCTGCTGGGAGCCAAATGTGATCTTGGGCACGGGCTGCATTCCTTTGCTTGCTTGTGATCACAGCGGAATTGTGCCATGGAAGAGATTTTATTTCCAGTTGATATTTTTGTATGAAAAAAAGTGTGGGTGTTTGAACATTCTAGGAAAAGTGAGCCACCCTCGCAGGGTATGTTTACCCAATCTTTTAAAATGTTCACTTCCTCTGACATTCTTATTTATCTTGGCACATAAATACCAAGTCAAGCTGTTTCCCCTTCCCTGAGCTCAGTGTTTTTGAAGGAAGCTGATGTTCAGCCTTGCTAAAGAATTCCAGAACCCTTGAGAGGAGGACCTGGACAAGGAGAACGATGCTGTCGTGCAAGAACATCCTCCCAGATTTTCTGCTTCTTGTAGCAAACTGAAAAAAAAAATCCCAACTCAGAAGGACCATGTGATGCCAGTGCTGCAGGTCTTATCCCATTCTGGATAATATGATTACAGCAAGTTTAAAGGTTAACCCGTGTGCTGTAAATATATCATCTTATTATATGAATTTTCTTATCCTAAACCCGTCTAGAAGGGATGAAACAGCATTTCTTAAGCACTTCACAAGGCCTGTCATTATAGTGGAGGTTTCTCAGCAGTCTTGAAAGCATTTGAATTACTGTATAATGATATTCTGTCATCTCTTAGCAAGGCTCACACTCTAAACACTTTTACACACAATAGAAATTAAAATGGAATTGAGTAAATTCTGTCTCTCAAATTTGCAGGCTGTGTAGTGATTGTCTGGGTGCTCTGGATTAAATTGAGGCTCATATCTAAAAGAGCTGGGTTACTTGGAGTAACAAATTGTAAAATGTGAAATAGTAGGTCAGATGTGGAAAATCAAATATTAATGCTTTCTGTACACCTTTTTTTCTAAAGTCTGTGCATTATAGGCACAGGTTTGGCTTTATTCTTTTTCCATGCATTAGAATTTTGAAAAAGGAAGGGTTTTTTACTTTAAATACACAGTTTATCGGGTGAAAAAATATTTGCCATGTAAAGAATTTTTTCTAAAAATGTACAAATGCAGTCGATATGGTGGTGTTGGGGTCTTGGGCACGTGTGCCATTTTCATGATCTCAGTTGAGCTCCGTTCTCCAGCAGCCCAGGAGCTTTCCCAGGAGCTGTTGGTCTGCTCTCTCCAGCGTTGTACCTGAGGAAAATTCATTGGGACCATACCAGGAAATGCAGGCAAAAGCTACCACGTGCAGTTACCCTTTGCAGGGGGCAGTGATGGTGATGAAGTTACTAAGGCACACCAGAGAAAATCCATATTTTAATATGCATCCCCTATGCAGGACCAGTTCTCTCTGCAGTTGCCTCCATGTGGATCCCAGTGAGATGCTCTCAAATTTATTTCTATCAGTTCCTGGGTTGAAAGATGTTTTCTCCTCCCCTGGTTTGTGCTGTTACTTCACCCCCTTCATGACTTCTCTCACTTTAGACTTTCAGGATGGAGTTCAGTGTGGCTGATCCTTCCCTGAGGGTGTTTCCTGGCTGGTTTTGGTATCAAGAGTGGTCTCAAGCAACCCCAGAGGGCAGCATGAGGGAGACAAGTGGCTGGGGGTGCCACTGCAGCACCCTCGTGGCTGGGTCAGTGCTCCTGCTGACCTCTCTGTTTAGAGCATCACCTCAGTGCACACTTGTTTCTCACTCAGCAGAGTTGAATTTGAGGTGTGGGAGATGCAGTTTGAGGCAGCTGAAAGCAGAACAGCAGACAAGGACGTGTATCAGAGGGGAGACACATTCATACTTTCCAAGCACAGGAAAATACAGCAGGACTTTCTTGGGTGATCTTTGGTAGCCAGGCTGCAAGCCTGATTTGTGGCTTTGTACCAAGAGCTGAGCAGCAGAGTGCAAACCTCAGGCTGGTGGGTGCTGAAAGGTGCTGCCCAAAGGTTTCTGTCTGCTCAGGGTGTGCAGAGAACCTCCCCTGCTGGGACATGCCTCTGGTACCTCAGTGGGAAAAGCTGGGGAGAGGAGGAGGGACTGGGGGGGAGGTTGGTCTGGAGCTGTGGGTCCCTCTGCAAATCATGGCCAAATGATAATGAGCTAATCTAGGTCCTAAAGCCATCAGGCACAGTCTGCCAGGAAATGCAGAAGCTGCCATTCCTGAAGAAGGGGAGTTTGCACTGGCTGTGTGATACTCTGTGCTTTGTACCTCTCAATCTATTTTGTGAGCAGCCTGAATATCAACAAAACCAGCAAAATTCTGAGATGTTGTGGGCATCTCCCACACTTATCTGGAGCTCTTAAATGTGCTTGTGTGATTTTTCACAGCTTCAAATTGGTGTGTTTTAATTCCTGCAGTTCCTAGAGGAAAAAATGCCTGGCTGTATTCATGCATCTGAACATTTAATGAGAGAGCTTGCCTTGCCTGATTGTACTTGTCACAGCACTGTTTCACCAACGATAGAGACACTCATTTGTGACTGTCCTGACAGCACAGAGCAGAGTCTGCCTCGTATTGTAATGTAAAAGAAATAAAGGCTTGTGGGCATGAAGTGAAATGAAAATACTTGAGACTTCATACCAAACTGTTCAGCCCTTCCTGAGCATTTTGCTGGCTGTGGTCTGGTTCTGGCAGGTACTCTGTCTGCAAGTGTTCTAGAGAATCAGAACTAATGGAAATGAATATTTTAATTGATCCCTTCAGTTGTGCAGAAATAACTAGATGGTTTCGGTTCCCTAAATAAGAACAGAAAAATGTGTGAGCAAAGCTGGTCACACAGCAGTCGTGTTCCAAATGATTGGATCACTGCAAAGAGCCTTCTTTCTTTAAATAGCCACCCTATTAGCTGAAGAATGGTAGAACAGCTCTGGAAGGCATTTCTGTGACACTAAATTATGCCTGTGCAGGATCTAACTCCCTTCTCTGAGTCTGACCTTCATCTGCCGAATTCCGACAGCCCCAACGTGAGACACCCTTGCCGAGCCTGAGTGAGCTCAGGCCTGGCCAGCTGAGATACTTTTCTATAATGGCTTGTGTGGCAGGGCCTTTGTGGTGCAGAAAGAGCCAGGTTTGTGTCCCTGGACGCTGGTGGGATGGGGCCTGACATGGGGCAGCTCAGCTCAGCACTGCAGCTCTGGAATACGGGCACCGGTTTATGGCCGTGTGGCCCCAGTTGTGTGCAGAAACCACAGAGGCTGCCTGCTGTTGGACAGGGGCTTTAACTGGATGAACATTTTTGTGTTCCAAGCTGAAATAGCTCCATGGGGTTCCTGCAGAGCCCAGCAGCCCCCGTGTGAGCCAGCCCTGGGCGGCACCGACCTCACCCACGGAGCTGGAGCTGCCCCTGGTCAGCAGGGCCTCCAGGGGATGTTCCACACCAGGGCACACCAGCTCACTTGGTTTGCAGGGCTGACTCCCACGCTGAACAATTACTTTTAAAGCAGCCTTTACCCTCCACCCCCATGGCACAGTTGCCTTGTCAGCGTGCAGGAGCCACCCGGCAGTTTCCCTTCAGCGCGGTACCAATTTTAGCTCCTGAGGAGTGCTCTGCTACAGATTCATGCCAAGGCACTTTCTGTAAAACAATCAAGAAGAGTTTCTTTGTGTGCAAATACCTGTTTTGTTTGGCTGCCAGAGCGCTGCACAATTATGGACCTTTAAATTTAGAGGGGGGAATTTTTGGTTGGAGTAACATATGTTTATTTCTCAACATAGAGATCTGAAGCAGCACTTCACAAAAGCAGGTTTGGTCCCTCTCAGAAAGGTTCCAGAAACATCCTTAGAGGGCTTGAAATACAGTTTTCTAATAACTGAAGCTCTCTTTCTATTCATTTTTATAACCAAAAAAAAAAAGAAAATAACTGTTTACCATATGAGGAAATATATTTTCAATATTCATAAAATGCTCCAAACAACTGCTTCCTTTTATTTGCCAAAAGAGGGCGGAGCAGTGAGTTTTGTGATTGAGATCAGCATCACCAAGAGGGATGAGCTGTTGGCTCGGTGGTGATGTAATCCTAATTTAATGTTCATCATTTTTTAAAAATTCTATAAATTTGGTTTAAATTGGAAGAGAATCCTCAGAGTATTTTTTCCTTGCAGCCTCAGCACACAGGTCCCTCGTTACCTTGTGCGAAACATCTGCAATTAAAATTCCCTCCTGAGCGTGAACGTTTCTGGCCTGGTTGCATCTGCAAGCTCCGAACCTCTCCCAGCCATCCTGATGATGAATACAAATCATTTCATGCTTTTATTTGTCAGCACATTACAGGGCAGGAACAAGAGAGGGAGTTTAATTTGGAACATAATTGGTTCTTTTGTGGATCTGCGATAATTAAATGTGCCTACATGAACAGGCAGCCAAGACAACACCGTCCGCACTCACTGAAAATGTAACTGTTGCTTTGCTTCAGAGCAAACTGCGAGTAAAATCTGAGGCAGAGCCCTTTTTAGTGCCAGCACGGGGAGATTCTCCTCTCACAGCTCCCTTCAGCTGTGGCCTGCTGCTGACCCTGAACTGTCATTTGCAATAGGACTAAGATGCCACCTTCCATGTCTGTCCTGGAGCGAGCTGGCGCGCCGTGACAGCCGGATGGGAAGTGGCCTGATATGATTACTGTGAGGGGTAATAGAGAGTAGACATTCTGAGTGTCTGAGGAAATGCTGCTTTCTGAAAGCTTACAGATTTGGTTGGCTTCTGGCCGCAGATTCTTCCCGTCAGCAAACCCGAGGAATGCCTTTGCCACACTCTGTCGCTTGGCCAGGATTAAGCTCCAAGTGTCCAGCTGAAGCAGACTAATCCTCAGGCTGTGCTGAATGAACTGTCTGTAGGCTTGTTGCATAACCAGTTCAGGGCGAAAGTTCTTCCAGACCCTGTGTCACAGGCAGCCCCTGGGACAGGTCAAACACAGCGAGCCACAAGCACCCATGTGTCCCCTGAGAGTGGCCCACGGGGGGCTCGGCGTGTGCTTGGGTTTGCTTGGGACACCCAGAGCATCTTCAGGCTGTGAGCCTCACGTTTGGGTCAGACATCAAGGCAGAAAGGGGTCAAATTGGTGTTCCCGATTCCTGAAATTACTGCAGGCTCTGCTGGGTGGAGAAAAAGTTGTGCTTTCTCTGTGGAGGAGCCTTGGATCACCTGGAGTTGTCCCACCTGGCCAGGCACTGTGCTGCCGTGGGGAGGGAGGTGAGGAAGTGGCCACTGTCCTTTAGAAACCTGGTGCAGGACTCACAGATTGCCACAGAGGCACAGGATATTTTGAGCTGGAAGGGACCCACGGGGACCATCGAGTCCAGCTCTTAGGGAATGGCCTGTCCATGGGGTGAACCCACAGCTGGTGCTACCAGCACCCTGCTCTGGCCAGCTGAGGGGGAGCGCTGAGCTCTCCCCTTGCCCCCTTAGGCATGCTAAACCACCAACGTGTGTAGAGAAGGGAGGAGGTCCAGGAAAGGCCTTCTTCAAAACAGAGATGTGACCTTTTCTTCCCCACATCCTGAATTGGCTCCCACAGAATTTATTTCGTGCAGGTAGGAGGGAGGGTCAGGAAAAGAATAGGAGATATTTCAGTTTTACTGAAATTGTCTCTTCTGTGAGCATGTGGCAATGCCCATATCCAAAATCATCTCGTCCTCACTGTGCTGGGCTGTAAAAACAGGAGTACCTCCTAGACAGAGGATCATAAAGAAAACCTAATCTCACACTGGGGACTGGGCAGTTTTATTGTTCCTTCCAGAAAGCCAGGCAAGACCTTGCTCAGTTTCTATTCCAGTATATATCCGTGCTGTGTAAATAAATTTGAGATGAGAGCTTTTAAATGCACTTGTACAGCTTGTTTTGAAGGTAATGGAAGCAGATTAACAATATAAAACTGCTGCAGAAAGTGCTGCTTATTATGATAGGCTTGACCTGAAGATAAACACGACCTCAAGGAACGGCAGGCGCAGGGGCTGTGGGGAATTGATGCAGGTGAAGAGCTGGTGAGAGCTGGGAGATGCTTGTGTCTGTACACATGGGGTAAAGGAGAAAATGTGAGCAGAAGAACATTTCCTAAAATAGCCAAGCAGTCCCTGCAGTGTGTGAGACACAGCACATATTGTGGAGCTTGGTTATCTCGTAAATGATTTCTCTCTATTGTCATTCACAGGACACAACTGTTTACAGTGTGCACTGCAGCATTTTGGGCACCTGCTTAAGTGAAAATTCAGAAGTAAATGTTTTTCCTTTGGAATTTATTAAAGACCTTTCTGCTGTTGTAAGGACACTGTTTCACATGCTGCTCTCAAGTCAATTGTAGCAGAATTTAAAACTGCTGTTGCATCCTACCCTGCACTGCTGTCTCATCACCCTCGCCCTTGGGGTTTGAGAGCAAGTACATTCTGTAGAGATAAAAAACCCCAAGCATATTGTGTCTGTCTGCAAAATTACATGTACACACGTAAAATCAAGGGACTAAAGCACGGGGTATAAAAGCAATTTAATCAATAAAGGGTTATTTACTCTTAAAAGATTTAAGCATAACACCATGGGTAATTCAGGGCCAAGAGGACTCTGTAACTCCAGCAGTTTCTAGACCCCACTACAGCATTTTGTGCTGTGGTGAAATGACTGGAGCCAAAGAGCCAACTGGATTCTGGGCAACCATTACCTCATAAATGCAGTCCTAATAGTCTACAACGTTTGTTAGAACACCATATTTCAATTCTTCTGTTTGTGAACAAAGAATTCTAAGCTGCCTTTTGGACCTGGAAGAAGACTGCAAGGCCTCTCGGATGGTATTTTGTAATTACCATGGTGCACCAGTATTTAATGAGGGACAGAAGACATGAGGCTTTCCCTCCCTGCAACTCTTGGCCTGCAGCAAAGCACTAAAACTGCACATTTCTGCTGAGCTGCCCCTGTTGAATGTGCTGCTGGAGACTCTCATTAGCCTCCCATCCCAGTCTGAGCAGGGAATTAAAGCCTGGGGAAGCTGGATAAAAAATCAAGCATGGAGCTGGTTGGGGAGGGATGGGTTTCCCCCACCGTGAAAGGCAATTAGCTGTAAATTGTACTTAAAGAGTTTAATAGCACAATATGCAGCTCATCTTCCCTTTGCCTGGGTGTTTATACCTGAGAAATAGGTTGTGATGTTGTTGTTTATTTACTGGTCTGGAAAATACCTTCATCAACAGATTCTCTTCAGAGATGCTATGACAGTTGGGTGATGTGTCAAATCAGCAGGTATTTACTGCTGATGGTGCAGGAGTTGGCCTAGGCAGAATGGCAGGTTGATTACATGGAAGAATTTTCTCTCTCCTTCCCATTTCATGTTGAATGCTTTGCTTTTTGTGATGCCTGCTCTGTGTCACAGCCTGTGGGGACTCTTTTCTTTTACACGTTCTTCTTTCCGTGCTGTTATTTCCTCACTTACATGTTAAGTGACAGATGCAAGGGAATAAAACCATCCCCACACCTCACACTAGTGAGAGTGAAGAAATAAATAAAATAAATAGTCCTTTTTGCAGTGATTACAAAGTCCTTCCATTATCCCTTTGCCATGCTGGAAGTATTCTTCCTAAGGAGTTTAGGTTTTAGTAGTTTATGGCATAACTTCCCATTTAGCCATTTGAAATGTTGACTTTGAGTGACCACTGACCTGACGACCTGCTGCATCCGTACCTGTCCATCACCAGAGGGATGCCTCTCCCAATCCATCATCAGGATAGTGCAGAATTCTGGTTTGTACAAGGTACAGTCAGGGAAATTCTGTTCATAACTGACAGACTCTTATTTCTCTTAAAATCCTTTATTTCTGCTGATATCTCTGGCTGGATGTTAGAACTGAAAACAGCGAAACTGCTGTGGCTCATTCTGAATGTTTATGGCCCTGTTTCCTTGTGTGTTAATCTGGTATTATGTATGTGAAATGGGTGGGGGCCTGGGTGCTGCATATGTAAATAAAATCAAATTTAAAAGCCTGTCTGCATTCCTTAAATGTGAGTGCCTCACTCCAGTGAGTTTGGGCAGGAGGAAGAGTGCTCTGGGTGAGGCTGTGAGCTGTGTAGAAATCTGACCCCTAGGAGTTTTCTCGTTTTCTATTCATTCTTTTCCCCAATGTTGTGGTGGTCCTAGAAGTGAGGAATTAATCTAGTCAAATTATTTCCTGATCACCCTCCTCAAAAGAGACTTGTGGTCTTGGCCTTCACTGGCCTTGAAGGGACAGGAGAGCTCAAGCTCCTGGTTCAGGGATAGGAAAATGCAAAGTGCCACTGTAATGCTTTAGTTTAACCCCATACTCCACCCAGGGGATTCTCTGGAGGGAAACGGTTGTAAATAGGACAATGTTCTGTTTTGATGATGGAAAAAGTTCAATTATTGCAAGTATTCAGTTTAAAAGAAAAGCCATGTAGACGTAGGCACCATGGCTGAGGGTTTCCCAGCACAGCCCTGTGTTGTCAGCATCAGGCACCGGTTTTCAGCTTCCAGCCCCTGTGCTATCACACTTCCAGAGTGCCTTGGAAATCCCCACCCTCAGTCCTGAACCTGGATTTTTGTCTTTTCTCAGAAGCTCTGAACTTGGTTTCTGACGTGATTGCTCTATTTTCTGTTTTTTTAAAGGCAACCCCTTAATTTGTGGGTTTAAGGTAATTTCTGAAGGTGTTGGTGCACTGCTCGTGTACAAAGCTGTGAGTGCTGTGGCCCTTCATCAGGTGGGTTATTGGAGGAGGACCTGGACAAACTTCCATTGTCTGTTCATGACAAGGGTCTGACATGAGCAGTACTATTAATGAGCACTGCCAGGAAGGGGATATTGAATTAATAAAACTAATATCATCATTTGGGCTTCCACTTTCCAGATTGCTACCAATACCAGGCAGATTTTTTAGACCTAAAAGTCATACACTAAACTGAGACTAGAAAGGGTGGAAAGCTTTTGAGTCACCTCTGATCACTACTGGCAAAGTGCTATATTAACACTTTGTATTCTTCTAATATGGCTCATGACTTGCATGAAGATGAAAATGTTATTCCTGTTCCCTCAGAATTAAACATTTACAGCTGCAAATGGTGTCTTTTGCATTTGTAAATTTTATCTTGTTAATATTTATAAATCCTTCAACAAAACAAGCTTGCACACAAGGCATTAATGTAGGTTTTATATTTCCTTACAGAGTGCCTTAATATAAGGAACACAAAATCTGAGTTAGAACATGCAGTAAAAAAAACCATTAGCTTTTACTACACACAGAAGGAACAAAATAATTACAACGTGATGTGTTTATTAATCTTCTGAAATTCACTCTTTTCTTTCTGTTGTTTGGAAAATATGAACAAAATATCACAGTGGTTCTGACTCTGATCAGCTGGGATTCCCAGCTGGTGGCTGATAACAGCCACTGCAGTTTCAATGGAACCAGGAAGGGTTTTAAAAAGTGTTGGACATCGCTGAATGCATTTACTGTGGTTTTATCTCATTCTCCAGTGTTTCTCCCTTCATTTCATTTGCTTTTGCTACAGCAGGATCATACCTGTTTCATTATTCATCTGTTTATCAAGAGCAACTCTGAAACAAACCATATTGGAAAAAACTAGCTGAATAATGGTGCTAATCATAATTTTCTTGGGGTCTCGTGCCCTAAAAATCTTGTTTATCCATATGTATATTCATACAGCCAGAAAACTCTCTCCATCTCTGGGAAAGGCAAAGTCCCTAAAGATGCTTAAACCTTTTGTTCAGGCAAGGCTTTGTGAAAGCTGCTGTGTGTTTCCCCACACTGCAGCAGGGTGATTTCAGTGCAGATTTGTCTGTGAACACGAAGGAACCTCATTTCATCATCCTGGCAGTGACTACAGTGTTCTCTTGCCAGCAGGAGGAAGTTCTAGCAAGCTGCATCTGAGAGATTTGGGGAGAAACATTTCCCAAAGCAAATATTGATAGACTTTTAATATTCTAAACCAGCACAACTTCAGCAAAATGCATGGTGTGCCACCTGATCTTCAGTTCTCCCAGATGGGAAAATGACTGCTTCATCAGAGGGCAGCACGAGACCCTTCAAAGGCCAACAGTGCCGCAAAACTGGCATCAGGAAAGATCTGCCTCTTTGTGCAGACTGACCTAAATGCTCTTTAGCAGTGTCAGGTGAAATAATAAACAGTCTGCTTGGCTGCAGGATTTTAATACAAAGTGCCAGGTTTACATGAACAGAAAGAGGCAGAGATAGACATGCCCCTCAAGGCCAAATTGTTTCCTCTTTCGTCAAGCAAATGTGGTTAAGTTTTCTCTCTCATATTCTTACAGGAGCTGGGTATAAGTACTGAGCTATTTCAGTTGAGTCTTTATTCCAGCACCTGTCTCAAACCTCTCAGGTTATTCTGCTTACTGTCAGCTCCGTGGTGGTTTTATCCTGCATGAGGAATGATGGCACTGTGTTGCTTGGTTCAGCCTGAAAGGTCACTTGGATTATTTATACAGCAGCCTTTCCAGGCTGCAAACCAAAACAGTACATCCATGTTGAGCCTATTATTGGAAATCATAAGCTTTATCTATCTGAATATAATTAATTGGGAAAATCCATATTATTTTGTACCATTTAAATATAGAATCAGATGAAGTGAAGAGGTTGTTTCTCCCAGCAAACTTTCACTCATTTTTGAGATTGCTTTCTACTTACAGAGCTTTAGATTTACCACTTTTTAGGGTCAGTTCCCAAGAGCTGCACACAGATTTGGGGCTTATACCTGATGTATGTACGCTTTAGCCATAAATAGAGCAATAATGGTAAAGATCAGCATCCTCACCCCTTCCCATGCCAGGCAGTGTGAGCTGTTGCAGCTGCTGAGCAGGCTGCTCCCTTGGAGCTGCTGTGCCTGTTGTTTGAGCCCATGGAATATTAGTATTGTTTCCAAACTGTCTGCAGTAGCTGGGCTTTGAGCACAACAAATTAAATGGATCAGGTTTATATAACTGCTGTGGTGACAGCACAGCAGAGAGAGTCTGAGTGGCTTAGTTCTAATAAAGCCACTGGGGTCCCAAAAGAGAGAGTGGTGCAGAGAAACATTCCAAACATGGCTAATGTACCAACTAACAGTGTATACTTAAAAATTGCATCTTAAATCCTCTTACCAGAGCAGCCAGGAAGACTTAATTTCAGCCTCCTGCTCATTTTTGTCTGGCCTCTTGATGCGAGTACGTCTGACCACACTTCATAGAAACGAGCCAAGAGGAGAAGCTTTTTGTGCCTTTGTCTTTCACCCAGAGGGAAACATTCTAATGGCTTTGGTAAATTGATTAAATTGTGTTTTGAATGGTGCAGACTTGGAACATTCAGTGTGTTTCCGGGTGCTTCCCTCACAGAGCCCAGCTTGCTCCAGGCGTTTGTTCCCCATCTGGGATTTTGCCAAACTCCTCTCCTCTAGCAGAGCTGTTCAGAGCTCTGGCTGTGGTTACCAGACATCCAGAAAGCCTGGTTAGCTGCTTTTAGCTCCAAATTCTGTTGCTTTTCCTCTTATGCAAAGTCAGATCTTCTCTGCTTCCTTCACAAACACAGAGGGGATTGTCACCTCTGAGGGAGATGCTGTTCTGCCAACTCCAGCTGTACACGTGAGTCAGCATGTTCTGGGAGCATAAATGCTGGGATGTCTTCTCCGAAATAAAACTCCCTGAGGTTTTTGGAAAGCCTATTGCCTCCCTTTTGCTGTTCTTATCTCATACTCGTAGATGAGCTCATGTAATGCCTTCTGTGGAGTTTGAGTGTGTGAGGACATGGGCATGTGGAGCCCTCTCAGTACAGAGCTGAGTCTTCTAAGGAAAGTTGTATTCTGGATGAAGAAAATCTGGCATGCAGTTGGAATTAGTCTGAGTAAAGAATGAATCCCTGAGAATTTTGTACGGTGATTTTCTTACATGATAAAATTCATCACAGACAAGAAGTTATTTTTATTTGAAAGCTTTGCAGAAGTGGCTAGGCTTTATCAGGTTTGAAACAATGAATCCTTCATTTTTAGAAGTGAAGAGTGTGTGTGCCATCAGAATTCCCTGCAGGACCACTGGAGCAATATGCCATGGGCAGCATATGCAGGGATTTTGAGCAGATTTCTGCTCTAAAGTCTATCCTTGATTCTGCATGGAATATTGCTGCAGCAAGTGCCTGTGAGGCTCGAATTCAGCGTGCTTCATTGTGAATGCCTGGGGTTCTCTTTTGCTTTACTTATATTTGTTTGCATTGTAGGGAGGGTAAATGCAGGTGTGGACAGGCAGGTTTTTGTCAGAGCTCTCGAGGTTACATTTTAGGGCAGGGGTAGGTGAAGGCCAGCCTTGAATACTCTGTACAGTGTGGAAGGAGTCGCCTTTCCTCTGTGTTAGTGGTGCCTCTTCCTTCCAACAACCCTAAACTGGAACTTGCTCTCAACAGCCCTAACACAGAGCTGGTGCTCTGGTGTGTGTCAGTGTGAGTGCTTTCTTCAGACCTAACCAAACCCCGAATCCTGGCGCTCGGCTCTGTGTCACTGAACGATGATGGCAGGAACTTTAAACTCCATTCCTCTTGGGGACGGCTCCATTGGTGCCACTGGCAGTGTCCACTGTTCAAAATGTACTTGTTTCCTGGGAATTTCAAAAAAGAATCCGTTCAAAATAACTCCAGCTTGGACAGTTTGTCTGTTTCGTTCCTTCTGGGTTATGGGGGAGGTTTTGGGACAGTAGAAAAAAGGATGTTTTGAGTATTTCTCCATTAGTGAAAGCTAATTCGATGAATAAAAACTCCAAACCACAACAAATGCCTTCCTGCTATCAATACCTTCATCCCCAACAGCTAGAATATGCTGTAAGTAGAGATTTAATATAAAATAAATGTAAGAAAACATCCCTGAAGAGCATCAGGACAGGCTCTGCTGAAAGCAAAATGAGTGATCTCATTTATGTTGAGCACAGGCAGATTCTTTGCCTACACTGTGTGGAAAGAGAACCACGTAAATAAAGGTGCATCTTTGCTGCCAGTTTTAAGTTACTTGTTGAAAATCACAGTGGTGGGTAACAAAAGCCTGTGGAGTGATATGGGAGAGAAGCTCCTGGCATGGCTGTGGAGCAAGCAACTGATACAGTTTGGACACACTGCACTGCTTGGGCAATTATTTTAGTAAATTTTGTGCTCATCCAACTATAAAAAACTAGAGGGTTTTGTGTTGTCAGTTGAGACTATCAGATACAGAGTTGCAAGACTAAAAGTTCTTAATTTCTCTGATTTTGGGGGTTTTTTTGGTAGGAAGAAAAATAATGTTAAATCAAGTACGCCTGAATTTCTTGAGATTAAATCTTAAACTGATTGAGCAACATTTCACATTTCAATTACTTTGCAATTCATAATTTAAACGAAAGATGGCATAATATCCAAGCTGGTGATCCAAACAAGGAAATGGAACAGGTTTCCCACACTTCTTGTTGAGCTGCAGGTGTCTCCATTTTTCTTCTGTCTCTAGCAAGTCAGAATTGTCTTCCTAGAATTAAACACCAGGGTTTTAGTTGATAACTAAGCATGTCCTCCACTGTTTCCTTTGTTGCAGTGGGGCTGCAAACCTCAGTGTGCTGGTTTTTGGTTAGAGGCTTCAGGCCCAAAGCAGTGCTCTGTTCATGGTGAATGTCATGGGGGGGTGATGCTGTAAAGTATTCTGTATGTCCCTCTGGGACTGTAAATGCGTTACAGGGGCCTGCTCCCTGGACATCACATTTGGGTCATGTTCTCAGACCCCGCTGGAGAATTCATGGGGGAGAATTAGAAGACTAAAATTTATCCTCGTGGTTGTTCAAGAACTCAATACCTGCACCAGCTGAGAAGGGGTTTGGTGACCAGGTGTTAGATTGTGCCACCTCTTTGGTTTCCCCTGCTGTGGTCTCTTATCCAGAGAGGAGTTTGCACCTTAAGCTTAGCTTTAACTTTGGTTTGGCATAGGAGCTCAGATCCACAGTCCACAAAATGTTGTTCATACTAGAAACCCTCTGAGGATTCTGAAATAGCCTATTCCATCTTCAGCTGTGCTGTCAGCCCCTGTCAGGCTCATTAGGATGGAAAGCTTTCTGCTGTGGTTTCCATAGAATAACCCTGGCTGGAACTGCATCCCTCCTCTCCATCATCCTCTGCCTGTGGTGGCTGGTACCAGCAACTGGCCGTGCTCTGCCCCCAGTCACCTCTCTGCAATCCCATCAACAAAATAAAGTGTTCCTTGTAATTCGGTTTTCTGGCTTCTCAGCAAACAGAGCTTTGAGCACACCAGGATAAATTCTACCCTAGAGAAGGAGGAAATCTCTCTGGTCAGATAACACAAAATACAAATTGATTAAATTGCCAGTGCTCTTGCAGCCCTGTGTGTGTTGAAGGGTAGGAGGAGGAGGAGGAGGAGAGATTGGAGTCCCTTTGAGTCCAGAGTATGTTTCCTGCACATTGATGAAGATAAGTAACATTAATATAAACTGATTCACTGAGTAATCTTTGGTGGATGCCAAAGATCATCCATTTGCAATGCATTGTCTCTTTTATGGCCTCGGGGTAGTTTTATTTGCCAAGATACAAACTGTGAGTTCATAGCATGGGCATCTAGGCCGGGGGTGTGGGGGGAGGAAGGAACATGGGATGGCAAAGCAAATGAATTCACATTTCAAATTACTTCCCGTTCCTAATCTCCAGATTGGTTAGCAGCTTTTCCTAGGACACCTGGGGTGGTTCTAGTTGTAAATTTACTGTTTGCATTTGAAAGGATACCCACCTTTAATTGTACTGTGTAATTAATTAACATAATGGATTTTAATTTTCTTTTTGTCTAAGATTTAGACGAGACTTAATTAAATGTTTTCTGTGACAGGACGAAAGGTCAATCAAGTTGAGTGAATTTTCACTTTGGTGCATTTTCACTTCAGTGCTGTGGTTAATTGCAAAATAACCTTTCTGTTTTGGGTGTGAGAAACATGATTTCTTTTGCCATTTTTGCCTTTTGAAGGCAGTGATTTAAAATATGCTTTGGTTTATGTATAGGTCCCTTACTACCCACCTGGTGGGGCAGGTGCTGTGTGGAAATACCCTTCAGAGGGCTGCTAAAAGGAGGGTGGGTTGGGACAGGCTGCCCTGCCTGGGCCATTCAGTGAAACCAAACTTAGGGCAAGAGGGATCCTTTGCTTTTCTTTTTTATCCAGATTCAAAACAAGGACTGCAATAAGTAATAATTTTGAAAGATGAAAGTTCAGCACCCTGATGTCTTCCTACTATCTTTACTTGGTGTGCAGTTGTGCTGAAATATAACCCTTGTTAAAAAATTCAGGAGTTACGCATTTCCACAAGGAAACAAAATACATCCTGTTCATCTGTGAACGAAGATCTACTGTGCATAGTCATGTGCAAATTTTTTCCTCTGTTGGTATTTTGCTAATGGTGCCTTAGAGAGATGTAAGGGAAATCTGGGTGTTCCCCACAGACCTAACACTGGGGACACACCTTCCTTCTTCCATCTACCGTATTGGTAATTAGTTATCTGCACCCAAGAGCTTGAAAGAGGGGTTTTCCTGGTCCTTTTTTCCCTTACCACGCTGTGTAGGTCAGTGTGATAGAGAAGGCAATGGGAAGGTGTCACATGTACATGTCTGTGCTCTGTACTGGCACACTCAGCAGGACTGGTGCCAAACAACAAACACCTGTCTCCTTAGCTTGGATTGATCACTCTGTACTAGTAAATACCTGCCTCTCAGTCCCTGGTGCATGTAAAATGTAGTTGTGCCACTGAGATTTGGTACCTTCTGATCGCTTCTTCCCTCTGGTTTAACAGTGGGTGGAAAGATAATGCAATGTTATCCTACCCTTTTACACCTCACCTCTTTTTCCAGGTTTAGAGGGATGGACTGAAGGTGTATTTTCAGGTTATGACTGGGATTGGGAGCTGGCTGGAGCAGCCAGTGGCACAGGGGGCACACACTGGTGCCCTGTCTCAGCCCTGCTGTGCCCAGAGCTCAGGCAGGATGGGCAGAAGTGCCCTGTCTCCCTTTGAACACAGCCCGAGCTGCCCAGCCTTTTTTCTGAGGGTTCAGCATATTCCATAGAGAGGGCACTGGAACATGCTGTGCTACCCTGCAGGCTCCAGTCAGGAAATGGGAACAAAAATACTCCTTTTCTAATGCTCTTCATTCCACGTTGGTGTGCAGTGTTTCTCCAAGGTGTGTTGTTATTGCTTCCACTCCTGTTTTTGTTTACACCACTAAAGTTTCTATTCCCTAGGAAGATTACCATGGAAAAAGTCAACATTTGTTGCATACTCTAAGCTAGGACAGAGTTTTTGTAGTTTCTGAGTGTGGCCCATGGATTCAGGTCAATGAGTGGAGGCTGAGCTCTGTTAACACGGAGTGGTGTCACACACACGCAGCTGTTCCTGGCTTTGTGTCTGTAGAGGGTGACCTTAGCCCAGAACTCATTTTGCTACGTGATCACTGCTGGGGAATGCGGTTTGTTGGTTTGGTTTTCCATGGTGATCACCCTTTGTACCCTACAGAAAGCTTAAGCAGAAGGCCCCTGCTGAGTTTTGTGGAAAGGAACACTGCTGGTGCCACAGTCAACCTGTGGGATCAGCTGAAGGATGTGCAATGCCAAAAGAGAAGTGTCTGTAAATATTCCTGCATTTCAATCAAGTCTTCTGTCTGAGGAATACATTGCATCTCAATGCTGATGGATTTGACAAAATGGGAGTATAGATAAATATTCTTCTGGAATTAAAAGTAGTTGCATTGCACAGCCATGCACTAATACAGAAGCCATGAAAATATTTTCATGAAATGCCTTTAAATCTAATCTAATTATTAGGTAAATAATAAGACCTCCTTTATAGCCTTCTTCTTACCCATATGTTTAAATATGCAGTTAGTGAAAAGGTGATTTCTTCATCTAAAAATTGGATTTTGGTAACTTTTTAAAATTATTATTTATATATGGGAATTTCAGTGATGCTTTTCATTTTCCTAACAGTTTAAACTTGGTGGTTGCTATCAAAATAAACAACTGTAACACAATCTGAGCTTCAAGTAGAAGAATTCCTTGGTTTCGAATGGTGCTTGCAGAAAGGCACTCATGGAAAATATGTCCTTTGCATGGCATGCACTGCACACGTGATCTCTCAGAGCAGCACATTATACTGAGCCAGATGTCACAAATGCTGCTGGAGAGACAGTTCTGTACAGAATATAAAGTAGCAACATTCCAGTATTTACTTTAATGCTAAATAGTAATTATCTTCCCAAGCTTTCAGCCACTGTCTGTGGCGTTTGTAATTCTTTTCACATATGTGTTCAAAGAAACACAGTTCTGTATTTTTTAGAAGTAGAAAATATGAGTGAAAAATGTTTAAATCTGTCATGTGTCTTTCGGCTTGATTTTAGTGCGCACACTGAAGCTCACTCATCTCACTAAATGTATGAATTGTTCAAACAGGAAAAAAAAAACCCAAAATATTAAATATCAAGTAAACATAACCGTGCTTTTCTTGTGGATGGAGAGCTTTTGGGATGTTGATGACATGAAGCATAACTAAGCATTGTTAATCTCAGCTGCCATTAATCCCAAAGAAATGCTCTTTGCAGAAAATACATTATTACTGCCATGAAATGAAAGCAGGAAAACAGAGGAAGCTGTAAGGAACCTTCTGGTATGGAATATTTTTAAAGGATTATTTGGGTTCAGTTGGTTTACACAGGGTGTTCAAGAGCATTAACCCAATCTATTAGCCACCTGCATTATTTGTATCTTCTCAATGTGTGTTTTCTGTCCAACTTCATTGCAAGATATTTTATTCAGTAACAATTACTTTTCCAGTCTTTTCTTATGGCTAAGTAACAGTCTGGAAGGGGGAGCCCATGGTTTCAGCTTTCCCTCTGTGAGATCTGCTGGTTTAGAGCATCAGGATATGTCCCTTACATCCTGAGTTTCTCCCTCCTGACCCTCATGGGCTCAGTGCCCACCACTCTTGCTCGGCAGTGGCACCAAACACGCAGCCACAGAAACCCAGTGACCTGGTGCTGCAAATGTTTAGGTGTGTCCTAGGCTGTGGGAGCTCTGGATTCCACAGAGAAGGTGCCACTCCACGTGAGGAGAATGAAGGAGCCACCCTTGTACATATTTCACTCGGAAGGAACAAAGGAGTTTTATTCATGTAATGGTATCAGCAGAGTTATAACTGCAGTCACCTTGTATTCCTGGTACAGAGTCCTGCCTTTATTGCCCCAGGAATGCAGATCAGAGATTTCCCTTTCCCTTTTACTCCATCTACAGTTTCTGGTGAACAAAGTGGCTTTCTTGGCTTCCAGATGAACTTCTTTCTAAGGGGGCTCTCTGGCTCCTTGTCAGCCTCTGTACTGCCTTTGGGGGATTTCTGAGCATCCACTATCCTTCTGTCCATGGATTTATAAAAAGAAAATGTTTCCTCTTGAAGAACCACTTCTCAGTGCTGACTGACCTTTCTTGCAGCTTCTGCTCCTCAGGTATCATTTCACTGCTGGGGTGAGTGGCAGCGACGCTGACAGCTCCAGAAAGGCCTCTGCTAAATTATTTTCAAAGGGAGGGATTTGGTATTTGCTCAAAAAAAAAAACTGTTCCCTGTGCCTGTGGACCTGTCAAGAGAAATTTTAAATATCTTGATAGAATTATAATGAAATGTAGTCATCTAGTAACTGATTAGTTTTGTGGAAAAGGAAAACTGTGTCTTGCTGGGAGCTGAGGCAGGGCCAGAGGATGAACACATCAGCTCAGAAGCAGCATGAGCAGCGTTTCAGAGCTGTCTGAGAGACAAACCTAAATCGTGTTCCAAAAAGCTCTGCCCAATGTTACTTTTCCCAGCATTGTTGCCGTGGATGTAAATAGTCAGGCAGTGTTACAGTGCACCACTAATGCAGTTTACAATGGCTTCTAGCACAAGTGAGGGTTTGTAGGATCAGCTACTGACTCTGAGGGACAAAACCAGGTCAGAGTAGTGACAGCAGGGAATTTTCAGTCAGGAATCCTGGCTCTGGTCGAATGGTCTGACTGCAGTCTAAGCCTCTTTAGGCACTGTTTCTCTCACAGCTGAGATTTTGTAGATGTACTTCATAACTTGCTGTAGTTTGCAGGGTTGCCTGGTTTGCATGCTTCAACTTTGGACAAATCTGTGTACCTTAGCATTCTGAAACCTTGTTTTCATACGAAATTTCCTTTTTTGTTCCAAAATTGCTGCTCTTACTCAAACCTTCTAGCCAGGGAATGGAGAGACTTTGCTGGAGAGCACGGCCTTTCTCTGGCAAGGTTTATTTTGAGGGCCAACAACAGACAATGATCTTTTCTCCCTCTGTAGGGTGGAGCATCTTGTTTTATGGGAGGGGATAAAGAAGCAGAACATGTAGACAGATCTGTTTCCCTTTCAGTTCTCCCACTGATCTGCAAGGCAACTGGGAGAAGTTATTCCAATTTTCCTCTGCTATGGTTTATAATCTTTGTGCTTCAGTATTCCCATCACTCACACAGCAATAAACTTGATGTTTTGTAAAGGTGTGGGGCTTTGAGACAGGTGGTTGAAAAGTACCATTATGAGTCTCCAAACCCTTGCAATCAGTGAAGATTTCCTTTGCCTTAAATAGGCTTTGGATCTGTTCTTAGGAGAGCAAAAAAGACTACAAAGATTCATTGTTTTGCCTACTCCGTAGCAACTGACTACATAAAGCCTTTTCCCAGACGTGTTTGTTTAAAGGCTTTATAAGTTCAGTTTAAAAAATGAACTGAAGTGGTAGTTATTGTTTTTATGCTGATTTTTGTGTACTGGCATTAAAAAATGAAATAATCTGGTACAGAGCCACAGGAAATGCAGAAATGTGTATGAGAGAAGATAAGAAATCCACTTTGGAGGGACACAGAAGTGGGATGAGTACAGGAGCATGTTAGCTTTTGAAGAATTACCTGGCACACTTGAGAATTCCCATGTAATTCCAGGTCGCATGGGAACATTATGACACTTTATATGGTTAGAGGATCGATTACTCTTCATTGATAATTCTCACTGTGAGAGAATAATGTGGAAGAGGATTGTGCTGTACATCCTTGAAACTGATATATCCCAATTTTTTTTAAGGAATACTTGGTTTACATTAGGTGTACACGTAAGCATGGGCAGAGAGAGAACATGAGAAACAGCGAATTCACCACGGGAGGCAGGAGGTGGAGGATCCACATGGTTTAGCATATTTTTTTCAAGGGAGGAATTGGATCAATATCCCCCCAAATCCCACAGTGAGAGGAATAACGGGTGTTTTGGCCTGTATATGCAGTTTATTGTACAATGCTGCATGGCTGTATTTATACTCTGCAGGAAGAAAACTACTCCCTGGTAGTTTCTTCTGGGTTCTTTTGCCTGGGTAACCCTTTGCTTTTATTCAAGCAAAATGCAAGACAAATGCTTATTTTTCAGCCTTTTTAGATCTTGGAAATAATGGTGTATTAAATGTGATTAAGTTGGGAATTACCCTTTAAGTAGGGTCACAATTACTGTAGATTTAGATGGCATGTTGTACAAATTGCTGTGTGCTCATAATTACAAATTGAGTTTGTTGCACTCTGGGGGTTTATAAACTTTGTTTTAGCCATTAACACATTAAATAGTAGTGATTTATGTAAATTACTGGATAAACCAAGATTTCAGTATTGCGCTTAATCTAAGGTTTAATTATATTTCTGTATTAGAAATAAAATAGTGTTAGCTTTAGCAAGGAGGATTGAATGGTCTGAGGGAGCCGTTCACTGCTGAGATACTGTATTAATATTAATTGAGTGCTGCTTGTTGGGCAACTGGCTGGAAACTACAGTGGTGCAAAGTGAATGAAGCAGCAGCTGCGGTGAGTGAGCTGGTTGTCACAATAAGCTCTTCCTGTGGTCAGCCAGCCCACTTGCTTCACAATTATTTCCCTCAAACTTCTGGGCTGATCTGGAGAGTGTAAAATCATGCTTTGAAATCTTTGCTTACTTCCACTTACAGAGAGATTTCCTAGTTCCTTAACTTTTGCTTAAGTCAAGTTGATCTAACAGAGCAAAGATCACTTTGTGTTGTGCTATTAGTTGTGGCCCACCAAATTGCCAGGAACAAGGATAGTTGGACATGAAAAGTTACTTTTTGACCTCCGTACACTGCACTACATATTTATACAATATCTTAGTGGCAACTCCAATGCTAGTTAGGTGTCAAAATAACAGCAGAAGGACAACAGGGATATACATCCTACTGGTTCTGCCAAAGCTTCTTATGTAAAGTGCAGATCAGTGAAGTGCTATGGAAGGCCATGTTTGGTTCTGTGTTGGTAGAAGAGCCTCTCCTGCCCCTGTCTTCTGGGGCCTGAAACATCAGCTCTGTATGTTCAGCACCTCTTCTGTCACCAGGATGACAAAGAAATATAGCTACGTGACACCAAAAATTGTCCTAAGAAGTCATAGACCTAGAGGTCTGTGCTAAATCACCACCTGAGAGAGGGTGGATTGCCCAGTGTGGATTACAGTTATTGTTACCTGAGAGAAAATGGATTGTACACGATGGATTATGGATGAATGAAAATGGTTTTGGAATGTTGAAACATTCACAAAAAATCCCTCCAAAAATAACTGCATCAGGCTGCCTCGACTCGGAAACCACAATGTTGTCTGCGTAGTGCAGCAAGAATTTGTTTTTCTGTGTTTGATTCCCCCCGTTGGAACAGATGTGAGATCTTAAATGTGTAGATGATTTGGGCATTTAATCTCTACTTTAAATTTTAACAACATATTCAAGCAAGAAGTGATCTAACAAAAACTTTGTACCAGAATGGTCGAAACTAAATGGGGAATTCTGGATGCTTGACATTGATGGGGGGAAAGCCATCTGTAACAATTATCCACGCAGTGTTTGGAATGGGTTGTGTTTGTATTGCTTGGTTATTTGCTGATCTAGCGTGATCGTATCTGTAGAAGGAAGATTGTGTTTGAAGTGGCTTCAGAAAAGCACATTCTTCAGAAAATTCTGTGACTGCTTTTGAGGTCAGAGCTTCCCAGCCACCCTTTCCAATACGTCTCCTTCACAGCCCACGCTAAAACTGTCTGTATTTATATATTCCCTAAATGGAAACGGGTTTCCGAAGGAGAAGTTGACTTTTGGGAACTGCTCGTGTCTGCTTTGGATTTGTCTCTGTTTACAAGTAGAGATGAAGCTTAATGCAGGAGGCATTGAGTCAGGACCAGAAAAACGTGGGGTTGTTGTGGATCCCAGACCTTCTTGCTGGGAAGAGGCTGTCTGGATAACCATGAAATGTTGAAAGCAGGCATTGCAGTGTAAATAGTCTCTGGTTAGAGACTTGCAGTGACTTTCCTATGAAAACAGCCGGTGTAGGTGTGTCCTTCCTTAACGTGTTTGAGTTTCACTGAAAGCTAGTTAAACCCAGGCGTATTGGAATCTACGCCTAGCGCTTCCTTAGGAAACTATGCAAAACGCACGCTCCATCCAAATCTTTAAGGGGGGGGAGGGCTTCAACGAAAGCTGCCTCGATTCTTTTCACCACCCTGAAAGACGGGATGTATAAATACGAATTATGTTGCATGCACGGCTCTGCGCCGTGCTCCTTCTTGCGCCCGCTTCGCTCGGGCGGCATTTTTAGCTCCCGAATAAAACTCCCCCCAAACTACAGCTATCGGCCAGCGGTGCTTTGTTGTGTCATTCCAGAGTATGGAGCTGTGGGGAGGATGTTGCTGTTTCGTTGTCGGGGGGCCGGATGCCCCTCGGGCCGGGCTCCGGCG
>NW_008238633.1:1517726-1524810 GCF_000691975.1 Corvus brachyrhynchos
CAGCAGGGTGTGAGCTGACCTGGCCGCTCCTGACACCGGTGTGAAAACACTGCTTATGGGGAGTTCGGGAGAGAGCGCGGAAATCACATGATTTGTGTCAAAGCGGGGTGAGTTCTGCTGCAGAGCTCTGGTACAGGCTGTTCCCGGTGTCCGGGGCCGGCCGGAGACCTGGCCTTGTCCTGGCAGGTGTGTCACACTCAGCGGGGTGTGAAGTCAGCATTTGCCACTCGTGCCCTCAGCCAGAAAAGAAGAAAAAAAAAAAAAAAGAAAAAAAAAGTTCCCTTCGAAGGCCTTTAAAGTTCAGATACTTGAATAACTGACGCAGGAGGAACAGAGGGTGGGATTTGTCGTGTTAACACATACAGTCCCTATTGTAATGATGTTGTTAACTACCAAAATAACGCGTGTCAAAAGTACAGCAATACATAACTCTGTCCCTGAGCTGCCTGAAAACTCCATGCACAAACGAGTTTTTGTGGTGTGATGCTGTGTGTGCATTTATGATAAACTAAAAAATTTATCCTGCACATGCAGTGCACTTGCAAAATGAATTTATCTCCGATGCATCATGGAAGTTTATTCCACCAAGTAATTCAGCCAAATGCTGAGCTGTTCGACTGTTAAAGGAATATTCAGCTTAGCTAAAGATAGAAAACATCTTAAATTGGGTGTGGGCATGTGTGGAAAAATATAAAAGGAGGAAGTGACTGGATTCAGTGTAACTATGCATGAATGCAACAGTTGCTTTTCTAGAAAAGAAAGGCAAAATGTTTTTTGATAAAGAAAACTGTTTCATAGTACAGTTTAGTCATACAGTTAATGATTCTTCAGCCCATTTTTTACCCTTAAAGAAAAAAATAATGTAAGTTTCCTGTGTGGAGAAGGTAATGTTTGCATAAGTGATGTTACCTTTGCATGGCTTGCTAAAAACATAATTCATAACTATTACTTTAGTGACAGATTTGCCTATTACACAGTTACATTCTGTTATTCATCATTGTTTCAGACTTTTTCCCTCCATTTGCACATTGCTATGCACTTCCTTTCAGTTAAACTTGATTATTCTGCCTGATGTGCTAAAAGAGGAATTGCTGAGTACTCAGTTTGGATGGTCGTATTTAACTGTGTCTGTTCTTGGGGCAGATATCCTTCATATAAACACAGAATTCATTACACCTATTGAGTGCTTTGGGAGAGCTAAGGCCATGCTGAATAAAATCACTCATTTTCCATTTTACTTCTACTTTTGTACCAGATTTGGTTTTGCTGTTGAGATGTCCTGTTCTAATTCCTGAAATATATTGAGAATACTGTTACAAAGTAGTCAGCTGGGATTTTTTTCTCTTGGTTAAATAGAAGCTCAATGTTCAGGTTTCCCGTGTGAAGTCATTTATCATCCTTTATTCTTCCTCTTTCTACTAATCTGAAATAATTCATTATCATCCAAGGTATTGTAATCCAAGATCTGGAGCTAACCAGTGAAAACCATAGTGCTCCATGTACCAACAGCATTCAGTTGTTTCTTTGCCCTTTAGAAGCCCTCTGGGAATCCTGGTGCAGTTAATGAACAACCTGCTCTTCAGTTTCATTGAATAATTTGCAGCTTTCAGGTGAGGAAACCCAAGGATTCAGTTTTTCTCCTGAAAAGTGCAAATACCAACTTGAACAGTAACTCTGATTTGTCGTTCCTGTAAGTCTTGTACTGGAAGGTTGCAGGGACTGGATCCAGGGAGTGACTGCTGGGCAAAGAGACCTTCTCTGCTGGAGAAGGTGTCTTCACCAGTGGTTTCCAGGGAGAAACAGGAGTGATTGCTTAGGATTTTGTGGCCTTACATGGGTTTTCTCACCCTGTGACCATTTTGTGTTTGCAAAATGAAAAATCTTTCAAGAGAATCTATTCATATGGCTATAGAAAGTGTTTCTCCAGATACTGGGTCTTCATGAGGAGAACACTCTTCCATCTCTTGGAGCCTGGGATTGTTTCATGCCTTTGAGGGCTTCAAGAGCAGTGCAAGGACTTTGGGTGGAACAATTCCTTTGAAACAACCGTTTACCTTTATATTGATAATGTTTTCTCAGAGTCTAAAGATGGCAATTCAAGGCTCACACTCTGAAGAGGCAAATCTCATAATGGTGTAGGTGATTAGCACACTTAGGTGATGGCTCTAATGATGCCTGCAAACTGTGCTTGCATGAACACCAGGGAGAAGGAGCTCAATAATAAAAGCTGGCCTAGAGGTAGTCAGTGGTCTGGTGGTGGATGCCAGGTGTCCTCCCAGCACTCGTGGATGTTACCTGTAGGTGTTTAGCAGCTGCTCACAGATTCCAGTTGTGTTCCTTGGTGTTTAACGCCACTGGTGTTCAGGCTCCAGCAGGACCTTGGGACACAAGTGCTGGAAGTGAGGAGTTGCCTTCCAAGGGAAACGTGTCCTTGTGCCCAGTGTGGTGCTCCAGTGGAACACTGCATTGGCTTAACTTCATCTGTGTGACTGCAAAATGGAATTTAACCTGCTGCCAGGGCACTTGGGAAATAGTAATGCCATAAAGATGGTCTGGAAATTATCCACTAGTCCTTCATGGAATTTTAGCATCCAAACTAATGAACCCTCTTTGTTGTAAACCCATGAGGCTTCCAGTTTCTGTAGCATTCTGAGAGGTGCAAAGGAGGGTTTAAGGTACTGTATTTTTAAATATTGATTTTTTATTTTTTTTTTTTTTTTATTTTGAATTTTGAAACATCACAGTCTGAGTCTGGATTGTTGTACCTTTTATTGCAAGGATTTGCCATAATTCATAAACATCTTTCAGGATGCAAATTTTTTGCTCCTTCAGCATTTACATGGTTGTTCTGCCAGGCCTAATGGTAATTTTATCATTAATTTCAGAGTCAGGCATATTTTAATCACAGCAGCTGTCAATCAATTATTTCTTTTTATGTTTATTTAATAACAGAACTGCAGGAGACCTCAGAAATGGTAACCAAGGTGGAGCCCTGATTGCTCTGTTTGTTACATTAAATATGTGAGGATGTGCCCCTAACCCAGACACTGCCTGATCCACAGAGCAACTGGAATTATGAGGTGGCTCGTGGCTTAGGGAAGAAAGTGTGTTGGTGCATTGCTTTTGTTAACCATGCTTTGTTTAGATGTCATTTGTGTTGAAACAGGGTATGGGCCACAAGCCAGACTCATATTCCTGAGTTTGCTGCTTTATTTCTGTTGCCCAGGAAGAAAGACTGTGTAGTCACAAGAGCAGAATCAGCCCAGCCTTTGGAAATTCACTTTTAGTATCTTGTATATTGCTATTTTATGTCAAAATTATGTATTTAGGTACAGGTTTTGTTTAATTCATGGGTCTTTGTTATGCAAAACCATTTACTGATCATGGACTTTTTTAGCAAGACTTACTAATCAAAAATATTTTACTTACATAGCCTTTCTCGTGTCTTTTGGGAATCCTTTTGAATTTTATTTAGGTTCCATTTAGGGTACAGGCAGAGATGGCAACTTCACTGCACTGCTGTGATTTGACTCCAGGTTTCCAGAGAAGAACAGATGCTGCTTTAATCCACTGTAGCACAAAGCCCCAGTATTACGTTAAAGGGGAATGCAAATTTAGCTAAATAAATCCTTTTGCTTCCTTACAATAGACAAAAGACTAGAATCATTCTCATGAAATAATTGTAGAGATGTCTTTAATAAAGTAAAAGAAGACAAGCTTTGGTATGATAAAAAAAACCCCAAACCCTTTTGTTCCTGTGAGAGAAGCAGAAAATTAGAATGATGGCTTTGATAGCCACAGGAAATTGATGTATTATATCTGTTAATCAGATTCTTTCAGTAGTTTAGTGTCATCCCAGTTAAACTTGTGCTTATAAACAAAGGACACAATTCCCTGTTGCCTTCTGCTTTGCAAGCACAAACAAAATGCCACAGTTATGATCGGACTTGCATTTACATCAGTGGCTACACACGGGGTATGGCCACAGAAAAAGAATCCTAAGCTTGTTTTGAGGGGTACTTGCACTGTTTAGTCTGAAAAATTAACAAGGATGGATGTGTCATGAACACAGAAAAAGAAAACCAACTTCCTTCTGTTTGTTAATATATCCGTGACCTTTCCAGTCATCCTCACACAGGGCAGAGGCAGCAAGGATGCAAAGCTGGTGGGTTTTCTGTTGCAGGGAATGTTTGCAGCCAGCCCTGACTCTGCACTACAGGAGCATTCTTCCACAAGGTGATAAATACTAGATAATTTCAGCTGTTCTTGGATTTGTGAAAGAAAGTTCATTATCTTTGTTTATATTTTCTTTTCTTGTATTTTACTCTGTGAGTCTTGTTTAGAAGATACCAGTGATGTCGAGCATTTAGTAGAAACTGCTTTCAAGAAGGAGCTGATATTAATACTCTTAGATTTGAGAGAATGGGACTTCACAGCTGATAGTTTCCTGTAAATACTAGTCATTAATGCCTTGTGAAGTGAGAGAGAACAGAGGATTACCTGGACTTAATGGGAATTGTCTAAATGATGACAACATGATGCAAAGTCAGATTCTTTTTTTGTTATTTAGAAGTGATTAAAATGTTTTAGATTAGGTTAGCCTAGAAGAAAAGTATTTCAGGTTTTCCTACCACAGTGCAGCATGGTACACAAGACCATTTCTCACTGCCTTAGGTTGAGATTTTCAAAATCTGTCTTTGCACAATATCATATTTTCATCTCACAAAATGGTGACCCTTGTTTTCAGGAACTGGGCTTCTGCCCCTGTCCTAAAAGAACATTTTCAATTGTGGAAAGAACTGTGAACTGTGTCGTGATAAAGAGCCTATAGATGACTAAGAATTACCCAAGTTGTATATTTTAGCCTCATGTTCTGTTGTGGTTGAGCAGCCTCATGTGCAGCCCCCAGCTAAGCCAGGCTGCATCCCTGTCACAGACACTGTCACAGAATATTCCTGAGCTGGGAGGGACCCACGGGGATCATCAAGTCCAAATGTGAGTGAAAGGCAGTGCAGAGTGTTGGTGGCTCTGGGAGCCAGCAGTGCTGGGCAGCTGTGCTACACCCAAAGGAAGCTGCAACATGCCCTGCGCAGCCCAAAGACTGCTCCTCTGTGTTCAGTCAAACATTTCCAAGGCAGGAGTTGCTACCTGTGTTACTCTTTTATTGTCATCAGTGAGGTGAGTCAGAAGTTCTGTTGAAAGCCTACGCTTAATTCCTCTCTGACAGAGAAAGAGCTGTAAAATGTATGGACTCAGCATAATAGGGAGGAAATGTAAAAGGAAGGAAGTTTGTGAATGAGAAAAAGTATCTGTCAGCTCTTTAGCTGATTTAGAGGTTATGAGCAATCTTTGGAGGTCTCGTGTGTACAAGAGTGAAGGTTTATGTGTAGTATCTTGGGGCATGTGTGCAAATACCTTCTGTGTTTGAACACACTGCCTTGAATCCAAGCGTCATCTACAGCACTGTCTTTTCCACCAAACCCCACACTTCCAACAAAAAATCTCTTATTATTTGGGTTCCTTAAGCACTGTGTACAGTCTGGTATAAACCTTGGGTGTGCTGCAGAGGATAAAATCTCCCTTTTACAAGGATGCCTATGATTACAGAGAGGTGAGCAGTGCTTCTGTTCCAGTGAGTTGCAACACCTCTCTCTTGGTTTGTGCAGAGTGCTCAAGGCCAGTTCCCGTTCTCACTGGCTGGGTAACAACACCCTGAGCTTCACTGGGAGCAGGAACAAGTGCCATATTCTCACCCTTTTCTTTCCTACCTGCTGAGCGTTTCCCATGCCCATTTGCACTTAAATATTTTGAAATTACTTTGTTTTCCCATAGAGAAAACTGGTAGGGTTTCATTCTCTTTTGAGGTTGGCTTTTTTTAGACTTGGCTGGGCAAAGTTGGCAGTCAAAATCGAGGGTCTGTGCAGTGATTAAAATTGAGTGGTACTTTTTTATTATATATACTTCCAGATTCAGTTAGATCAGTGAGAGGTTTCTCTGATCAGACTTGTAACAGCCCGTCCTCCTTTTGGATTGGCTTTTTAAAGTATGTTACTCTAATTTTGTGAATTTTATCTGTAACTACAGAGGGAAGTCAACCAACCACTAGAAGCTGAGCAGTCCCTTTCTTTCTGATTTTAAAAGTGGATGATTTTGGCCAACTATTTCTTAAATCCAAGAGAGACAGCTAAGTAGCTCAAAGTTCATCAGTGACATTGTTTGAAAGCACAGCTCATTAGATAATAACAGTATATTATAAGTCATTGAAATGAAATCCCTTGGTTGTTCTAAATAGGTCCTTTTGTACAACATTCATTTGCTCCAGAAGTTAGTTCTCTGAGATTTTGCTCAATGAAGTGTCCAGTTTTGTTGTCATTTCTGCTGCATGGACCCTCTGCACGCTCTTTGTTTATGATGATTCTTAATTTCCCTCACAGACATACTGGGAAAGGCTGGTCTGCTCAAAAGTTGTTGCTAGCTTTCTGTACTGTGTCATATTTGTAAGCCTTTCAAACAGTCTAGGGGCAAAATCTTAAAATGAGTCAAATGATAGGCTTTATATTTTCAAGTCTATTTGATCTAAGATGAGATAGTTTTGTTCTAGGTATGAAATTTCCGGGCCTGAAACGTTGACTCAGTAAACAGGATTTTGCTAAGCATCTTTAAAGTAGTTCATGTTTCTATCATATGTGGTATATAAGAGGGGAAAGAAGATTATTATCCACCAAGAGCAGACTGGGAAGAGGAAATCAGTGCTTAGTCTCTTACAGAACCTAACTGCCAGCAAGCTGATTTCTCAGCAGCAGTGCCATTCTCTCACCTCTTCCTTGGACAGGCTTGACACAACAGCTGAAGAGGTGAAAGAGGAGGATGGCTGGCACAGGACACCAAGGATTCTTGCATTGTATCAAATGCTGCCTCAGCTGTGCGTGCAAATCAGGGCTTTTCAGCTGCAGACACTAAATCTTCCTTTTTAAAGTTAGCAGTGTCTAAAGGGCATGTCATGATATAAACAGCAGAATGTGTGCTAAGATCTTGCTATCTTCAGTACATGCCATTTATAGTGTAGGTTTGCTAAATTAAGAGG
>NW_008238633.1:1524859-1536530 GCF_000691975.1 Corvus brachyrhynchos
GAGGTCAAATTCTACTACAGCTGCATTGAGAAACTCCACAAATTTCTCCAGCTTCTCATGTTGTGTAAAAGTTTACATAGCAGGGACAGGACAAAGTCTGCAGCGGGAGGCAGGTTTTGTTTAGTGATCCATCCCTCAGACACCACAGTTACATTAAAATTGTTAGGTTTAGTCCCTGTAAGAAGCAAAGCATCCTTTTGAAGCATACAGGACATTTTCTGATGTTAATGTGTTCCATGCTGACACATCTAAAGGAAGAACTGGCCATAAAAACCTTCTAAAATTCGAAAACTTGGGCTGGTTTGAGCCACAAGCCTCAAATTATCACTCCAGATTCATCTTTCAATAATACCCATTTTTTAAAGAGTTGTTGCTGAATAAACCTATGCTGGGTGATGATTAACCCAGATTGGCAGAGAGTGATGCTGGCTGACTTTGCCTGAGATAGAAGTGAACATTTGTAAGCTGTACCCAGGTTCTGTTGGTGCTGCCAGTCCCTGTGTTACTTTTGCTCAATAGTGACAATAAAATACAGCTTTGCCTTTAGCAGGTGGGGTTCACAAGGCATGGAATGGTTCTGGGGAGGGTTGGTTGGGTTGATCCTTCTGTACATTGTTGTGTCTGATGGCCAATACGCTGCCCCTGTTTGACAAAGGTGATCTGGGAGGTGGTTAAGCCTTGGAAGCTGAAGATGGTCTCAAGTAATATTCCCAAATGGATATTCTTAGTTCTTAACCCTATTGTAAGTGTTATTCCCTAAAATGGGTGGACTGTTGTTTCGCTCTATTTCCATCTTGCTGCTGCCCATCTCCATTTCAGAAGAGACAGTGCATTCATTCCTGCATTCTGCTTTGGTGGGGAGAAAATAACCTCTGCTCTTTCACTCCCTGCTCGCTGCTGCTGCTGCTGGCATCTAAGACTGTGGGTCAAAATGCCCTTTTTAAAAAGCATTTTTGTTAATGCCTTTTATGGGGTTACTTAGTGAGAGTTAAAGCTTGGCAGTGTCCAGGGGATGGGTGTTGGGGCTGTTCTGTGATTTCGGAATCAGGGCTCGGAGCAGGGAGCAGCTGCAGGTTTTTGGGGCACTCAGGGGTACGTGCCTGTGGAGCTCTGCTCTCCCGCGGTGGCCCTCAGACTGTTTGACTCAGGCTGCTGTTATTGGCACTCTCACCACACAGAATATTACAGAATAAGTGAGTGCTTTGTTAAGGTTTGCTTCTGAGACACATGCAAATGGTGTCTGGATTTTTCTTGCAGTGATATTTAACTTCAGTCAGATGAATTACCTGGGACATTACTTTGATGTGCATTCAAAGGTTTCATTTGTTTTTAACAGAAACAGCTGAATTGAGAGTGCATTGGAAGTGAAACACATTGGTCAATATTTCTTTCCCGGATCAAAGCTTTTGTCACTGCCTGTGAATGCTGTTGTCCATCATAATGGCTTTGAACTCTTGGCAGGGTGTATTTGAAGGTAGATTGGTTTGTTAATGTTATTGTGCTTATTGAATTTGGGGATTTGTGTAAGTTCTTAATACAATTGACTTCTGTTTACTAGACAGCACAAACCAGACATGGCAATAAGGACTGGGTTCTAGTTGCAAACTGTACTAATAATAAACTTCTGCTCAAATGCTCTGACTCCAGTGGGGAATATTGTATTGGAGGGGTGGAGAAAAATGCTAAACCATGGCTTGTGTGAAGTACATATGGCCAGTTCTGCATTTTGAGAAGTTACATGGAGAACGTTTTGTGGCAGTAATTTGAGATAATACAATGCACACATCAGAGCTTTAATTAAGTGCTCCTCCTCGTTTATGGCAGAGAGCACCACAGGTACTGAAGCACAAGGCAGCTTTGAAGCAGTGGGGTGTACCCTGTGCCAAATGAGTGCTTGTGTGAGATCAAGCTGTGTGGGGAGGCACAGTTCTGGAGAGCAGTGTTCTGGTTGCAACTGTCACTTAAAATTACACATTCAAACCAGGGCTTCTTTGCGCTTGTAAAGGCAAAGTTCTGTGGAAGAAATTAACTCTTGGAGAAGTTTGTTCCTATGTGGAATGCCCACATTTGGCCTAAATATTTTTGCTATTCGAGTGGTTTGTTTCAGCCTTCATGTTGGAAGTGTCTGACCATACCAGCTGCTGTAGCAGCTGCCATCCTGCTTCTCTCTGTTACCCACTTAGTTCCACGGGCGACTTCTGGTCTGCATTCTCTGGGCTAGGTAGAGAATTTGGATCTATTTCAAGTGGAAATCTATAATTAGGAGCTAAGATCACAGTTTGACTGGTTTTAGCCTCCACATTTTAAAAGGAGATGGTTGGTGTACAACAGATGCATAGCAATTCTTCCTCCCTGGGTATTTGGACCTGTTTATACAGAATATTTATTTTTGAGTGAGGCAGAAGTTTTACTGGAAATGGTGCTTATGAAATGAGATTTTAATGCAAAAAGCTTCACTCTGTGGTTTGCATTTAAATCCATGTCATAAATCATAAGGCAGAGTCCCAAGAAGGTATCTTGATACTTTGGCTGTAGATATGTTGGTGTTTATGGACAGAAAAGTTTCTGGGACAAAGGAAGAAGATAAGTTTGCTCAAGTGTTCTATCAGTAGATGTGACTTAAAGGGAACCAGCTTTATGTGCATTTTTCTTGAAGAGGGGAATAAATTTTATGGATTCAGGGCAAAGCAGGCAAGTTAGAGAAGGGATGGATTTGGCTGAGGAATTTTATGAAGAGCCACTCATGCAAATGCCAACAAATAAAATTAAGTATTGATTCTTCATTAAGCTCAATTTGAATTCAGGCTGTGCCGACTACCTGGAGTTTTACTGCTCTACCACAGCCCTGCTTTAAAACCTCCCTGCTGCCCAAAAAGCAGAGCCCTTGGATTGTCATGGCCAAGCTGAGTGGCTTTATCACCTTGTGCTGACTAGAATTTTAAGCTGGGCATGTTTTTGTTGCTGTATTTGTCATGCTCATGCTGCCTTTCCACAGTGTAGAAGAAAAGAAATTTATTTGTGTACCCTTGAACTTGTGTTCATGCTTCTAGGGATATAAAATGCTACGGAAAAGTCTTTAAAGATGTAACAGCACAAACTTATTATATTGTCATACTTTTCTTTGTGTCCAAAACAATTTTTTTACAGGACTAATATAATGCTGATTGGTTCTCATGCGTGTTCTATCCAGCTGTTAGGCCTGTTTTCAATTTCATGTCTTTATATTACACTGTTGAAAGTCCATTCTGAAAGAGTGATGAAAATAATACTGATTTCAGAGAATGCTCATTGGTAAAAGAGCTTCTCAAGCTTTTGCTCTGTTCTGCTGGGAGGGTTTTTTTCTTTTTGGTTCTATTTTAAAATGTTGCATGCAGTTTGGGTTTGGCATTTGCATTATTTAGAAACATGTTTCATTTCTTTGTTCCAAGCTAAATCTGCAACAAACTGGTTTGAACACTTGGATGATTTCTGTGAGCATATGTTCCCATTATCTTCATAATTTAATTATAAAAATGCACAGGGACACTTGACTGCTTGTAAACTGTGGAGTTTCTGGGGTGAGAGGCAGCACTGAATCATTCCTTGCATGTGATGTTATTGTTCTATACTTCCTTTTTATATGCACGTAGTTCTAAAGATAAGGTTCTGGGCCTCAGGAGGAAAGGGACTCTGCTTTTCTGGTTATCAAATGTCTGTATTTCGTAGTACAATTTCTCTGACAGACCGAGTCTTGTGCCTCTGCATCCAAACCAGCAGCTCCTCTGGTCATTTTGCCATTACTCAGTGGAATAGATAAGTCCGTGTTCATGGAAAAGCTTGGGGTTTGCTCCTTACTGGAATTCAGATCTTTTTTCAGATTTCCATTTTAAGCTCAAATGTTAAAGTTCTCTTGTTTTCAAAATTTTGTCTTTATTGTGCTTATTTTTAGTTTTGCTAATAGTTTGGCAAGATTTGAAGGAAAGGGAAGGTGTGAATATAAAAATGAAAAATAAAGAATAACAGTAGATAGTCAAACATCCTGAAAAATACGTTTTTGTTTTAAGATGTGGTACTGGATTTAGTGTACTGGTGCTAATTACAGCCTTTGTGATTAGAAGTAATAATTGAAAGTGTAAAATGAGAGCCAGGGAAGAAAAGACCTGCCAGGTTTGTGCTGCTAAAATGCCTGGAGAGGAAATGTTTTGCTTTGGTCATGGCTAACCACACAGCTGTAGAGGGAGAGAGGAGACAGAGCTTCTTCTTGTTAGATACTTCTTGAAATGAACTCATCCCCTGAATTGTGGGCAATGACTGTAAAATCAACAGCAACAGCATCTCCTCCCCTTTTTGTCAGCCGGGGTCTCTCGCTGCTCCCTTGGTGCCGAGCTGCAGCCCTGCACCATCGCTCGGCTTTGACATCTGGGCAGAGGAGCCACCAGAGCAGCTTCTGGCTACCTCGGCGTTAGCCTGGGCTCGAGCAGGGAGCTGCGCCCGGGCAGCCAAGGGCAGCAGGGCCACTCAGCCCAGGCTGGTGCCCCTCTCTGCCGAGGCCAGCACATCCCAGCTTCTCCACATCTGTCACTCCTGGATTCCCGTTTTGAGCTGTTTGCAGGGTGTGTGGCTCAGCTCCTGCAGGAAGTCAGAGCCATTCCCAGACAAAATGGGAGAAAACACCTGAATGCAGCAGGGGAATACTGGGTTATAGTCATTACAGAAAGTCATCTGATTTTCACAAGAGTTTTACATCTCCATTGCAGTATGTTACAAGTCCTGTATATAGCATGCTTCTGTTTTTCTCTAAGCCTTTCTTCTTCCCTGTTGTTATGTTTGGGGATTTTTTTAACAGTATTACAAGCTGAGGTTTATGCAGGAAGAAATTTTCAGTTTCTGATAAAACACTGATTCAGTCAGTGCTGGCCACTGTTTCAAAAAGTAATTTAGCTGTATAAAGTTTTTCAATGCCTCTATTTTAAATTTTGTTCATTCAAAGTCATATTAGTAGCACTAATTATCTTTAAATATTTCATTTTCATTCTTTAGCTGTTCCATTCTCTGCTTCTTTGTAAAATACTTGCAAGTAACCTTTCCCTTTTTCTGGCTTGGCAGATAATGAATGTCTATTTTCTGCTGAAACAGGACTGTAATAAAACAATTGGACTTCTAGGTTAATTTCAACTGTTTTCCATTCCCCTAATATCACACAATTAGAATATTCAACAGATTCCTGGGCTCACTAGTAATATGCAGTTGTACATTGCAGGGAGATGAAGCAAATTAATCCGCTAGATATTTTTTTAAAACAATGAAATTATCAGTAATTGTACCAGACATGTCTGGTAGGTAACAGATGCCTCAAATTGGAGACCTTTATTAAGGAGCTATTTCTAATTCCAGTTGGGACTTTTAATTAACATTTATTTAATACTATTTATATATATATACACAACAAAAGCATAAATAATAATAATAATTAACAGTATTACATTGTCCATTTTTGTAGTGTGCTTAATGTACTTAATTTCTCACCCATCAGAGAAAGACAGTGTGTTCAGGGTGTGGAAGTGAAGTAGTGCTAGAGGGGTGTCTCAGCTACTCCCAGGGAGACTTCTCCTGGTTCTTGCTGCAAGCCTGGAGCAGAATCCTTGACATTTTTGTGTGTTGGCAGTTTTAATAAGTGGATAGATAAAAACCACCCTTGTAACCCTGCAGTGACTGGTTCATGTTCTGAGTGTGTGTAGGAGTTACAGAATTGTTGAGTTGGAGAAGCCCTGTCAGACCACGGAGTCCAAATTCCCCCAGCCCTGCCAAGGCCACCCCTGACCCACGTCCCCAAGTGCCACATCCACAGGGCTTTTAAACCCTCCAGGGATGGGGACTGCACCTCTGCCCTGGGCAGCTGTGCCAGGGCTGGACAGCCCTTTCCAGGAAGAAGTTTTCCCAATATCCATCCTGGACTTTCCCCTGCACAGCCTGAGGCCGTTCCCTCTCCTCCTGTCCCTGTTCCCTTCGAGCAGAGCCCGACCCCCCCGGCTGCCCCCTCCTGTCAGGGACTTGTGCAGAGCCACAAGGTCCCCCCTGAGCCTCCTTTGCTCCAGGCTCAGCCCCTTTCCCAGCTCCCTCAGCCGCTCCTGGGGCTCCAGGCCCTTCCACAGCTCTGTTCCCTGCCCTGGACCTGCTGGGAAATGATGGAAGCTGGCTCGGTGAGCACTTCTGCCAGCTCTGTGCTGCTCCCCCTCAGTGGAGCAGTCCAACTTGTCATTCTTACAGCTTCACACAAGTCATATTTGTTGACATATTTTTCTTCTCCAAACATATGTAAAGTGGAAGAAGTAGAAAGCAAGCTGCTTTTCTTTGCCAGTGAAGTTTCACTTTAGTGAAATAATTCATATGGAGCTTCAGCTGCTCCTGGGAGGCCAGGAAGAGCTGAATGGGGGAAAGCCTTAAAGCCCGTGCACGTGTGTTTGCTTTGAAGGGCTGTTGTTGTCCCTGATGTAAAAGGTAATTACTTCCATTCTTCAAAAGTCAGGTGGCAGGGAACAGACCCATGAGCAAAATTAGATCAAGCATTACAGTCAGTCAAGCATCACATTTATATCTGAAGAAAGTACAAAAGGCAAACTAAAAATTAAGAAGAAACCCTTAGCTTTAGTCAGAACCCTGGGCAGATGTCCTTCCAAAGTCTTCTGATTAGGGCAGTGCCCTTTTTGTTGAGGAAAAGGTTAAGTGATCCATTGAAGGCAGCGTTATTAAAATGTCAACAGGAGGTTATAATCAGCATGGAAGGGTTATTAAATAGTTCACAATGCAAGGGTGAGGAAGGCGAAAACGTCAACAGAACCTAAGAAGATAATTCCAGCCTTCCTGTTAAAAACAAATTTGCCATGCTTGTATGGAAAGTACTTACAAATAAACTCGCAGCTAGGATGTGATCTCCAAAATAGCACAGCCTTACAGCTGGCAGAACAGAGGAAGGAATTTCAGTGTTTAAAGAGAGAACGTGAAGCAGCTCAGTATCATACCGTGTCTTTAATGGCTGCTTCAGAGAGAATGATCTGTTTGTTTTTAGCAGGAGGTTACACAGTTTCAATGTCACCAGCAGAACTCTGGATAGTTTATCATTTCTAAGTTGAAAGGCAGCTGTATCACGGAGGGAAGGGGATTAGCTTCCTGTCAGCTTCCTTTTTGGAAAAAGCAGTGTGTGCACACTGCAAATATTTCCAGCTTGGGTTAAGTATGTTTGAAAATACCTTTTGGTTGGAGTCATATTTTGATGGGCAAAGAGAGTGGCCTTGCTTTCAGTTTTACATGTTTATGGAAGCATTTTAATAAATCTAAAGGGCTTTTTTTTCCTCCTTCCCTTTAAAAAGTACGCACTGTTCAAGCTGGGAGAGTTTGGCCAGGGTTAACCCTCAGCTCTTCAGTCGGTGGAGAACATTCTTTCAGAAATTGCTCTCTCCTTTTTCAAGGGACAACTGAGACAATAGCAGGGTTTTAGGTACATATGAATGAAGGCAAAAAATACAGGGCTTGGTGGGAATGTGGAATTTTACTTCTTTGGAGTTTGGATGTACCTTTCCTAAAACAAAAGGTAGGGCAAGTGCTGCCAATGCTTGTATTCATGCATGTGTGAAGTGTTTACTGAGTCTTTTAAGGGATTAAAAAAATAAAATTTCATTTTTCTATCAATGCTCTGTGTACACAGGATGAGGCAGACAGTAAATACTGCTGTGAAATGTGAAAAGATGGAAGAGTGAAAGTGCAATGTGAGAGTGCCCTCTTGTAAATACAACCCAAATACAAATTACTATTAGTCATCAGTACTTCAGGATACACCTAGGGCTCGGTTTTAAAATGTTTCCTATTGTGTGCAACCTTTTTAATAGAAAAGGTTTTTTTCCTTTCCTTTATTCCTTAGCAATAACAGCATTCATGTGAAGACCAAGTAGTTTCTTTGCCAGATAGGTGCTATTGTGCTTTCTTCACTTGAAACCATGTTGCTTTCATTAGCTAGAAACACTGTCCCTGGGGATGCTTTACTCCAAAACCTGCCAAAAGTATCCCATGGAAGCAGTCTTTCACTAGCAGGGAAATAAATGAGATTTCTCCTGTAAGTACTTTTTCCCAACTTTAGTTTCTAGAAACATTGTAGCTCTCAAGATCCATTAAATCCCAATCTCCATTGAGTAATCTCCACGAAAGTAATCCTTTTATGTCAAACTGTAATACAAGGGTAAGAAATTACTGCTTTAATTTGTTAAAGCAAAGAAAGACATAAATAAGCATCTGTCAGTTCGAATGGAACAACTTGGAAATGAGCAATCTTATAAGAAATTAGAAGTTTTCATTCATTTTACAGAGTAGTTGCTGAGTGACTTACTCAGAATTTTATTAGTAATTAGTGTATAAAGTTAAACAACGCTTGAAACCTCCAGTGTCCTGCTTGACTCATGCTCTAAAGATGTCATGGGCATGACAGATTGAGACTTGCAAAAACTGTGGTGTTAGCCATGAAAGCCACGTTACCTGTAACACCTGCATGTGAACAACAAAAAAGCGATACTAAAGCACAACTGTGCTGTTTGCTGTTGCGAACTTTGGTGTGCTGGACTCACCTGAGGCTTTTGCTGTCTCTCGTTGTGCAGCGTTGAGGGGGAGGCTCCCAGCAGCGAGACCGGCACGTCCCTGGATAGCCCCTCTGCCTACCCGCAGGGCCCTATAACGCACAGCTCCGCCCTGAGCCCCGAGCACTACGAGAACCCCTACGGGCTCTACTCCATCGCGCCGGGCCAGCAGCGAGCCCGCCGGCCCAAGCTCCAGCACTCCACCTCCATCCTGCGCAAACAGGCCGAGGAAGAAGCCATCAAAAGGTCGAGATCGCTTTCGGAGAGCTATGAACTCTCTTCAGACCTACAGGATAAGCAGGTATTTGAGCTCTGTTAGCTCGTTTGTGTCTGTCGGCTGGGAGAAGGCTTTTCTAGCAGCACTTCGGTTGGGATTTATAACTCTGTTATTCTTTGTCCCATACACCTTCCCCACTTCCTGGAGAAAAGTGTTAAAGATGCATTAATACTGTTTAAAGTAAAAGCAGTTCTAAGAACTGAGATTTTATGTTCCAGGAGAGTACTAGAATGTAATCGTGCAAAATATTTTTCTAAGAAAATGAGTCATTTTGAAACCTGGGTGTTTTTGTTGTGACAGAAAGGGAGAAAGAAAGAAGTTCTTGCAACTGATAATCTCTTATATCTGTGAGGTGAATTCATATGTTTTTGTATTTTATGGTGGAATTTGCAAATTACTATTCAGTTCATTATTTGAGGTTTTACTTTCAAAACCCGTATCTATAAAGTATATTAAAGTTGTTATGAGAGTTAAATCTTTTTGTGAGACCTTACCCTTGTCCTGAGCTGCATGGAGTGACGAGGGCTGCGTGTGTTCCCGTGGCAGGTGGAGATGCTAGAACGGAAGTATGGGGGCCGTCTGATCACCAGACATGCTGCGCGCACCATCCAGACCGCCTTCCGCCAGTATCAGATGAACAAGAACTTCGAGCGCCTGCGCAGTTCTATGTCTGAGAATCGCATGTCAAGGCGCATCGTCCTGTCCAATATGAGAATGCAGTTTTCCTTTGAAGGACCTGAGAAAGTCCACAGCTCCTACTTCGAAGGGAAGCAAGTTTCTGTTACAAATGATGGGTCAAAGCTGGGCTCCCTGGTGCCGTCGGAGTGCAATGAGCTCGGGGAGACGGCTACGATGAAGTCCCCGGCAGCATCCACTGATTTCACTGATGCTATAACAGAACTGGAGGATGCTTTTTCCAGGCAGGTGAAATCCCTGGCGGAATCCATCGACGATGCGCTGAACTGCCGCAGTCTGCACTCGGATGAGATCCAGAGTGCGGAGCAAGTCCGGAGCCGGGAAATGGAGAGGGAGAGCTGTGCTCCGAGCAAACCAGCGATCCACAACGTGGATCACAGGAAGCTGGACGAGATGACGGCGTCCTACAGCGATGTCACGTTGTACATCGATGAGGAGGAGTTGTCCCCACCCCTGCCGCTCTCCCAGTCCGTGGACAGACCATCCAGCACGGAGTCGGACTTGAGGCTCCGCTCTGTGAACTCTTCCCAAGAGTACTGGTCCATGACCCACAAAGATGATAAGATAGACACGGATACGAGCTGCAGGAGTACCCCATCACTGGAATGTCAGGAGCAGAGGATGAGGATGGATCACCTCCCTCTGCTCACTATCGAGCCGCCCAGTGACAGCTCCGTGGACTTGAGTGATCGCTCGGAGAGGGGCTCCTTAAAGAGACAGAATGCGTATGACTTTCCTGCCAAGATCATCACCCGGGAGGAGCCAGAGGCCAGGCACAGGGCTAGGCCCATAGACAGTCACTTGGCCATCAATGGCACAGCAAACAGGCAAAGCAAATCAGAATCTGATTACTCTGATGGGGACAACGACAGCATCAACAGCACTTCCAACTCCAATGATACAATAAATTGCAGCTCAGAATCCTCTTCTAGAGACAGCCTAAGGGAGCAAACCTTGAGCAAACAAACCTACCACAAAGAGACTCGAAACAGCTGGGATTCCCCTGCCTTCAGTAACGATGTTATCAGGAAACGCCATTATAGGATTGGGCTGAATCTTTTTAACAAGTAAGTACAGCAGTTCCTGCCTTCCTCTCTGTGTCACTGAGAATGAACCAGGAATGTTTTTCTTGTATCAGGTAAGGTAAGACTGCTGGTACTGACCTTTCAGTGAGTAAACAAGGTGCTTGTGGTGACTGCTCATGTTCACGTTTAAGTTGATGTCTTCATTGTTGAACAGCTTCAGGAGAAAAGAAAAAATATAATTATGTGTATGGAAATGGTGGCAAATTATTGAAGATTAATCCAATTCCTTTCTTGGGGAGAAATATGGTGGCTTGATCCTGATCCATTTGTTGGTGTTATAACAAATTCAGATTTCTTCCTCCCCTGACCATGGAGGTGGTGTAAAACTCGTCATATCATACGCTGTGTGCTGTTTCTAATTCCCATAAGTTTCCTGTTTAACACTGGCAGGGCCTGGAAATTGTTCAGTAGATTTCATTAAAACTTTGATGCTAAAAACCAATGCACTGAATTTTTTTTATACTAAATGAATGTTTATTATTTATCATAAAACTATCACAAAATTTGTATTTCTGCCTATGACTGATAGTTTTCCCTGTGGCTTGAGTGATTTCAGGCCTCCTTTTCAGGTAGCAGTGCTTTGATGTGTTTGGATTGATAGGTTGGTGATTCTCATGTATTTGTTGTAATATCGCAGACAATTAAAGCTTTTTGGTGCCATCACATGAGCTGTGCATTACAGCGCCAAGTTTGGGTGTAAACACTTCCAGGTTTAGCTTTTAATCTTTGTGAAAATGCCTTTATGGATGGTTCAAACCAACTGGAATTATGCAAGTTGTAGTATCTCTGCTTGTGAAGTTGAATGAGTAGGAAAATATATCAATTAGCCCTTTTTTAGAAGATGTGAAAATAACATCCTTGGCAGGGCGGGTGGGGAGGAAGGCGTTGGTGCTGTTGGCTGACATTTAAGACTCGGTGTTTGCTTGGGTTTTGCACAGAATTAAGCCTCGAGCAGTCAATGTTCAGTGAGCCTCAGGCTTGATAAGAGTCGTTTGAGTCAGCTGCAGGAGGGG
>NW_008238633.1:1536562-1570887 GCF_000691975.1 Corvus brachyrhynchos
AGCACGCAGGGATGAATGAGAGCATTGGAAGCTGTCAGGTGCTGCTAGTGACACATCAGTAGGAGGCTGAAAGTGAAAAATAAACATCAGGAACAGACAAGAATAGAGACAGTTGTTTGAAAGAGATCTAAGTGACCTTGCTGCATGGACTTGCACAGAGATAAACCCTTTTTATATATTGTTGTGAGGTGATGTGCAGTTCCTCAGCAGTGAGTGCTGCAGGACAGGAGTGTGCAGAACTCCAGGCAGCACCTCTGTGTGGCATCTTTGGCTGTGTGTGATTTTCTTTTCCCCACTGCATTTTATCTCCAGTATTGAAAGGGAACTGAAGATTGTCTTTACTTTCTGCCGAGTCAGTGTGCTTCTATCGATTCCTCAGACAGTCCCCAAATATCCCACACATCCCACATATCTTGGGTTTTGATTGTGGCCCTTCAAGTCCGCAGACTGTGACATTTTCATTAATGTGCAGTGTCAGGTATCGAACCATCGTAGAGTGTGATGGTGCATAAGTCTGTAAATTCTTTTGAAAAGGGAGCTGGAAAACCTTCAAAGCTTTATTCTTTTAAAAGCTCTGGAGTCTCTAGAGAGTGGATCAGGTGGGATTGCAAATTGCATCTTGAGGTGAGCGGTCAGTACAGTGGTCAGGTCAGTGCAGCAGAGTCACTTCACTGTCTTTTCACCACATTATCTTCATAACACATTTATGACCATAAAATGAGGGAGCAGTGGGAGTGTTGGCAGCAGCTCCTAGGAGGATGTGTGCTCCACCCAGGAGGAAGCACTGAAAGCAGTGGCTTTGAACTTACCTAGCACAAGAAGGGAAGTTTTTTTCCAAATGTCTGCATCTACCAGAGGAAATTTTAGGGATGTCTTTTACAAGGAGTTCAGGTTAATTTCACCGTGTCTTTGAAATCTTCCTTGCAAATTAAGATCCCAACCCTTAATTAACAAATGTCCTTTCTTTGTGGTACGTGAAGTTTGGCTGAAATGCAAAGAATTAAGAACCTTAAAGAAGTGCATGAATTGTAGCAAATACTTCTGCTTTGTTCAGTAGAAGTACTGCAAGGATGAAGTTTTTAAAAGCATGGAAAGTCACTATCATCACCGTTGAAATTTCAGTTTTTAACTTTTCTGGCTTTCCTATTTTAATAACAATTTTCAGAAGCCAAAGTGCTGTTTTCTTATCAGAGGCTCTTTGTTAGGATAGACAGTTATGGGTGGGGTAAAAGTTGAGCACAGCTGGTGGTCTAGTTCACTTAATCACTAATAGATGCAAAACAGCAGTAGCACAAAGATCCCTGGAGAATGGAGAACACAGGACACTGGAGAAAAAGTTATAGGTAATTGAAAATCACTTTCCTAGGAATTCTAGTGGAAGGTTTGGAACAGATGATCTTTAGGGTCCCTCCCAGCCCAAAGCATTCTGTGATTCCATGATTGTCACTTGATCACGGAATTTTTTTCAAACAGTAACTCGGCCTTCAGTTTGGAACCTCAGTGTTGATTAAAGAAGTGTAGTTTTCAAAGATGATTTGTAGAAGGCACTAAGCTAGAAGGTAAAGTATCCCCCAAATGGAATGGTTTCTGCCGAGGAAACTGCAAGCTTCTCTCCGTTGCCCTGGCTCTGAATGGCAGCAGTGATTCCCCCTGGCAGTGGGCTGGCAGTGTGTGCTGTTCCCATTCATTCCTTCCCAAAGGAAGGGTTGCAGGTGCGTGCCCAGAGTGCAGCAGCTCCCAGGGAGCCTTGGTCAGGCCAGCTGTGTTGAATTAGGCATTTTCTTCAGTGGAGTTGGAAAGGGATGTGGACTGGGAGAATTGCACTAGAAACCATTCCCCTCTCCCAGGCAGAAGGAAAACACTACCTAGAAAGGTTTATTTTGCAGGCTGCAAATCCTGCCAATGCAAATCCAGCCTTTGAGACTGGTTTGCTTATAAACAAGGCTTCAAGAGGCCTTTTGACTGCTGCTTTAAAAAGAAAAACAAGGAGAAAAAAAATGAAAAAGGGCTGTGATTTCATTCTCGTGTTTGTTTTGACTGCAGGCTGGAAATACCAGGTTTACCAGTTATTGCACCCCATTCTGGTAGGATTTTCAGGTTCCATCCTGCTACTGATGCACTGATGGTTCTAAGAGATTAACTAGGACTGAGTTTAACCTCAGCAGGGTGAGGAGACGTGTCCTGCCCCTCAGCAGTGCAGGGCTGGCATTCTGTGCACGTGGAGGGACAAGTGGATTGCCACAGAGCCTTGTGCCACCAGGAGGGTGACAACAACTCTGGGTCCCTGCCAAGCATTTGTGGCTGCCAGGTGTGTTTGTTGATAACACTGCCTGGGGTTACTGTGTCCCCTGCCCGCGGTGACACACCCGGCAGGGCCATGGCAGGGACAGGGCACTGCCTGCTCAGCACTCCTGGGCACAGGGCACAAACACCTTCTGTGCTAACAAAGCAGTGTCAGCAAAATGGGGACAACATCAGAGTGGTTTGAGAATTTGTTGCAGCTGTGCCCGGTATTATAAAAGATGGGAGATAAAGGCTGGCACTGCTCAGACTCAGTTTTTAATCTAGCAGAGCCTGCAGTCATGTTTAGTAGCTCCTTTGGGATATCAGCTGTTGGAAGGCACTGTAAATTGTTCTCCCATCTGGCAGGGTTCCTGTGGCATTGTGTTTCTTGCCATGGGAGCCAGTCTTGCTGGTGAGGAGAGGCTGCAAAGTGCAGCTCATGGGCTGTTTCACTGCTCTGAGCTTGATGCCAGGGCATGGTTTAGGATTTATATCCTAATCCTACATGTACATCTTGGGGGTACATGAATGTGACACCACTTTACAGTGCTAGAACAGAGGTTGGGCCAGCAATAATTTTACAATAAATTTTCCCAGATGCCTTTCACCCCCCACCTCCCTTCTTTTGTCCTCTTTTCCTCTCTGGAAGGGGCAGATGGAGAACTGTTCCCCACGTGTCCTCAGTGCATTACAACGCTCTGTGCTGAAGAGTTTGCTGTAGCTTCTTTTATAACGGGCCATTATCAAGGTCCCTGCTATTCCAAAGTTCTCCCAAAGGATTTATTGACAGAGATAAAAAGGTTTGAGTATCTGTTTGCAATATGCAATGGTGTATCATGTTAAGCCCTGAAAGCCCTGCTGGCTTCCTTTATTGCACGATGGGGATGATTTTATTCCAAATTTAAAACCCACTGTTGATATGAATTGGATACTAATTTCAGGAGCAGACTTTTCCTAACGTTTCTAGATTCTCTGGAATGTTAATTTAAGAAGTTTTTTATTTTACTAAGCATGTATAAGAGGAATTTGCTGAGTGCTGGTGGGATTATACCAAAGACAATATTACAAATCACAGTTTCTAGGTAAATTCTTGTTGGAAATCTGAGGCACACAATAATACTATTTGTGAGAAGGCACATTTTTCATTTTCCATGAAAGCAGCTTTAACTGTTCAACAGAGGTATAAGGTTTCCATCATTTACATGTAGGTAGAGACTGAAGGTAATTTGGATCCCTATGAGCTGTTACACTCAAAGTGCTGCAAGCTTGGTCTCTATTTGAAATCCTTAAAAGTTGCCAAATGTTACTTATTTTGTTTTTTAAAAATAGTTTGGCAGGTAGTCATTAATTTAACTTTTGTAATAAATTCACTAATCTGGTGTTCTCAATTTATACCCATCATACTCATAATGAATTTCAGTTAAGATGCTGAACATACTTTCTGTATTGCTTAGAGTCAGTCTCATGACATCCATTGAGCATTCTCATATCTGGTCTCAAAACATGTGCTTTTGGACTGTCCTCCTTTCAATTTGAATTTGAAAGCTTATTGGAAACATTTCTAATGATTTTAAACTTTGTAAATGCAGATTGAGTGGGAGGGAGAAGGTGTAAATCAAACCGAGTTCGTTCTCTTTACCTTTGAACTAATTCTTTAATTTTGCCAGCTGATCCCTGATATCTTCAATGATTTTTTTGAATGGTTCGATAGAGAGAGGAGGGGGGAGAGAAGAGGCTTGGCCAGCATTTCACAACAGAGCCATTTGCTGTCCTCGTGTATGTGCTGAGGGGGACTTCACGGTTGTTGCAACATCTGGACTGCAGATTATTCAGGCACAGACGGTTCCAACAAAAATTAAAATCAAAGCACTCCATGTAACTTGTCCTTTAACATACCGAGGAGTTAGTAAGAGCAGAAGAATGTTCTTAGCATGACTCTCATTATTTCTAAAAACATTTAGCCCTAAGTGAGAACACCCAAAGAAAAAAAAGCTTTGTGTGTTTTGCTTTGTTCTGTGCGTGTTTTATCTTTTCTCCCGGAGGAGCCATTTTTCCTCCTTTTTTTTTTCCAAAACAAGTGCTTTGATTAGCATAAATTATATCCTGCCCGTAGAAACCAGCTGAAATGTATAACCAATAGTAAATTGAAGCGCCGGGTTCAAATATGGGCACGGGGATTCCTTTTATTGCCATTAAAAGGCGACATAAACTTTCCCAAATGTTGGAAGCAAACGAGGCTGTGGCGAGGCTTTGCTGGAAGCAGCAATAGCCGAGTGTGAGTGTCCCTGGATCCCTGCAAGAGCCATTACCTCATCGCTGCCTCCAGCTCCGCTTAAACATTCCGGGCACACTCCTGCTCCGTGCCAGGAATGGAGCTGGGCTCTGGCAGTGCCTGCTGTGCCTCCTGGTGGGAAAGGATCCCGCGAATGGAGGAATTGCACCGCCTGAGGGGCTCCCAGACAGCGGCTGGTGGGGCTCTGGGTGCCAGGATTTAAATTCCTTCTCCTGTCCGAAAATCTCCAGCGGTCAGATTGTAAGGGTGACAAATGTGACCAGCTGCCTTTGCAGGAATCCAGGGGACACTTGGAATAGAGACTTGGGAAGGCTGTGTAGGAAAGAGTTAAGGAAAAGAGAAGGGTCCATCAGCTCCTTTTTCTTGTGTAACAATTCCCATCTACCCACTGGATTGGGGTTTTGTGGGTCGCAAATGGCAAATCAGGAGATCTTTAAACTGAAGATGTCCCTTTGACACAGAAAGTGTCCCTTTCAAAAGGAATGTGACTGTCAGAGTTTCCCGTTTGCACTCAGCAGAGTTGCAGAACTTGAAGCTGAAGTGCTTCTGTTTGGTGTAACTGCGGTGAGGGTGTGGAAAGAGGATTTAGGGCAGGGACACAAGAAGACAAAGACAGGGACGGTTCCTTGATTTAAAGGACACAGTCATCTTAAAGTGTCATTCCTGACAACAGTTGTGTAAACATGAGGGCAATACTCAGCCCTGGCACAGAGCTCTGAGAGAGGCAGCCAGTTTTCCATATGTTTTGCCCCAAAGCGGAGAGTGTTTTGCTCTGCTGGCAGCCACAAACTCCTTTCCCTGCTCTGTGAGAAGTGCAGAGATGCAGTGGGGTCAGAGGAGGTGAGAACAACCTCACAGAGTGTTTTGGTCCGTTAATTTAACTAAAATGTTTCCTTTTTATTGCCTTCTTTCTTGTGAGGAAGGAAGGAATGGGGGGGAGGAAAAAAAGCAGGCTGCCCACTGCCAAGGGAGGGAATAATGAGGAGGTAGGAAATGCTCTGGCAGGATGACTCAGGGCTGTTTTCACTAGCAAGGACATGTCCAGCCACTGCATTGCAAGTGCTTGGGGTGTGCCTCGTGTGCCTCCTCACTGTGCTGACTGCTCTGTTCCTCAAGGATGATGCTTCTCACACAGGAAAATCCTTCTTCAGAAATAGCCTTAAACTCTATTTCCCCTCCTTCATTAGAATAAGCCAGACTTTCTGCTCGGGGCCTTCAGGTGCCTTTTATACACTTTTTACCCTTTTATACACTTTTGACCTTTTTATAATCAGCTTCAATTCAGGCAATACTTTTCAGACCAGCCTAAACATTCAGTAGCAGTAGTCAATGTTTAATGTATTTTGTAATTTCCTAGCACCTTGTTAGGAAATGATGCCATAAGAAACTGGTTGGTCAGGCAGAAAGTTAGTGGTAGAACCACGTGGGTCAGTTACCCAATTTTATGAAAATACACATCTACAGAGTTTCCTCTCTTTATTTTGCTCCCACACCAAACAGAACTGGGCACTGAGATCACTTCCTGGTGAATTCTTTCCTTAGTGGCATGAGCAGAAATTAACTTTTTTTGTGAACAGAGGTTACTCCAGGTAATTTGATGTGGTTGCAAGTGTGTCCTGATCTTCCCATCTGTGGTGGGAAGTCTTGAATGAACCTTAGAGAATTAATATCATAATGTGGGAGAAATCATCCCCACTGCAGGCAAACTGTAATGCTCCTGCCCACATCATGGGAATATCTCCCTGTTTCCATGAGATGCAGAGAAGCTGGGAGAAATGTGCTGTTCCTTGGCTTATTTTCCCAACCCAGGGATTTTTTCTTGTAATTACCAGAAGATGCAATTTACACCCAGTTTTTCTTTCTGTTCATTAAACAGTTGTGCAATTGAGAAAAGCACAGCTCAGGCTTCCCACTCAGTTTCTCTCATTTTCCAGCTCTCAATCCCCATTTGCCTTGCTGTGGAGTGAACTCTGACAAGTTGTTTTGACACTAGTTTTGGTAGTATTTCAGGGATACTGTTTTTTTCCTTCTTAGCCAGAAGGTTTAAAATAGACATAGGGATTCTCTTGGCTTCACTGCAGCAGCAGTGGGCTCTTCAGCAAAAGCAAAGGAGGAGATACAACCACAGAAACAAACCTGAGCTGTGTGCCAGACTAAGGAGAATGTTCAACTAGCTTGTTATTGCCAGCTTGGTTATTTAAAAATATTTAACTTCTTAAATGACTCTAAGAAAAGTCTTAGATTCTTGCTTTTAAAAAAGCCATCCCTGTTTTTTGACGTTGAAGTAATGCTTATTTTTGTGAGAACTGTAAATATTTTCAAAATGAGATCACTGGTATCAAAGGAGATTTTTTTTTCACAGAGGGCTGGCATCATGGTTGCATTAAACTCTCCACCCCTAACATGAAAAGATTTCTTTGGCAGCTGCATGTTTGTGAAGTGTTCCTGGTGCAGTGTGTTTCTAACAGCCTCTAAGAAATGTTTGTACTTCTGGTTTGCTTGTTTCTAGATTCTCTCGTTTCCCTGTAGCAGAGGCAGGGAACCAAAAAGCATAGGTGTGCCTTCAGAAATCCTCGAGTTCCAGAAGTTTCACCAAGCTTCTCACTGTCAGTCAGGCTGGCTTTGCCCCCTTGCCTCAGTCAGCTGTCAGAGCAGTGTGTTTGTGGTTATCTACACTGGGAACAAATCCCTGGTTTAATTCAGATGATACTGCTGGCATTGCTGGGTATTGGAAATCTCCCGTGCTCGTTTGTTAATTAATGCTCTCATTTTACAGGTCTCTTATTGCCTGAGCTCTAAAAGGAAATACAAAGATTTAACGTGGTTTGGGGTGTTTGTAAGCTTTACATGTTTGGCAAGTCAGGGATGGGCAAGGCTTTCTGTGCCTCTGTGCTGTGGTTTTGTGGCAGGTTTCTTTTCGAGGTGGTGCTTGTTATTCAGTCTCTCCTCTTGGCCACTGTGGACACAGGCATTTTATCCACACTGTGGCTTGGATACTACAAATGATGGTGCAGCTCTGGGGAGACCTTGACTGGATTCAAAAAATAATAATAAAAACCAAGCCAAACCAAGCCAAGTCTAACCACCAAACCACTCCTGTCCCGTCCCTGTCCCCCCCACCCCCCACAAAAAAAATCCCACCCAACCCCAAAAAACAAAACACAAAACAAAAAACCCCAAACACCAAAAATAACCCAAATAATAAATAAAAACCCACACACAAACCAGCAAAACACCTTTTTTTCCTAGTGCAGTTTGTCAGGAAGTCCCAAAGCAGCAATAGGAACGGGAGAAGAGACTGCTGCCAGTGCTGGCTCTGCCGCTGGGGCGCTCACCCAGCTGAGCACTGGGGTTTGCTGGGTTTCTCTTGCACCAGGACTGGCTGCACCAGTGAGCCCAGGAGATAACAGGCCAAGCTGAGGCTGTGCTGATCCCTCTTACCCTCCAGAATCCAACTAAAAGCTTTTCCTCTACCAAATTCACTTTTCGGAATCACTGCAGTGTGTTTGCAAACACAGTATTTCCTAAAAGTTTCATAATAACAGTTTGGATGTGTTTGGGAAATCAGTCAGCTTTTACCCTTCCCCTGTTCAAAGGAGGAGCTGTCTCTGATTGGCTTTCCTGCGTTCCCAAACTCTGGCAGGTCTTGAGCACTTCTGGATATGGCCAGTACTCTCTAAAAAATGAGCTTATTAAAATATACTGGCTTGATCTGTGATTTTGAAGTTTTCATTAATCCCTCCATCATTTTTTTCCCTTAGAAGTCACTTTAAACGACCCTAAATGTCTTGTTATTAATCACTTTCTGGCAAGATGCTTAGTCCTTTAATCAACCTCTGAGAATCTTATGTAAATAATTTTGCACATCTTTTGGTGTTGATTTTTTCTTCTTTCAGTAGATACTTGTGATTCTTTTTGCTTTGGTTGTTTTGTTTTAGGTTGTTTTGTTGGGTTTTTTGAGACAGAAGACATTTTTAAGCTTTGTTTTGGAAGCAACCTTGTAAATACCAAAAGTTCTCTGAATAAGTACCTCATCAGCTATGCAAGGTGCTAACGTTAGAGGGTTTATTTTGATACTAGTTAATGTATTCAAATCTGAAAATAACTGCTCTGCTTCTGCTGCTTCCTCCATTGCTATTTATAGCCTTCTCATCTTGCCTGTTATTGGTCTGTGTAATTAACAAGCCATCAGTGGGAATTTTCCTAATCACAAAAGACTCTTAGTTGTAAGTACAAAATGGTCTGTGCCCAACTCTGAGCAGACAGAAAGGAGGATAACTTATCCAGGTGTCCTGTCCCACATTAATCCATGACCCTTGCATGTCCCACTCTCTTCTGCATCCAGTCAGACACTTAGAAAAAGTTTGGCTTCAGTGAAAAGGAATGTTTGTTCTGTTTGAAACAGCTGCGTTTGCCAGCAGAGAATCCCTGGCTGCTGGTGTTCTTCCAACCTGCCCTCCTCAAAGCCTGGCAGACACCTGGTGTAAAAAAACACCTTGGGAAGGAGCAAATGAGTTTCTGGTGGATTGCTGGAGGTCAGCACCACAACCTCCACGTCCTCTTGGTGCATTTAGGGAGCAATTCCTTCAGACTTGGTGGTATTTGAAATTTCTGATGTTGGGGGTGACTTATATTTCCATTACCCTGTTTAGTTCTTCAATTTCTCTGGCTTTAAACAGAGGGAAAGTGCTGCTTATGTTAAAGGCAGAAAGGGAGGGCTCCCTTGAATACATTTTTCTCTGAACCTATTGTTAGCTTCACTTTTGAAGTAAAATTTCCTTGGAAATACAGCACTTCAGAACACTCTGTAAGAGTCATTTTCTGGTAAGTACTTTTCCTGGTGAATAAGATAATGTCCCACCTGGTGGGAGGTGGGAAGGAGCTTAAACCCAGTAAATCCCTGAGCCTCCCTCGCTTACCAGGCAGCCTTCATTCTTACAGCTCAGGGGGTTCAGGTGTTATTTTCATATTATTGCTGCCAGGCTACAACTTTTGTAACAAACTGACTGCTTTGCAATAATCCTACACTGCCTTCAAATAATCCTAGCCTGCAAAACTCCCTGATATTTCACTCCAATGTGAGGGGAGTATTGATGGGAAAAGAGTTCTTGGCTTCCAATGTTTTGCTAAATGGATTTTTAACTCTGTTTTGGACATTCTCCTCACCTGGCTTGAAGGGTATTTGAATCAAGTGACTTAATATTACCAAACCAGAGGCAAAGCTTCTTATGTGAAAAAGCAGATCCTGACTTATGCAAAGTTATACAACCACAGAGAGGCTGATGAAAAATAAGTTATTTCATCTCTGTGATGATTTTAAATGTTCAGGCTTATGCAGGTGGCAGGAATTCAAGTTGTTTTTTAGTACAGTAAGTAATGGTCCAGCATTTTCTATATGTCAGGTAAAGGTGATCTTTGCATTAAGCTGTGATTTTTTTGAGTGTTGTTTTCTGCTGTCACAGTCACTGGAGAGGAGCTCTCCTGGGTTTGTCTCGCTCTGAATTTACTGGACAAACCTAGCTCACCAACAAGGGGGATGGAGAAGACTATTCCTGTTTTTGTTGGATACTGTGAATTTATATTTAGAAAGATTAAGGATTCTGAAATACAGTGTAAAAGCATATGAACATAGCAATTACATTACTTACAAAAAAGGGTACTTCTTAATATGCAGGAGATTAATTTTAGAAGATGACCGTGTGTGTAATCTTATTTCAGATGAAAAGAGCCACAAAGCCTGATGCAAGAAATTGAGATTTGAGAACTCCCTTTTGATTAAATTATATATATTTCTCTGATCTGTCTAATTCTTAATAGGGTATTAAGTATATAATAATGGAATGTAAAAGAGTAGGAGAACTGAATGATGATGCATTTAGCAATGTTATTTGCAATTAAAACCCTGGGGAAGGGTTATGGTTGTGTGATCAACCTTGTATAAAAATAGTAGGGTCACCTTGTCCTCTCAGATTGATTTTGCTTGCCTTAAAGGAAATATCTTTTAGGTCATGCAGCAAGCTGCAAATCACCCACTCTTACAGGTGGACATTATATCATAATTCCTTACAAAGCAAAGCTGGTGATGGAATTACTGGTTCTGTAAAGATTCCCCTTTAATATTTTTAAAAGGAATTACAGTTTTCTGCTGTGTTGCACTGCTGGATGATGCAGTGCACAGTGTGTGTTGTAAGGGGGATTTTGCAGCACTTGAAAATAGAAGCAGCATTTGTCTTTATAAGCAGTATCTTTTATTGCCAGCTCTGTCCCAACCCTCCTCCCCAGCACACACTTCTTAATAAGTTAAAATGAGTGGCTTTGGTTTGCTTTGTTTTGAGATGTGAAGGTGGTTACAGCTAAACCTGGAGCTGTATAAAGAGATGTAAAATACTGCAGAAACTCGGACAGTGCTTGGCTGGGGGAGGGAAACTGGGGGCAGTGGGTGTGTTAAAGGAGAAGGAGCTAAAAATCTCAATTAGATGGGAGCTGCACCATTTTTAATTGCTTCTTTTTGCTTGACTGACTGTAGCTTTCCCCCTTACGTTTTGCACTCTCAGCTTGCAAGTGACACCACTTCAGATGTTTTTATTCATTAAGTTTAACTTTTGACAGCAGAGTGGGGGGGAGATCAGGGGAGCTCTTTGTTTCTTGTTTTTCAGCAGCAGCTTTTCAGTGCAGTTTCTGGAAGGTGCCTCTCTCCCAGCAACAGGAGCTTTTAGTAGCTGGTGTTGGGCTTTGTTTCGTTGGCAAGGGAGGCTGTTTGCATCCAGAGCTTCTCCTTGGGAGGGTTCTGGAGCAGGGGAATGTGTAATAACAGCCAAAGATGTGTCTCAAAGCTGTCAGCTCTTAGCAGTGAGCAATGTATGCAACTACATTTATCCTGAAACGACACGGGCCCGTACTGCTGGGACATTGGTTAAAAATGATTGATTACATTGACCATAATTGGCAGAACTGTTGTGGAATTTTAATCAGATGTGGTCAGGTGGAATGGAAGGAAATTCATACTTTTGCATTGTCATTTCTCCTCAGAAAACCTGAAAAAGGAGTCCAGTACCTCATTGAGCGAGGGTTTGTGCCGGACACTCCTGTTGGGGTTGCCCACTTCCTGCTGCAGAGGAAAGGGCTCAGCAGGCAGATGATCGGAGAATTCCTGGGAAATCGGCAAAAGCAGTTCAACAGGGATGTGTTAGAGTGAGTATTGTGTGGGGAAGAGGTGAGAGGGCTTTCATACTCAGACTAAATGCTTCATCAAGCTCCAGGTATTAATGATCTCTGGGTCTTGCTCTGGAGGAGGAGGAGACCACACTCCAGAGGTTGTGAAAAGATGGACATGAGCAAATACTTATTTCTTTGCTTTCTGGTTGAGTTACTGGTTTTGTTCTCGATGCAGCAAAACACTTACAAGGATTTACATTGCCTGTGGTCATGTACATTTACTGTAAATTCATGTTTTAATTTCAATGGCCTGAGACTATGTTATTTCAAAGGGTTTTTTCTTTCCTCAGACTCTCTGATAATTTACTGAATGAAACAAAATAATACTGTGTGCAACATAAGGCTTAACCAGTAACAGAACCTGAAAATAATTATTACAGCCAAATGGCTCCAATGTTGGATAAACAAGGATTTCTGTGTGTGCAGGCACATGCTGACAAGGTCTATACAAACTCTGATTTTCCAAAAGATAAGATAAGCAGAAATTGTTTTAAAACCCAAAGAAATCCAAAGCACAAAATTTCACTTCTAGCAGCTTGGTCATAAATATCTAAACCTTATGTACAGAGTAGACCAAAAGAGAAATTGCTTCATTTTAAGAAGGTGTTAATTTAAAACACTTCTTCTTTGGGACTTTTTTTTGGTACTATCTGGCATACTGACCTGTAAACATTAATACATCTTAGTCCAGTTTTTTTCAATATATTGTATAAAATTTTAGTTAGCTGTTTAACAAAACTGCTGAGAATGAAAGCAAAAACCATTACTTTTTTTCCCATTAAGAAAGCCTAGGAAAAAATCTCACCCGCAGTTTTTAAAATAACTGTTTTATTTAATGATATCATGAAAGCTGTAGTGAAATCTGCTTTGGGCTAGAGGTGCAGCCTTTCCTGAGGACTGAACACCCAGCAGAGAGCAGTGGCAGCACCTCTGCTGCAAGGCTGCAGCCAGGCTGGCACTGCAGAGCCCTGGAACCCGGCTGGGTGCAGTCCCTGCTCAGCCTGAGTCGCTGGCAGCACTCACAGTGAGCATCTGGCTTTGCAGTCTTCACTCAGACCAGGGCAAGGCTTCCCAAAGAATGGGGATTTTTACTTATTTTTTGAAGAAAACAGCACAGATTCAGGATGAGATGAATTATGATCTCAGATGGTCTTTAAGGTCCCTTCCAACCCAAACCACTCTGTGATTCCGTGATGCATTTTGTGATCCTGACAAATAATTTGCCCTCCCCATCTCAAACAGACAGAAGCAGAGTTGTGTCTCTGCTAAAGCAGGTGCTGTATCTGTGATGAGTTGAATTGGTCAGAACAAGGTCACAATCACCTACCTACAACCCCCTAGCAATCCTTTGATTGAAATTAACTTGTCCTTAACTAAGGTGTTCCAGCTACACTTTGGGGTGAGGAGCACCCTGCGGGCAGTGCAGTTCTCTTGTAGTGCTCTGAACCTTGCCTGCCTATGGGAACAAGGTATTTTTCTTTAAAAAACAACAGTAGGATAGTATTTCATCTTAAATATCACATTTATACATTTATAGATTGGAGGGAGATTTTACCAAACTGATAAAAACCCTAGAAAGATTTTTTCAACAACAGAAGATCCTTTTTGTGTTACAAAATTTACTTTCAAATTACTTGCTTTGATTTGTGATCAGGTTTCCTAGGTCCTGCAAATTGGGGTGTTTTAACTGCTTGAAATCTTTTCACTGGAGCTTAGAAAATATTCATGCACACAGCCTAAATTTGGGACCAAGAGCTGCATTCTGGGCCAGCTGTAGCTGCTGCCTGGTGATGGTTAACAACACCGCCCATGGTGGTAAACCTGCTGTCTCCATAGCTCATATAAATGTTGTTTAATTCCCCTCCCCACCCTGTTGTTGGCCAGCATGTTCCTAGGGGTCCTTAATTGTGCTAATTACTTCATTTTGACTCCAGCTTGTCTGCACATGTGCTTTGCACCTTGGAATGAGAAAAGGACTTTTGGAAGTGTAACAGAACTTGCAATAATGGGAAGCCTGTGAGCATTATTGCAGAACTGATAATAAAGTTTATGTGAGGATTGGAAAGGGTGTGAGAAAAGCCAGGCTCTTTGTTTCATTGTGCTTTTGCATAAAAGGAAAAATACTAAAAGCAAGAGGAATAAATTACTTGCTGTTAATCTACATTAGCTACAGTGTTACTGGAAGAAAAATATGAGCTACTGCAACTTGTCCTTGTACATCTATACATTTAAGAAAAAGCTCTTAAAAGTAGTGGTGGATAGTGCTTTCTGTGGTTTCTGCATTACAGTGCTGTTACTTGCAGTGATTCATGTCTGGTTATTTCAAAAACTAAAAGCTAAGCTTAAGGGAAATTTATAAGCCTCTGATTTTAAAGCAGTCTTTAAACAAAGTATTAGAATGACATAGTTCGTGCTGCTGATTATATTAAAATGGTTCCCTTTTGTTTTTTGTCAGCACTGTATTTTCAGAGCAAGAAAGTAATTATTTCTCCATAAATATTAACTGAAAGTCATGGCAAATGCCGGGGAGATGAGAATTACAGTAATAATAAGGGAGTATCCAAACAAACAAGGTTATTTTTTTTCTCTGCATTTAAGAACGTTCCTAGACACAGAGCCATTTGGTACAGATTATTGTGCCTGCTGCAGGCTGTCTGAGATATGGTATTTTGAGCAGTATGAACTATTTATTATTGTTGGAGGCATTGTGATAGTTGATTGGCCTGGAAGCACAGAACCAATAATTATTCATGGCAGTGGTACATCACTTACAGTGGTCAGCCATTTGTCATTCCAGCAGCTCTTCTGTTCAAAAAACACAAGGCTCTGCTTACATGTGCACATTCTCATTGATCTGTTATTTTCAACCTTCCTCACAGCTTACCTGCAATTACTGCAATTGCTGCTGAAAGTTTGAAAAACAATTCCATGAATCTTTGTCAGATGGAAAATCAAAAGGTTTTCTCTGTTTCAAAATCTTACCTTTGGTACTGAGTTGTTAGAAATGGAGAGACACGATGTGAATCTGTTTTTGTCCTAGCTGTGTGGTGGATGAGATGGACTTCTCCACAATGGAGCTGGATGAAGCACTCAGGAAATTTCAGGCCCATATCCGTGTCCAAGGAGAAGCCCAGAAAGTGGAGAGGCTCATTGAAGCTTTTAGGTATGATGTGAAATAAATCCCTCAGTCACCAGAAACCTGCTGCTTTACAGTCAGACTGCAGAACTGGGGAACTTGGGCATAGCCAAGTTACTTCCTGATTACTTTCAGTGTCCTCACGGGCTACAAACACTTTCAAGTATGTCTTGTTTGGGGGGGTTGCTAAGTATGGAATAGGAGGTTTCATTTGCTGGTGGTGTTGATGTGTGGTATTTGTGTTAATGTAAAGAGTTTTCTCAAAAGTTCTTTCTGGCATCAGTTGAAAAGATACTCAAGGATTTTTGAACAGCTCTAACAACATATTTGGATTTAGTACTTTATATGAGTGGAACTATAAGACCATGCACTTTTTAGGGTATGTATACTCCTAACTTTTCATTAAACACTTCAACAACAGTGGAAGAAAGAGGAGTAACTTACCAGTACTGACACAGCTGTGTGCAGGGCAGGATAAGATGGAAATCACCACATGGCAGTAAGCCAGAATCAATGCTCTATTCTTACCTGGTGTCGGGGTATCGTCACTGAAAAATATGGGATACAGAAGTTATTGTAGTAAGTGAAGTTACAGTGGAAGTAGAAACAAACTCCTTGCACGCTCAGGGATTGCCTTATGAAAACATGAGGATGGAAAGGTAAATATGTGTCTGGAAAGGGACTAGTAGCTTGCTGGGGCTGTGGAGCACAGCAGTTGGGTTATTTGGTGAATTTGAGCAGTGCCTCCCAGCCCTGACAGCCTCCCCTGGTGTTCCCAGCCAGCGTTACTGCATCTGCAACCCGGGCGTGGTGCGGCAGTTCCGCAACCCCGACACCATCTTCATCCTGGCCTTCGCCATCATCCTGCTCAACACCGACATGTACAGCCCCAACGTCAAACCCGAGCGCAAGATGAAGCTGGAGGACTTCATCAAGAACCTCAGGGGTAAGAAACCCTAAGGACAAAGCTCCTAAAAGCTTTTCCCTCTTAACTGTCCTTGGAGGGACACTCTGTGTCTTCTGGGAGCAACTTCATGCTGCTTGCACCTGACTGCCATTTGGACAGACTTGAGTGATTTCTGTAACAGCAAAACCAGAAATAATTTGGTCATATTTTGTCATTTTTATCTTGTCTTTCTTGAGTGGGTGAGTGTGTTGTCAGGATCTTTCATTTTAGGACCGGTAAAACCAAAATACTTGTGGTGTTCTGGAGTTTCAGATCTTGGAAATGAAACTCCTGTTTGGTGATTTTATTCCCTGAGATTGGTATAAGGCAGCAATGAACGACCTGTGCTTAGCAGATGTTTCAGCTTAGCAAAGTTTAAGTCAGTGCTGAGATTTTATTGTAAAATCCACAAATACTCCAAAAGGCCTGATACACATCTCTTGGCATAATGCTGCAGTTACATTTGTGGAGTTAGACACAGAACATTCTCTCTGAGCTCCGGCGTGCATGCCAGCAGTCCTTGTTACTGCAGGCATTTTGTAACGGGCTACCCTGCTGCAGCTCTAAATCTCTGCATCACAAAGGGTGGGCTGTGGGAGGCTTGGCCATGTGGGACAGAGCAGACGTGGTTTTGATTGCTTCTGTCTGCAAACCAACTGTATTTTATCACTGTGTTTTTTATGGGAACAGTTGTTCCACTGGGTGACAAAATATTCTACCTTTGCTTCTGAATGGGAGATAAGAGTTTATCGCTTTAAAAACTTGTTTAGAAAAGAGACATGCATCTCCCTGTCCCCAGAAAATCCAACTTTCAGTCACTTACTGAAATTGGACTCCTTCCACCGCTATTAAAAATTCAGGATCAAGCGTTCAAGACAGGGTGGCATTTGTTAGATAGAATGCCATGCCAATGATAATCACTCAGTGCTAAACAATAATATTGGATCTGGGCTATTTTCTTGATTTGTTTTTCCAGGGTAAATTAGTTCTTTTTGAAATCTTGTAGGAAATATTGGTTAAATTAATTTTACTGGGTTTTCATAAGGTTCTCACATAGGAAATTATTTCATGAACAGCATTGAGTCATATTGAGACAGAGGCAAAATGAAATGGTTCTTCTGCTTCCTCCCAGTGGTGTATTCCTACGACAATGCCATATGGAGGTTTTATTGTCTAAAAAGGAATTTAACTCATTGTAGCTTTAATACCAAATGTGAAAGAAACAAAAATCATATAGGAAATCAGCCTTTTTATGTCCTAGTTTTAGATTGGACTTTTAAAACAAAACAACCCCAAACCTGTGTGATTTCCATGAGTGTCTTGGTGTATGGGCAGCGACCTTCTGGACCAAAATCAGTGCTTAAATCATGTTCACACCACTTCTTCTGCCTGGGTGAGGCGGCACAGGGACACACAGGAGGTGCTGGCTGGCATCTGGGAAAAACCAGCACAAACATCTGCAGCCAGGCAACACTGGGAGTGCAGGAAAACAGTGATTGCCCAGGGTTTTATCCTCGAGTGGTGTTTGTCAGAGCCCTGCTAACAGAAGCTTGGCCCTGCAGGGGTGGACGACGGCGAGGACATCCCGCGGGAGATGCTGATCGGGATCTACGAGCGCATCCGCAAGCGGGAGCTGAAGACCAACGAGGACCACGTGTCCCAGGTGCAGAAGGTGGAGAAGCTCATCGTGGGCAAGAAACCGGTGAGTCCCCTCTGCTCTGCCCTGGGCCACTGGCAGGACAGAGCAACTGAGCTGTGCTGCTCACCAGTACAGACTGGTCTGTAAATGGCAAAGGGCAGAAACCGTCCAAATAATTCCCTGCAAGGTTGACTTAAATTCTGGAGTATCCATGCAGATGAATTTTGTTGTTGCAGTCATGGGTGATGATGTTAGGAGTCTTAAAATTCTTTATGTGAAGCTTTACAATTCTGAAATTACACTGAAATAAGTGCATTTTAGGCAGTTCTCTTGTTGATTTCTAAAGAATGAAAGTGCTTTGTTAATGTGATGTTATAGAGAACCATATTTCAAAACTTGTGCTGTCAGTTAGGGCTCCATAATTTACAAGAGTAACAGAGAACTTCTGTTCACATCAGCATCTTTGTCACCTCCACTGCTGCCTTCATGACCTGGGATTTGTCAGGGGTCATTTTATCTCAGGACATATCTGGAAATCAGATCCCAGGGATTCTGGTGCTGGGTTTGAGCATGCAAACATAGGACTGTTGTGGGACAAGTCCTCAAATATTTTGCTGTATAAATAAATCTTCAAAGCATCTTTGGAAAAGGAGAGAGAAAAGAAAGACCACAGCATTTTACTGTCAATTCAGGAGCACAGAGGTTTTAAGACCAGTATTTTCCATGCTAACCATGGTATCTAATGTGGAGAGGGACCAGTGGATGCCCAGCCTTCCTGAATTCAAACCTTCGTCTCAGGTGTCACAAAGGCAGCCCAGAACAAAACCAAAAACCCCAAGACCTGCATGGTTTTGAAGCCATGTATCTGGTTTTTACCATCTCCAGGGAACTTTACTGCAGCAGGGTCTGATGGGCTGGGGGATTTGTTCTTCAGGAAAAGAAAAATCCCAAGATGCTCCCTATAACTGTTAAAGAGCTTTGAATTGTAATCTCTTCTCAGACAAGCCTCAGTCAGCAGATGGGGGAAGGGAATGAGGGACCACCAAAAATCTAATTTAGGTCTGTTTCCAGTAAAGAACGTGCTGAGGAGATCTCTTTGAAGAAGAAGAGGAAAGAAAGCAAAATTTTAATAAAAGCTCGTAACTGTTTTTGAGAAGAAGGGAAATAAATACTCTGAAGTCAATACTCAGGCACTTAGGCTTTCGTATGAAACTTTGTTTCTGTAATTGGGGATTCAGGTTTATATATAGGCTTCTGTGGGAGATGGTTTATTCCCATGGTTCTTTTTTTATTCAGACATACATGTGCCAATTCAAATCCTAAAACTAATCCTGACCTTGTAAATTAAATGGGATTAAGAAAACAATGCCCTTGGTGGAGTCCTAGCTTGAAGGATTCTTCTGGTGGGAGACTTTTTAACTGTGTGCAAGAAAATTTAGGAAACAGGCAACAGTCTTTATTGATAGCTACATTTGTTTTTACTTTATAGGCATTTAGTCATAGTCAGAGCGTGCCGTATTTACTTGCTATGATACAGTTCTGTGTTTCTCTGAAGTTTAATCAACTTGTATGTGTCTTTCTACTGTAGATTGGATCTCTGCACCATGGACTTGGTTGTGTAGGTATTTCTCTCCTACTCCTTGAAAATTTATAGTCGTTGTAACTGGCAGCATTTTCCTAAACTGGCAGTAAGGTGTTCTGCTACATTTTAGAATTTTAAATTACTGCTGTTCTTTCAGGCAAAATTTTCTAAGTGTTATAGGAAAAACTCTCCAAAGTATAAAGAATTTCTTAAAAATGTATTTCCCAGAGGCTGCTTAATTTATTGCCAAGGGTCTTCTAGACCTTTTAGTACACTTTTTATTTATTTTATATAATATTATCACTGTAGAAATTAGCCAGTAAGGAATAAACAAATCATTAAATCACAGTTGCACCTCACCTTTCCACATGAGCTGTGGTGTGTTTATTCTTTCTGGTCCACTGGAGAATTGAATGATACTCTGGAAAGATACTGCCAGTTAATTTTAAAGTTCTGAACAGTAGATGAACATTGAAAATATTGATGCCAGATTTAAATTACAGGCATGGTCAGTAATAAAGCTAAAACTGTTCTTATAATGCGCCAGTTTATGGATTTTTTTTGTGTTGTTAATCAGATCTCACCATCTACATTTGAAAGAAATTAAGTCTCACTCAGCAGCTTCAGAGATGCCTTCAGCAGACATTTCAAATAAAAACATGGAAACTCAGTCTTGTTTTTCTTGCTGGCTTGAGAAAACAAGACATATTGAAAATGCGTTTACTTTGTCCTGATGTCACCATCTCCCTGGTATTAGGGAATGAACAAACTGAATTAACTCAGTGGCTGACAAAAAGTAACATACAGCATCTCACAAAATCTAAAGTTGCTTTACATCCTTCTAATGATAATAAAAATACTCGTGGAAGAAACCATCCCTTGCCTTGAGCTTCCACTCAGGTTAATCTCAAGTTCTTCCATGTTTTTATCATTTCACAAAATAAAACTCTAGCCCCAGTAGAGCTTCCACTGGCATCCCTGTACAGGGCAGCAGGCTGTTAAGAGAGCATTTTAGAGAAGAACTTTGATGAAGTTTGAATGTAGTGCAAGTTTGTCACACAAACTCCTTATGTTCCTGTTGTTGGTTCTTTGGTTGAAAGGTCTAATGGGCTTAGAGGTAAAAATATTTGAAGTATTAAAAAAGATTCTGTGTATGAAAAATGCTCTTTGTTGGCTAGAAGTTGTTATATGAACCATGAGTTTTTGTATTATTGCAGGTGCTCTCCCTCCCCCACCGGAGGCTTGTTTGCTACTGTAGGCTGTTTGAAGTTCCAGATCCAAATAAACCTCAGAAGCTTGGATTGCACCAACGAGAAATATTTTTATTTAATGATCTTCTCGTGGTATGTATTTCCAGGCAGAGAGAGTGAGGTATTCAGAAATCCTATCTCCATGAAATCACTGGCAATCAAGTACATGAGCATTCCTAAAAATAAGTATCTGTTGTATCTGTTTCCCTGTACTCCAGCAATCCTGGGATGATTAAGAGATTTATATCTTAATTTTTTAAACTCTCTATAATTTGCTTTTAAGCTGAAGCCTTTTCTTGATGGCTACACTCTTTGTAAGAAGGTATTTGATGCAGTAGCTTTTACTATAAAGAAAAAAACCTCACCTCCAGTTCACCCCTTGCCCTAATGGATAAACAGAGACATTATTTATTCCATGAATAATGAATTCAAGGTACCTGTGGAAAACCAAAATTACATCCTACGTTGTATTCCCCAGATGTTCTATAAACCAGATCTGTTTGTGCATTGAAATAGGAATAGGATCTGTTGAAACAGATTTTACAGGTGACTTTACTTTCCAGTGTGCACTTATCCTCACAGACTTTACCTTGACCCAGTCTTTTGAAAAGCAGACATACAGAACTAAGGGACAGCTTGGAATTATGTGGTTGATTTACTCTTAAAAATAGGAAAATTTGTTGCACTCCATTTGGAATGTACTTGGCTGTTACCTGAGAACTGAGACCTACACTAAATATTTCATATTTTGTTATGAAAAAGGCACACCTCACACACACAATGTATTGTGTGTAGTTTTTTACATACCTGCAGACCCTTTAATCCTTTTGCTTCTGAGTGTAACCTGGGAGTTCTAAATGGGAGCCTGAGTGGAAACTGGTGGAACATTGTCACCTCTGGTTACAGGTTTTCTGCTATTTTTTATTACTTCAGATATCAGTAGTTTTATCAAACTGTTTGGGGAATAATATAGACAAAATTTGGCAGTGTGGTAGCACCTAAATCTGGCGGGGCTTAAGGATAATTTAAATATATTTTCATTTTTTGCTAGCACAGAAAGGATGCACCGTTATTTTTGGCTTTGGAATTTCAAGAAGTAGAGTTCTGGAGAAGAGAGAACACGAAGGCTTTGTGTCTGGATAAAATATTAACCCTTCTGCTTTAGAGAGGTGATGCTGCAGAGCTCTGGTTTCTTCAGTAGCAGGAAATAAGTACAGCAGTTGCATTTAAAAAAAAAAAAAGTAAAAAATGACAAGTGCATATTTCCTGACAGATTTATAGCTTTCTTTTAAATAAAATTTTTTCTCTTATGCTAATTCTTCAGAACAATAATTTTCCACGGGCACATTTGGTAGAAGGAATATTTCACTTTGTTTATTTGATACCTTTCAGGTGACCAAGATTTTTCAGAAGAAGAAGAATTCTGTTACATACAGTTTTCGACAGTCCTTTTCCCTCTATGGAATGCAAGTTCTTCTCTTTGAGAACCAGTGTAAGTATTTCCTCTCTTTTTAGAGCACCACTTTGTTCATAAGTAAAACAAAAATGCTGTAAGTGAAAGGGATGCACAGGGCTTGATTCAGAGTTTAGGAATAAAATTGCTCTGGTTTTAACTTGGTTCTAAAGTTTAAAAGAAGATGTGTCAGCATATAAAACAGCAAGGCTGCTGTTAGAGTTTTTTGGTTGTAGTCAGAGCCCAAATCTCCCCAAATGTGTTTGTGATTACTTGTAAAGAATAAAATGATTGTCAAGAAACAAACACATCTGTGGCTGAGTCAGTGGTACAGCTAGCTGGAACTGAATGGTAATAAATAATGACTCTTATAATGATATGTGTAATTCAAAACACAATTTATTTTCTTGATTTGTGGCTTAACTTTGCCTAGGTAAGGTATGCTGCCTCAAATTTAAATACAAAGCGTAAACTTTGATTTTCCGACACCTTTTGTTTATGTCTCTTGCAATCTGCATCAGTCCAATATTCTTTTTATCTTTAATGCTTCTTAGACAAAAACCCAAATAATTTGCAAAAATCCTGAAAAAAAAAGTTGTTTGTGTGGAACATGGGGAGACAGCCTGACTGAATTCATGGTCTGTGACCAAACCTTCACCCCCCTGATAAATTGGGTACAGCCCAGTGTGAGCTGCAGTAGTTCCTTTGCTTTTCTGTCATGGAAGGTTCTCAGTTTTGCCTTGTCCTTGAGAATGTGCTCCCTAAAAAGCCACTGTTGTTACTGAGTCAAAGCCTCTGGAGATTTCCAAAGGGAAGGTTTTGCAGAGCTCACAGCAGCTCTGTAGCCCACAGATTATTTCTGTGCTTACACATGCATTCTCCCTCTCTTGTGCACACATTAGAGGATATAAAATTCACTTTTGGAGGGGAAGGCCAACTAAGTCTATCCTGGATTCTACTAAAAATAGAAGGATTTATAATTCTCTGATGCCGTGTTAAATAAAATAAATATATTTTTAAAATACAAGCATGCTAAGTAGAAACACTAATCAAATAAACTTAAAAATATCTATACGGAATCAAGAAGTAAAGGATTAGGATTCCTCCCAGTGAACTGGAGATGTTTTAACTGAGGCACTTCAGCAGGGCTTCTGAGTTGAATTCCCTGCAGTGAATCAGTGAGCAGACTGTACTGTAGTGTTGGTGCCTTTTAGGTGGGGTGCACTATTTTCCAGTTGGGGAAGAGATGTATTTGTCCCCTGTGATTTGTAAAATTCAATATTCTTGGTCTCCCCTGTCCCCAGCAAGCTTTGGGCTATTTTGGCCAGAGCTATGAGGAACTCTGTGTGGAGCAGCTGTCACAATCAGCTGGTTTCAAGGGAATAAAATTCACTGCTGCTAAAGCAGGAGCAACAAAAATATTGGTTTGGCTGCTGGTGAGGCTGAACAACATGGCTGGAACTGGTGATAGAAGAATGGACTTTTAATGATAGAAGTCAATTATGTTGAGGGATGGGTGAGCTCCAGAAGGGAAAACAATGTCACATATCTCTAGTAAATAAATAGGCCATAAGGGAAGTATATTTTACATTCTCAGTCAAAATCACTAACAAAATATAGAGGGGGAGCAGATCACTTAGGAGAGAGTGTGCTGAAACCCAGAAATACTGATGTGGGTGTTTCCTGGTGCCTGATCAATACAGTGCAGAGAAGTACCTCTGGTAATTAAATATGTGTGTTTGGTATGTGGAAATTCCTTCTTGGTTCATCTGTTGGGGCAGCCCAGGTGACTTTGGGGATGCCAGCTTTCCTTATTTGGTTTCATAAGCATTTTTATTTTTCCCCTGGAGTGGTGCAGAGCTGTTTGCTGCATTCCCTGTGCCAGTGCTCCCAACATCCCACCTGAGCCTGCCCAGCACTGGGGACTTTGGCTGGTTTTCTGTGTGAGGTGTTGACAGCAGATCCCAGCAAAACCCCCAAATCCTTCCTCCCTCCTTCCCCTCTGCACCCTCTGAGCCTCGGGACAGTTGCTCTGTTTTCCCTGAGGACTGTAAATGGACTTGCTTCACTTTTAGTGGCAGCTCTGATCTGGGAGTTAAGGTACCCTAAAAAAGCCAAAGTTAAGGTATCCTAACAAAGCCAAGCACCTGCACTGGTTTCTCAATAGTTGAAGTCTTGTTGAAACCTCATGGCTTTGAGGGAGTAGAGTGCCTCACATCATCTGCTGGCTCTTGAGGGAGAGAGGTTTTAGTACATGGGAGCCCTTGAACTTGGGCTCAAATACTTAAATAAATATTTGAGAGCTTTAGCAAGCCAAGAGGGGAAGGCAGCTGAGTAAAAGAAAACATGGAGTTAAAATGCACATGTTGAGGTTTGCTGACACCCCATTGCTCCAGGACTCTGCTTCAAGCAAAGACTGATTCTGTTTTCTACAGCAGAACGTATTTTCATTCTGAGTATCTTTCTGTAAATGAACCTTCTGTCTCAATCAGGAGATATTTCTGACCAGCTGTTAAAATTGCAGAAGTACAGCTAGCAAAGAGGCAAAGACAGTTTGCTGAAAAATCTGCCTTTTATTATGAAAATGTCCATCATATGGGTCAAAAGAGGGGTGAAAAATCCAAACCAGTCCTTTTACTTCTTCAGTATGTGATTTCACAGGTGATGTTAACTTTATTTAAAAGAAAAAAAAGGAAAGTGGGATGTACAGGGAAGACAACTCAATAGGAAATACTAAATCTGTACCTGCTTGTGTGTTTGTCTTCCTGCAAATGGTGAGTTAAAAGTCACAGTTTGTAGCACTTCAAAGGTCTCCAAGTAGCCTTTAAACTCAGCAAAGCTTTGGGCACAAGTGGGTAAAGTAGGTCATGGGACCTGTTCCATGAAACAAAAATTATCCCCTTAGTTTCTTGCCTTTTTTTTTTTTCCTGCTGTTTTTCATATATATTGTATATTGTATCTTAAGGGTAGCAGCTACATAAAGATATCTCTCAATATTTGTTCAGTATTTGACAGTTAAGCTGTTCCAATGTACCTTAGGGATTTTTATTCTAATTCTGTGCCGTCAGACTTTTATTTCTCTGACTTTGTATTCTCTGTGGTAATATCAGTAAAAAGCTTTCAGTTTTGGTGGGTATTTTTATTAAAAGAAAAGCAATTGGAATAATCAGAGCTTAGTTTGTCTTGACTTTTTCTTCCAGATTATCCCAATGGCATTCGGCTCACGTCAGCTGTTCCAGGAGCAGATATCAAAGTACTCATAAATTTCAATGCACCAAATCCTCAGGACAGGAAGAAGTTTACAGATGATTTGAGGGAGTCGATTGCAGAAGTTCAGGAAATGGAAAAGCACAGAATAGAGTGTAAGTACAAAGGTACATATAATAGAGCATTTTTCAGCTAATCAAAATAAGAAAATTCTGAATATGTGTATAACACATTAGAACTCCTTAAAAGTTCAAAATAATGTGGGTTTTTCCATGACTTTGACTCAAGAAGGAGGAAAAACCAACAATGCCTTAAGCCCCAGCTGAGTTCATTGACTCCTATTTATTGCAGTGTAGCTGCAATAGAAGTTTATCCTGGACAAACTGCAAATAACAATGGACAGAGGAGAGCTGGGCCTGTGATTTGTAGCATAAATTACAGCAAGGGTTTTAGGGATAATTTGGACAGAGGACAGATGGATCTGTGATTTGTAGCATAAATTACAGCAAGACTTTTAGGGATAATTTGGACAGAAGGGAGATGGATCTGTGATCTGTAGCATGAATTCCAGTAAGGATTTTGGGGGTAGTTTACATCACACTGAAATGCTCAATGATAGCCCTTCCAATAAGCTGAATTTTTCTTGGTTTCCGTGTTGCTATTCCTGTAGTCCGTAAGTGTTGGAGAAGTCCGGCGACTTCAGCGGGGGGAGAAATGCAGCACAGCCAATATGGTTGATAAAAGCAAGCTCCCTTTATTAGCAATCCAGAGGCACTTATATCGTATCCCAGCTTGTTAACTCTTTATTGACTCAAACCTATCAAAGCGCATTTCTGCTTCTACATCATTAGACTACATTGGCAAGCTTCTACTAGTTAAGTTATGATTAAAGAACTCGGAGTTCACCCTCCCTTCTCCTGGCCTTATCTGCACAGCTGCACATCCTCAAAAACTCCCTTTTTGTTCTCAGGCCTGTTTCTCACGCAGGCACTTCTCATGGAGGGTTTTTCTCATGCAGGCCTTTTGCTTGCAGGCTTTTGCTTCTATAGTTACTGATTTGTTCCCTTTATCAATAATCCATGTCCCTGATCCTCTAATCATTTTGCAGCACATAAGGAAGCCATGGTACAAACTGATGTGTTTTGCTGGCAGTCCCGTGAGTGTCTAAACATGAGATTTCACCCCATTTTTCCAAAAGAGGCCCCATTCCACATCCAGCTGTTGGCAGAGGGGTGAAGCTCCTCTCTGGCCGTTGCTCCCCTGCAGACACAGGGACGTTCCCCATCGTTTTATCCCAACAAACACCAACTGCAAAATCCCTGTGTGTGTGTGTGTGTTGCAGCCGAGCTGGAGAAGCAGAAGGGGGTGGTGCGTCCCAGCATGTCCCAGTGCTCCAGCCTGAAGAAGGACTCTGGGAACGGGACCCTGCCCAGGGCGTGCCTGGATGACAGCTACGCCGGGGGCGAGGGGCTGAAGCGGAGCGCGCTGAGCTCCTCGCTGCGGGACCTGTCCGAAGCAGGTAAGCACTGCCTCTCCTCCCTGGCTCTCTGCATGCAAAGCTGCCTCCACCATGCCCACAAAGCCCAGCTCGCTCTGGGCCTCCAGAAATAGCAGTGTTGGAATCTCACACTTCCAAAAAAATCCCCCCCCCCCCACAGCTGGCACAGCTCGTGGTTAATTTGTGTTTGGGGTTTTTCTATCCTCATTCTGTTAAGCGGCCGCTGTTTGAAAGCGTTTAAGCCGTTGTAGGTTGCTATAGAAACTTTTAAAGGACAGCGAAGACAGAGGAAAAATTGTAAGTTTTTAATAAAACAGAAATGATTGATTTGTGCTAGGAGTAATTCACTTCGTTTTCCTTTCTTTTTTTTCATCTCCTTTGCTTCCTCCCCCTCACAGAGTAGGCCTAGAAAGGAAAGGAAAGCTGGTCTCTGTGTAACGAGCGCTTTCTATGTATTCTGTGCTCAAGTGTACCTGTGTTACCACCTGGATGAATGAAATTGAGTGAAGCCCTACTAAATTCTGTCTAGAGCAGTGTAATTCAGTGTGTCCCTGATGCTCTTTTCTTGTTTTGTAACTCAGACATAGCTCCTAATTCTTGCAAAAGAGGTGGTTGTGAAGTACTCTTGTCAATAGAACCAAAGAAGCCCTAGTGGACAAGAATGCTGATAACCCACCAAGCCACTGATGTGTCTTAAGTTTTATTAACTGATTAAAACAGCTAAAGACTGGAAAGCAGTGGTGGTGGGATTTTTTAGCCAAAGCAAGCCAGGAGAAGTTTGGCATGGTTTTATTTCATGGTTTGCTTCACACCTGGCATAGCCATGTAATCTTGCAGTGTTCAAGATTCCTGTCACTGACAAGAGCTCTTATCTGAACACCATGTCCACTATTCAGAAAGTACTTCCAGGGATAGTAGCAACTTTATTTTTTTTTAATTACTTGTTTTTTAGTTCATAGGCTGTGTTACATACTCTGCTTTGTTCTTTTAATTGCAGTGATGATGTACAGTGTAGTCATCATTTCAATATTCTGCATATCTTTGGTAGTAGACACTACTTACCTATTTCCTTTTTTTAACTAAAGAAGAGATTTTAGCTATGCTGCAATAAATAAAATTGTTGTAAACGGAAATGATAGCCTGTGTTTTGTGGGTATATGTATGTGCATACAAATATGTAGAGAGTGAGCTCTTTCAATTCTTTTCTTCTCTGTTTAGGCTTTCATACTCATATCTCCATGTGCTTCATTAAAAAGACTTAGGCCCTTGATCCAAAATCAGGCTGAAGTGGAATATTGGTGCTTGCTTGGCTCCAGTGGATTTTAGATCAAGCCCTAGTCTTCACCACTTTTATGTCTCTGATTTGAGGATACTTCATCATCCTTTTCCATCGTTTTGGTTTTATTTCATTAGAATGAGAACTACCATATTGTTAATATGTGAGTTCAGTGGGTATCTGTACCCCTAAATGTGATTTCTGATTAATTTTTTCATTCCATCAGAATTACTCATCCCTCTCTTTCAAACACTGCCATGTCTTTGAATTCATATTATGGGTTTAATTCAACAAACAAGCATTTGTAATCACAACCCCATTTCACAGGGCATGCCTACAACTGGCATGCTTATTACTGAAAATAACCTTTTTCCATGACAAAAAGTAGAAATCACTCACAGACTGCAGGGTTTATCAATGAGTTTGTTAAACCCAACTAAACTTAATTTTAACTTGAAATAGCTGAGAATTATGGAGAGTTTGTGTTTGGTCTTGTGCAGTGCAACTGACTTGAGAAATGACCTGCCTGTTATGTGCTTTGTTATTTAGTGGAGTGACTTCAGGGAGATGGTCCATGTCTTTCCTGCCTTTTCTCAGGGAATAGCTTGCATGTGAGGCTAATTTTATTTTTAATATGGGAGAGATGCTCCATAGAAAAGCAAAGAAATCTCAGTTAGGAATATACTGCACCCCAGTGATTATCCCATATTAAATTGCTTCTCTAAAATGGGACTGAGGTTGCCTCATCTTCTTTTTGTGGATGAAACACGGGATCAACAAGGAGGAGGAACAGGAGTGTGTAGGAAAGTGGATTTTTAGAGAGGCCCTTTCTACATTTAATCAGAAATAAGTCTAATAAACATGAGAAAATGGCCTCGTTGCATATTTATGCAGTAAGGCAGGTAAATGTCCAATAAACATTGCAACCCCAAATTTTTAGCTGTTTATTCGGTGAAGGGAAATGTGACTGAACAGCATTTGGCTGCACAGGTACATGACAGAACTATTTAGGAAAACAATCCATTGCTGTCCCCCAGACATCCCAGTAAATGGTGGCTGTGGAAAAATTACTTTAAATTTCTCTGAGTGATGATTCAGAAGCTTCCGAGATGTGACAAATGCTGATACCCTGACTGATTCTGCCTTCTAAGCTGGAAATGCACAGAAAGGCAGCATTTGTCCTTCAGGAATCATTTCCTGAGGGTGGCTCCATGCATTTGCCACAATAGCTCAACTCACAGCTGTGGAAAGGGTGTGCTGAGGGTCTCTTCATTTGAGAGATGCTCTTGTTCCTTGTGGATTGACAGTTCTCTCCACGGAATATAAAACAGAATGTGCCATCCAAGTGTTCCAAGATGTGAATATGTTAAAAATATTTAGTGCTTTATTTTTCTCAAAAGAGAAATGAGTCATTTTTATTGCACATTCTTGAGCTATAGTCAAGGAAGAACTTAATTTATTTGTTCCAGACTTTGAAATTCTTAATTTATATCAAAATACTAGAAGCCAGACAAATTTTAATGCATCTAAAGCTGAGTTTTATGAGTTTACAGAAAGATGGGGGAAAGTGTGATGTTCCCTCCTGGCCACTATTCCACAGGAAGAATGATTTGGTCACTAAAGCAGAGCAGGAAGGATTGGACTGGTTGTGTTTCCCAGTCTGTATCTCTCCCACTTTTCAGGACTGATTTTAGGTCCTTTAATTTGAATTCCAGCCACTTTGAGTTGCTGGGGGACCCAGTGCTTTCACATTGAGTTTACAGTGGAAATCAAACTTTATTCCCACATCCCTAACCTATAGGGTGGGAATAATATTTACACCCTGAACTGGTTTAAAAATTGTGATTTTATTGTTTGCCCCAGTGTTACACAACTGGCATAGCCAGGCAGGACTGCGCAAGTGCAGGGTGGTACAGTGGTTCCTATTATTGGGAGCTGGGCTTGACTCAAAACAGCCACAGACCAATAAAGACAGCTTCAAACCCAAACCAAAACAAAAACATCAGGTATTTCCAGGATTAAAATAATTCTGTTTCAGCGTGAGATCTTAAGACAATACTTGTTTCACACAGAAAACAAGATGAAAATGTGAAGGTTACGAAGAGTCTTTTCCTCCTCAAAAGTGGTCTCCCTAATGATTGGAGAGTAATTTAATTTCAAACTTCTTTCCAAACTTTTTTCCCCAAGACACACAAAGTCAGATCATAATACAGTGTTTAGCTATCAGTTATCTCACTGGCCCAGAAGAGAGTTTCAAGAACTCCAGAGTAGCAGTGAGAAATATTTCCATGTACAGAAGTGATCTGCAGCCTGAGCTGTGAGATCACCACGCATCCTGTGATGTGTGTCCTGCACACCTCCATTCTGCAAGGTGCAATGGATTTTATTAACGAAGCTCAATTTTCTTTTGGCATGGTTGTTTGTAAAGATATTGTAATCACTTCATACTTCTACTATAAATTTGAAATATTCTTGGCCCCATATAATGCATGTTCATATATGGGACATACACTTGTGTAAGTTAAAGATATTTCTTACAAGGAATATTCATATCTAACATCAATGAATTGTTGGAATGAATCAGAAAAGGTTAAATTGATTGAAATTTAATTTTATAAAATAAATTAAAGCCCACTCTAACAGCCTTAAAAAATTAAAATAAGCATAACATGTTAAGCAAAACTAATCTTCAGATTTGATAAATACCACTTTGCTTTATACCACAGCTACTAATGGGCCTGCCAGTACATGCCTAGATGCAATTTCAGTCGAGAGTCACCATTTTCCTGAGATGCATGTGAAGGCTGGAGCTCTAGGGAGGCATTTCTGAAATGGGATGCCATCCCAAAGACCAGGGAACAGTCTGGAGTAAACACACATTGGCAGAGGGAATGCTCCAGGGGATTTACTGAATAGCCTTCCCATCACACTGCATGTCAGCACAGAATTGGGTTCAATTTGTTTTTAAGAAAGTGAACAAAGCCTCTGTACAGTGATAGTGCCTATCTGAGGGAAATTACAGGCATTTTAAGTAGGATTTTTCTGTTTGTTCCTGGCTTTGCAAGTACTACTTTGCCCTGAAGTTATTCTGAGCAAAATTCCATCTGTCGCTCTCTGTCCGTATTTACTGTGTCCATGGTTATTTGATCAGACTGTGACTCTTGCCATATGCAAAAGGCATTGGATTGTTGTGTTTTCCTTCATTTTTGGCCACGTTTAATGCCCCGTGTCAGCTCTCAGTCTTATTTGCAACCCTGACTGCTAAGTTCCGAGGTGGCTGTCGCAGTGTGTTTGCATCAGCAAGCAAGAGTGATTGGAGTGTTAATCAGTACTAATCCCATTATCAGAGCAGAAAAATATCAAAGCCTGACTAGAAGTCAAAATAAGGGATTATCAAACCCAGTTTTTCTTGGGGGGCTCATAAAATAGTACAGTTCTGGTTTGGCTGAGGCTAAAACTGCAGCAGGCGATGAAGCAGTGAGCTTTTGACAAAGAGCCCAAACAGGGCAATCGTTCCAAATCCCGATGAATTCAGCAAGTCTAACACAACACCTTGACCACAAATGCCTTCCCCTCAAGTTAATGTCACTGCAGAGGGGTTTGTACTGGGGAGCAACTCTTTGTAAGAGGGAAAAATGTTCCAGTAGCCTGGAACTGTAGCTCTTAAGAGAAATTTGTGTTTCAGGGCAGTGTCCTGTGACCAACGAGGTCAAAATTACGCTTGTAAATCCAGCAGGTGGTAGTTTTTGATCATACTGATCCTTTGGGCAGTCTGTATTGTTCTGTGACCAGTTCCAGTGTTCCCTAGTTCTGATCCCAGGTGGCTTTGGGGTGTCTGTGATGAGGGTACATCGCTCATTGGTTCAGTGATGCTGAAATCCTCACATTCTCCCCCAAAACCACCTCTCCGAGTAGAAGATTCCGAAGGCAGCAATGCGCCAATGCAGGGTGGAGATTGTCTTTGCTATTTGGCCTTGCAGGAAAGCAAGCAGAGAGCATTGAGAAAGCTTTGGTTTCTAAAACCATGCTGATTTTAAGGAAGCTCTGAGTACGTGAGGGCTCTTCAAAGCTCAGCTTTGTTTCTACACCCTGCCAGGAAAGTATTCTGAAACTTTGCAAAGCAATGCTCCCCAAGCTATGTTCTGAAAATCTCCATTTCCACTGCAGCCAGATGCTATTTTCTCTGCTGTGAAGTGAGAAAGAAAATCTGGGATCCTGTGTCCTGTACAGCCACTGAGGTCTTCTGGCTCTTTAGGCAGAGTCTGGAGTTTCACGTGTGGGTTTAGGCAAATGTCTTTGCAATTTGAGACTGTTGGAGGGCAAATCCACCATACTTAAGATAAAGCACTGCACAGCTAAACAAACAAAGTCTAGCCATAATGTCAAGACAGATTCCAGATTTACTGATCAAAAATTAAGTTTAGTTTTTTTTAAACCTCATGAAAGAAGATTGTATGAAATCCACTGAGGTTCAAAGCTGAAATTGAAAGGATAAAATTGATGAAACAATAAAACCGATGAAGTGATAAAACCGATGCCCCTCACAGTGCCCCACACTGAAGTTCAGAATATTTCAACATTAAATTTTGCATTTAAATTAATGCCACCCCACAAGTAAATCTCAATGCTTAAAGAAAAAAATACCTTCATAGCCAATTAGATTCCAGGAAACCAACCATATTCAAATCATTGCTGCTCAGCATCACAACCACAGCACTAAACCCAGCCGCTAAAACACACGTACTTTAAAGAGTTGTGCAAATCTAAAAAAAATAATCACACCCCGCTCGTGCTGGTTGATTCACAACGACGACAACCCTCCAAATTACCACTCAGCCCCTTAAAACCCAGCCAGGTGCAGAGAGTTGCAGTCCCTGCTGCCCCAAAGCTGTGAGGTTGTGCGGCCGGCGCGGGGCCGCAGCTCTTGGGCGCCGGTCGTGTCGCAGTCTCTAATCTCTGCTGTTGCATGTCCTGGGCAGGCAAGCGTGGGCGACGCAGCAGTGCAGGATCGCTAGACAGCAATATGGAAGTAAGTAGGAAGTTCCTGATGTCTAGCTGGATGTGATGATGTGCATTTCAAACCTTTCTTTTATATACATATATTTTTTTGCTCTTTTTTCTTCTAACATATATATATATATATATAACCTGCCTGCCACAAATAAAATGCATGCCTAGGCTTCTCACTCCGTATTCTTCCAGCTTACAAAGCACTGACAGCTTGTTTTAGAGCAATGCCATTTTTGGTTTGAGCTAACCTTGTTCCCTTTGTTCCTGCAAGCATGGTTAAATGGATATGATGTGTCCTTTTGCCACCATTTCAGTCTGGTCCCAGCTTAAAAGCCCACTTGCTCTTTGTTACCAAGTACACTGTTCTTGCTGTTTGATATTTAGCTTTAACTATTGACTGTCATGCTCAACCATCCCCATTGCTTATTTTCGAGTTCAATTGCTAAATGTATGCAGTCATGACACCATGGAATTGCACAGATAGGGCATGGGAAGATAAAAAAACTATTAAGATAGGTGAATTCAATGTGGATTTCATGAGATTTCATTCATCTTCAAACCATTTATATATACTGTTCATGTCTCTGAATTCAGCTTGCAGATTTTTTTTCTTTTTTTTTTTCCTCTCCTTTATTTTTTTTGTGTTCGCTTTAGGTAGATTGCAGTTTAAATCTAGCACACTTTGCCTAAGTACTGTTGTGTCCCATAACTCTTTAAAAATACAACCCCCAAACTTCCAGCAACTAAATTCCAGGCTAAATAACAGAGAATGTTGGACCACAGGTCAGAACAATACAACCACATAGAAATCTTAGTGGCAAAAATGGTATGGTTCCATTTAACACAAAATGCAGAGGTAGGCCTGAGAAGCAGCACTGTCACATGTAGTAGTGGAAAACTACTATAAATAAAGTTTTAAATACCGTTTTAAAATATGAACTGTAACTGTAATATTTGCTGCTGTATGTTTAACTGTTTAGGTTGAATTTAATGTAGCTTTTTTTTTCCTTGTGGTAAAAAAAGCAAGTATGGTATTTTTTGCAGTATTTTAAAATGTATTTTTCCTTTAAAAGCACACTCGTAGGTCTTATATCATGTTACTCTTCCATGACTTTTTTTTAAATTTAAAGTCCTGTGTTTTGATGTCAAAGTACTGAGAGAAAATCACTCAATGCTTAACATCCCCTGAGAAGGGCATGAGCGCCCCATTGGCAACGTAGGGAAGGTGGAGATAAAATTTTCCCTTGAACCCATGACATAATCCGCCCATATGAACCCTGAAGGAGGAGTTTGTGGGTCAGTGTGAACTTCTTTTCCAACATTTCAAGATTTTTTTTTTTAATTTTTATTTTCTATTAATTTCTTTTTAGGGGTCCATCATTAGCAGTCCTCACATGCGCCGAAGAGCTACATCAACCCGAGAGTGTCCATCTCGCCCTCACCAGACTATGCCCAACTCCTCCTCACTCCTAGGCTCCCTGTTCGGTAGCAAGCGGGGCAAGCCCCCTTCCCAAGGCCCCGCGGCCCCGCAGCCCCC
>NW_008238633.1:1570993-1582189 GCF_000691975.1 Corvus brachyrhynchos
CCACGGCCCGCACCACCACGGGCCGCCCCCGCCGCCCGCCACCTCCGCCAGCACCAAGCCCAAACACAGCGGCATCAGCACCATAGTCTAGGCCTAAAGACCTAGGCCTAGTCTAGGCCTAAAGACCCTCCTCGTAACTCTAGTTTTAAAGCCAGCTACAAAGGCACTTGCAGCAGACAACAGACCACACCGTCAGTTTTTACCTAGGCCGTTTAATGAGCTTAAAGGCTTGCTGTTACTAAATAAAATAATTCCGGTTAGCCCAGGACATAGTGGTTTTACTTATCTACTGGATAGATGTTCACCACCATCTGGTTAGTTCTTATTTCCAAACTTGCCTTGAAAACATGCTGCTTGCTGAATCTGAGGAAAGCTACCTTTTACACCAAATCCCTGGACAATTTTACACGCATAATGAAAAGCTAGCCTATGAAAAAAACACAGGAAAAAAAGTGAGACAGAACCAAGTGTTGCATTCTTGCTCTTTTATTCTCAATGGGCAAAAAAAATAAGTAGACCTGATATGGTTGATGAAAGTACGTAAGTAAACTTTATATAATATAAATATATACATATAAATATATATATATACTGTATAGTTAACATTTGTGCTTGGAAAGAAATTTTTTCAGTCCACAAAACTAGCAATATAGACTTTACAAGGAATTCCACTTACTTGATAGGACAGTATAATAGATGAATAGCATATGAAAGAGTAGACCAAAAACATTAAACGTTAGAAACCAATTTCAGACATTTCAGTACGTTCATCACAAGTCCCCTGGACTTGTTAAGATTTCTAAGCAATCATTACTAAATGTGCCAAGTAACATAGCATTTAAATGTTGTAGTCCAATACTGCTTTGTATAAATCCTTATTTTATTAACACGATGATATCATACGTAATCAGTATTAGAGCTGCTCTGCTATTTCAGGTAAGCAAACTCGTTAAGATGCAGTAATTATACCGTAGCAATGTAGGGTGCCCGCTTACCAGGGGGCACCTCCAAGCATTGGTCACACAAGTTCTTAGACACTTTAAAGGCTGTGATAACTGTGAATTTACATGATCCACATTTCTTTTGTAAGCATATGGATTGAACGACCACACGGGAAGAGTTCCGCCAGGTGCATGTAAACACTGCAAAAACATTCATCTCAAACATGAAAATGGCAAACCTCCATCCTTCTCAGCTACTTTGGTTCCTGTTTACCATAATTTCTCATTTTTACCCCCAACGAAGCTGAATTCTAGTCCAGAGTGTTTCCAGTGGAAGTGCTCTAAAACTTGAAGGTTTGTTTTAGAATTTAGTATAGGGTTTTTATATATATATATATATTTAAAAAAAATAAAAAATCTGTAATTCCATGTAGCCATGTGCTAGCAACAAAGTGGCTTTACCATTTTTACTCATCACATTTGTTAGTTTGAAGCACCCAGCACTCAGCAGGCTGAGTTTATGCTCAAACCCTCACTTCCATAGTCCAGTTAGTTGCAAGACATCACATAAAAATAGGCTGTGCTGTTGTTGCTTACATGTTGTAACCAAACCATTTGCAAATTTCTATACAATTTGTATCCCGAAATCCTGTACAAAATTATCCATGGCACCTACTTTGTAGTTTCAGCACTTTGAGCCACTGCAAGGACTTAACACCTAAACAGTAGAGACAAAGGAATCACAACTGCAAAACTGTACCAGCCTAAAAGCAAACCTTGAAGAGGATGAGCAAAAAGTTCCAGTAAGAGATGGGTAAAAGTAATCACAGCTCCAACCAGGCGGGTTTCCACGTAACAGTAATAAAAGTGTCCCAAATTAGGAGGACATGAGAGCAGCAGAGTGACTTGTCACGTTGGCTGGCTCATGGCACCTCTAATGTGGGGGGGATGGGAGAGGTTCAGTCATTTTTTCCCTTTCATACCATGGGTACCACAATACCAGCAAAACTGCAAACTGAGCACTTTGTTAACCTCCACAGAGAGCAAATACAGCAATCTAGAGTTGAGCCTTTTGTTTCCAGCAGTCCACGTTTGTTTCACACATGTGCAATATGTTTTCCCCTTCTGCTCCTTCTCCTCTGAATGATCTCCATGAAAAGAAAGCAAGTGATTATTATTTTTCTGTATCATTCTATTCCAAATTCTGCGGCTTACCTTAAGAGGGCCCACCTGGGTCCCCTGAGGCTCTGTTCCTTGCAGTTTAAAAAATATATACTGTTCTTATAAGGGAAAGTAGAACTGTCTGCATGTCATCTAATGTTATTAGTGTGAGGCTACACTCTACATATTGTATAATTGCAAAATATATCAGTGTTACTGTTGATATTAGTTGAAGTAAAGTGATAACATATTTCAATATGTAGACTTTTCTTCATACATCTGTACCAATAGTAGAGTCTAACTGTAATTTATAGGTTGTTCCAGAAAAGATAAAGAACCATTCCGGTACAAACATCTCTCAGAAACTGCATCTTTTAATTAAAACAGAGGTGAGAAAGCTCCTCTTCACTGGGTGATGGAGTCTGTACTTGTTTCAGATGCAGAGGCATAATATAAGTAAAATTCTGTGTATAGAATAAAGGCAGAATATGCAGTAGCAGTGGAGAGGAAAATCGGATTCACTGTGTTGATTAACACTGAAGATGTTAAATCTCCCAGATCTGCATTTGCTTTATGTTTAAAAAACCCTTTCATTCATTTAAATTAGAGTTACATATAAATATTCTGTACTGAAAGAGTAAGCCACAGTTTAGTGCCTGACCACTGATTTTCATGTGCAATCAATGTATTTGTGAACCAAAGTGTTCAGGAGATGTCACAAACGTGCATGCACAGAAACATTTCCACATGGTTCCATGGACACGGGGAAGGAGGCTGGGCCTGCCCTGGGGGTGCAGGAGCTGCATGTGTGAAATCACAGCTCATTTTGAGGCTGGTTAGAAACCAACACTGGTCATGTGAGAGCACACGATTTGGAAACTCTGTTCTTTCAAGCCAATGAGGAGAAACAGTGGACTTGACTTCTTTTTTCCCTAGTTTTGTTCTGTTTTGTTTCTTAGACTATGTGTTTCTATGTACTCCAACCAAACAAACGTGTCTTGGTGCCAGCACAAGTCTCCAGACCTCTGCTGCTTGTTTAGGGTTGTAGTAAAACCTCTCTGACTCCGTCCTTGATTACCAGTTGCTTAGGGCAGTGTGGGTCATGCCTAGAATAGGAAAATTCCAGCACTTAACACTGCGTGGGGTTAAGAAAATGAATTAAAATGAATTCTTCAGCCTGCAGGCAGGAGTAGAATTGAGAAGGTTTTTTCTCAGATGCCATTGCCAATTACAAAGTGGTACAGAAGTGCATAGAGTGACCGTGGTTCTCTCTTCCCAAAAACAATGTGGCAAAGCAGTAATGCTGATTTGAACAAATGAAAGGGAAACGTAAAGAATGAAGGTGTGGCAACAAAAAAACATCTTTTCTGGGACAACAATCAAATATATATTTGGGGTTTTTATTTTTTTAAGTTAAGAATGAAATGTAAAACAGTGTAAAAACAGAAAACAAAGTTCATCCTAATATAATGTGCGTCTTGTATTGCTAAAAAAAAAGTCTAACATACAGTGTAGAATGATTTTCCCATCATGTACTGCATGCAGCAGAAGCCTCTTGTTTCTTGATAAAATGAGCTGAAAGATGGTCAGCAGATATTTAAACACTGAATCTCTAGATGTTGACTTGCTGTTCCATATGAAGCTGTGTGTTTTCTGCAGTTAAGCATGCATTTTGCTGTTCCCTTGTAAAATACCATCGCACTTCTTGCCTGCAAAATGGATTCTCGTGTATATATTTAAAAGAAAAGTGGAACCAATAACAAGATTCAATTTGGAAAAGAGAAAAGGGGGTGGTGAAAATGGGACCAGTAGGGGGAATAGACAATTCTCTAAATTGTACATAGTGTGTAAATTAGCATTACTGTAAGTCTGCAGTCACTTTGAGGTTGCCTATCTCCTGCTAGGAACTTGAGTCAGCTTTGAGTTGTATTAATATGTTAGAATTAGGTCTTGAATGCAGACTGTTAAAGACTTCAAAATCATTATGCTTACAAGAAGCTTCTGTTCTGGGGAGGCTCGAGACCCCTTTTGTAACTCTGGGGAAGAAAGGAGTGCTTTCATTTTAATATGCATTCTGTTTGTAAGTAGTAACAGACCCTATTGATGTAAAACTATAACTGTGATCATGTGGAGAAATCAAATAAATCATTTAAAACTCTTTGTTTCTCATTTCGTGCAATCCAAGAGCTTCAACTCTTCATATTTGAAATGAAGGAAATTCCTTCCAATGGTATCCTGGCCCTGCTGAGGCAATGGGATTTCTGCTGCTCACTTCAGAGGGGCCAAGAATTAAAGATCAGCTGGTGAGTGGAGTCTGTGACCCCTTCTCACTAGGCTTGGATTGGTGTGGTGGTGCTGTAATAAGTTCAGTTCTAGAGTCACTAAAGAGCAATGGCTCCAGCAGCCAGGTGTGCAGGCAGACAGGGAGACAGTGACTCCAACACCCAGATGTGCAGACAGGGAGGCACTGCAGAGGCCCTGGCGGACAATTCCCAAACCCCTCGAGCCCTGGACGGTGATGACAGGTTTGACACCACCTGCCCCTGGAGCTGTGTCTCCAGCTGACCCCGGGTGGCCTCAGGAGCTCCTGTCCAGGGCACTTCTGCCCTGCCTGGGGAGGGCCCAGTTTGTCCTTGCCAGGGCCAGTCCTGGGCTGCTCCATGGAACCCATCCCCCAGGAGCTGGCAGTGCCTCCCTCTGTGGCCTCAGACCTCCCGCCCCGTCACTGCGTAAGTACTGCTCTGTTACTCCTCGTCCTCTCTGTTTGTGTGTGTCTCAGTTTACAGCCCAGAATGATCCTTTGCCACACGTGGCCTTCCCAGTATTTGGCATCACATCCTGCAGTTGCTTTGATAACGACTGGGGGATATTCCGTTGTGTTCTGCCCTTTGTGCATTTCCAGCACTTCCAGGGGATTGCAGTGTCCGAGAAGCCTGTCCAAGCTAATGCTCAGCTGTCAGTTCAGACTAAATACTGTGTTTGCTTCTGTTTTCTATGAATTTTAGGCAATTCTTGAATTACGTTGTGGGAATAGTCGACTGTGACCTCTTTCTGAAGGGCTGTAATTTCAGGATGTGCATCTTGATCACTGATTTTTTTTGACTGGTAAGTACTCACTTAGCATCATCCTCTGTGCCACCCTCTGAGCTGTGGGACCCCTTAGGAGGTGTCCAGTGCCTCTGTACCACGGAAACGTTCTCCAGTGGAAGTAGAAGAATTTGCAGAGCTGTTCTTCACTGATACTTCTATTCCTGGTTTAGAAATTAAGATCTGTAAAATGTTGATACATTTTGAGAAGACAAGAGGTCTGCACATGGCAGTACACACACAGGTTGCAGGAATGAGTTCTCATGCAATAAACAACTTCTCAAGCTCTTCTAGACAGCAACTTTTTAACAACAGGTTCTTTCCCAGGTATTCTTTGTATTATTTTGGTTGAAATAAAGAAATGCAAGATTAAAATGATAGAAAAACAAAATGAAGGACTTTAAATGTTTTATCTGTATCTTTCTTCAGATTTTTGTTGACTTAACAGTTAATGAATTCTACTTTGTTTTTTCCAGTTGGCCTTAATGACTGATTTTCATTCAGAGTTTCATAAAAACAGGTATGGTATTTTAGCATACATTTATTTTCTTTTAATGGTTGTGCAATGTTTTGTTCATCTACACCCTGTGCACAGGTGAGATGCGGGAGCCCCAGTTATTTCTGCATTTGTTGCAGGGAATTGGTCACCCAGAACCCAGAGTATCCCTTCCCTCCAGAGTTGTTCATCCCACAGCATTTTAGGTGGAGCTTGAAGCATTGCCCCAGCTTCCAGGGGTTTTTTCCTACATTATTTAAACTGTCATGTCAAAAGGGATCAGAATTATGAAGGTGTGTGATTAAACCATATTTCAGCACATCTACCTAGTGACAAATGTATTTGCATAAGAGGAACAATGTACTTAAGAGTAAGGTGCCATAATAAACCCTCGATGGTGTTACAGCTGCATTAAATACACCTTTTCCAGAGGAACCTTTCTGGGTTTTTACCCTACTGAGTGATTTTTGCTGCTGTATTTTGTTGACATAAAATTCCTGGAAGAGAACATAGCACAGCTAATCTAATAGAAATATCTAAACCACACAAATATTTCATTTTAGGTGTATTTTTTTAGTAGACTTTCTTTCTGTTTCCTATTATTTCAAGAATTAAAGCCAAATCCTGTATTACTCAGCAAAACTAAATCAACTGCAGGATGAGGCTGGTCATGAGAGTTAGGAAAAGCTTAAATTAATATCTCTGCTGGAAGTACTTCAGATAAACAAGATCTAAATGAAAGTTGTGTGGGTGATGCTGACTTGAAGCCATCACTTTTTTCAAATGTTTAGATTTATCACTTTTGCCATGTGAATAAATGCATATTTTTAGGGATAAAATGAAAAAAAATCCCCTTTATTTAGCATTTTTGCAGTAACTGAGATGTGAAATTAGCAGCATGGTTCATGAGACACAGCAGCTGAAAGCAGCCACACGAGTGTACAATTCATCAGCTCTGCTGGGAAATGACACAACTGGAGCTTTCATTTCTTTTTCATACTTGCACACAGTGCTTTAGACAGGTCTGTGTAATGAGCAAAGTAAAAATAATCTGTCTTTAATAAGAGGAGCAGAGGAATCTCATTCTAAGGCAAATGAAATGTTATGCATGCATGGTGGAAAATGTCTTTTCTCTGCAGCCTCTGAGCTCTGGTACAAAACAATGCCTCATTTCTGACCGGGAAATGGGCCCTGGGTTTGTGTCCAGGGAAGTGGGAAAAGCAGGGACTGTGCAGGAGTTGTGTGACTCAGCAGTGGGATCAGAGTGAACCAGGGCTGGGAATGAATTAATCTAATCATTGCCATTCTGGTTTTGTAGTGAGGAAGCAATCTGGCTGTCGCACACGGAGCCTCGCCACCTTCGGATCCAGCAGGATGGAGCGTGCAGGATCCCTGGCAGGAGCTCACCATTCCCTCACCATTCCTGGGGCTGAGCTGTGGGGCAGGACAGGGAGTGGGAGAGGACACAGAGCCTTTGGGGAGTGCAGGAAGTGGGTGCTGCCCTGGGGTGAGGGAGGAGGGAAGCAAAGGAGCAGAGCTCAGCTGAATGCGGGACCCTGCAGGGAGGTACCACCCCCCCGAGCATCTTTCTCCTCCTCCACCAGCTCCCCGTGTGGTCTTGGCTGTTTATGCCTTCATTTTGCTGGCTACTATTCCTTTATGTCCATCTCCAACAAGAAAGAACATTTTTATTTAATGATTCACCCTATATATTGTCCTTGCTATCTTTCTGGTAGTCTCGTGTCTCTGCTTCTGCCTCAGCCCGTACACCAGGCTCCAAAAATGCCTTTGCCATACCTAAAAATAAAATCTAACAAAACCCCACCAAAACCCAAACACCCCTGCAATCACCACAGCTTGAGATACTTCTGTTGTCCTTCAACCCCTGAGTTTGGAAGAGCAGCAACGTTTTCCAGCCCAGTGACAAATATGTGCTGAATGTTCCAATTCAGACTTTAAGCATCCCAGGTGTTTACAGCCCTGAATTTTCACAGCATTTCAGCAGATTTTAAAAATGTCTTTGATTATGTGCTAACTCCTCTGCTATGCCAGTCTGTAAATTTTCAAAATTGTCTGTATGTGTATTTTATACCCAATGGTGGAGGAAATTTTGTTTCCACTCTTTCTAATTTTTTTCTGTTAGTGCAGCATGCACCTTTCTGGGCTGTTGCAATAGTCAGTGACCCTGCTCATATTTGCAGACTGACTGCATAGCTTCATGCAAAAATATATATATACCTGTCTGTACATTAGCAGTGAACCACAGGAGACGTGGCCTGAGCAATTCCTCTGACTGCAGGAACTTGAAATGACTTGGAAAAAAAGCTGGTGAAAAAGCACTGGCATTTTGGGTCATCTGTTTCTCTTCCCAGATACGAAAAGGGAGAAACAGATGCCTCATTTGGGATGGAGTGAGTTACTGGACTGATACATTATTAATGAAGTGTTCCTGAGCTCATGGAGCTCCTTCCTTCTCTCCAACATTAGAGTGTGATAAAGTTTATTTTGGCAAAGAGGTTCTTGATCCATCTCCCTTCTGTGTTCATGAATAGTGCCAAGATGTGCTTTATCCAGTTACTGCAAGGCCTTTTTATAGCCACCCTTGTCCTGTCTCTCATGGCTGTCACCTGCGTGTGACATAAAGCCAGCGGGCTGGCCTGCTGCTCCTTGCGTGCAATCCCACAGTAAAGCTTCTCTGCTGCACTGAGTTCAGGTTATCTCCCTTCACTGAGCAAGAAACTTCATTTCAATACAGTACTTGGCCTATTTTCTCTTGCTTGAAAAATTAAATCTTACTTGGCTGTTTAAAAAAAAAAAGAGTGTAATTTGAAATAAAATATACTTCAAAACATGAGGCCATTTAGTGCTTCCTTTCAATCTAACATGGCAGAGCTGATGGACAATTTGCCTGTAAGTTCCACCTCAAGTTGTGAGGAATCCCTTTCACTAACAGAATGTATCTTTATTTTTCAGGGGGTTTCTGAGATGGCCACAGGACAGTCAGTGTGGATGGACAACGCTGGATAAATGTATTTATGTATTTATACAGTGACCGTGTTAACATCTGTGTTTCAAACACATCACATCACTTCCACAGCACGTAACCAGGAGCAAAAGTGGAAATACCAGTTCCTGCCCTCACCTTTCCCAGGATTTCATTTGTGAGCCAGCTTTTAAGAAAATATTCCAAGACAGGAGTGATGCAATGAGCACATCATCACATGCCTGTGGGAAAGACAATTATCAGTGTCAAGTGCAAAACTTTCGTACCATCTGTCAGGTTGAAAAGGAGCAGACAATGATTGCATAAAGAGAGGAGGAATTTTATGTATTTTCCTGGAAGTGCTGCAAAGCCTGGTGGATATTTTTATAAAGTTATTTAGTGACGCTTTTTCAGTAAATAAAATATCTATGTCTCAAAGAGCTAAATGTTACCAGGTCATTATATTACTGAATACCAATTTTTAAGCAGCTGCTGGAAAAATACAGAAGAATCAAAAAGGAAAACTGAAGGGTAATTTTATGGTAGTCATTTACTGATCTCTACCTCTCTTGCATGAATTCCTTCTCAGGGAGGAATTCTTCCACTTGTGTGTGGAATGGGCTGAAATGGAATCACTGTGGGAGTTGTGGTTGGTCACAAAATGTGAGTTATGGAGAGCTGTAACAGCTGAGGGATTAGCTGGCCCAGGAAGGGAATCTGAAATGATGGGAACACGTGGATGAATACCTCAGTGGCAGAGACAGAAGAGAGGAGTCATAAATAAAAGTGGGGAAAGGAAAAGGCTGGGCATGTTCCTGAAGCAGAAGGCAAAAAATACCGATTTTTTTTTTTTTCCAGTAGACTGTACAGTTCTGTGCAAGGCAGTTTGAAGATGTATCAGGTCAGGATGGTGGGATTCTGCAGAGAACTGCAGCTACCAGAAGCGTGATTTCAGCTGAGATTACACACAGTGCTGGAAGAGTTGCATGGATGGGACAAAATCTCTGGTGTGGCACCATTTGTGCCAGCACAGGAGCAGAGGATTCTCTGTGCCAGTGATGGTCTGCCTGCAGTTTCATGCTGTGGGTGTGATTTCACCCCCTGTGATTGGAAAAACGCCCGGGTGTTTATGTAGGATATGCTCACAATGCCATCCTCATGCTTGGTGAATGAACACACAGGGTGGGGTGTGCTGGCTGCTGCCTCAGTTCTTTTGAATTTCCTGATGAGGAATCTTTTCCCTGAGTTTCCCAACTGCCCAGCCTTGTTTTCACCGTTTGGATCATTTTCTTCAAGCAGTTTTTACCAAGCTCTGTTTACCCTTTCTTTCAAGCTGCCACATCACCCCTTTGCACAGACCAGAACCTGCCTGACTTGTCTCAGGACAGGGTGGCCTCAATTTAGCCCTTTCATCTGTGGCATACTCAGTCTGGGAGGTGCTGTGGGACCCACACCTCTCCTGACCCCCGGGACAGTGTCTTCTGCCCAGAGCCGGGATGTGGCACTGGTGTGGCATCCCCTCTTCAGCACTGCAGTGCCAGCCAGGTCCCCTCTCAGTGACAGTCGAGAGGCAACCAACATGGCAATTTATTTGGGCTGCAAGATGAAAGGATTTATGTTTTATGAGTCGTAAGTAAAGTAAGCAAAATAAATGAGTTCGTTAAGCCTGTGTTTACCTTTAGCACTTGTTCTTTGTGTAAAAGCCATTTTTCACACTCTGCAGTTCCACACAGAGCAAAGCAAAATGAGGGCAGATGGACATGGAGATGCTTAAAATGAGAGAGTAGCAGCAGCCTTTATTTTAAACTTATTTAAGTTGAAAGAAATATTTCAAATAAATTAATTCTAGCCTTGAGTAAATGAAGTTTAGCATTCAGAAAGCCCTTCTGTGTCCCTGAGGAGTCCCAGCCACCTGCAGAGGAGAGCAGCAGCTGTGGGGTGCTGATGCTCCAAACCTGACCGTGACCTCTTGTGCCGAAGGGGAGCGGTGAGCGCTTCTCAATCAGATTTCTGTGTCGGGTAACCGGCTCAGTAATTTCACGCGGGTTTGGCACTTAGGTTTGTAAAAAAGACACCACCTGCTGCCAAAGGGATGGCAGGGGAAAGCGAAGGAGGAAAGGGAATGCTCGGTGTAGGGCAGCGCTCACCGCGCGGCACAGTGCTCTGTCTTTGGCACTTCCTTACGTCTGGAAAGGGCTGCAGGAGTGCGGGGCCGCTCAGGGCAGGGCTGGAGCTGCCGACACCATCCTGCTCCGGCTCCTGACACACGGGGCACGGGGGTGAGCTTCGATGGATGTTTTGGGGCGATTTCCATGCGCTCGGCGTGCAGCTCAGCACATCCACCAGACCCACGCGGGGATGCAGCGATCCCTGTCTGTGGTCCTGTTCCCCGGCTGGCCCGCACCGCTGCTTTCGCTCCAGGATGGCGATTCAAAGACTCCCTGTATGCAGCGAGAGCCGTTCTCCGGTGGGCCGTGCGGCTCATGCAGGAGCTGCCGGCCCGGGAAGGGCACCGCGGGCCTCGGCTG
>NW_008238633.1:1583299-1601465 GCF_000691975.1 Corvus brachyrhynchos
GGCGTTTTCCAGCCGCTCATCCCCAGGCTGGGGCTGCAGGGGTTGATGTGAGCCCAGGGCAGGACCCGGCCCGTGGCCTGGCTGTCCCTCAGCCCGTGGGTCCAGCCTGGCGCGATGCCCCTGCAGAGCTCCCCGCCCTGACGCGGAGTGGACAAGAGGCGTCTCTGTGTGTCCAGTGCCCCGCAGCTGGAGCCGGGTTAACTGAGTGACCCCTCTGCAGCCCCGCACACAAAACACGCGATGCAGAATGACCCGAACAGCCGGCCCCGAGGAGCTGCGCTGAGCCACAGCCCCCGTGCCTGCCCGGCCCGCGGATTCCCCTGGAAACACGAGTGTCTGTGTGCGCCGGGCTCGGGGCACTCCGCAGAGCTTGTATCGCTTTGTTCTCTGCTTTTGCTTCAAGGATCGAGGCTTTATGCAAACTTCCGCCTGCAGTTTTTGACAGGAAAGACTGAAATTCTTGTCGTGCCTTGAGACGGCACTGGACAAAGAAGTTAAAATCTGAGACAGAACGCTGTATTAGCCAGAGTTTGTTAATGCAAGGCTTAGAGTGTGCATGTACCAGAGATTGCAGGGTGAAGTAAATTGAAAGAAGGAATAACTCAAATCCGCTGAAATGAGTTGAGCAATAAAGCCTCCTGCCACAGACCTTGTCAGGTAAAGTGCTTCAGATACGTCTGGGGGTTTTGTCTCTCAGATTTCAATACAACAGCTTTCTGAAAACCTCCAGCATTTCCCAGGTCCTGAATTTTTGGCGCTGATATTGTTGCTGGGAGTATCCCGAACAGATCTGTGTGGACAGAGACAAACTCCTCTGTTTAAAAGGCGAAAGGCAGTCAACATTAAAAGTGTGCTTCTCACGTCGTCTCCCACTTCTTGGGTTCCTTGCTGGGGTTTTTTGTCAATTCAAACCTGTTAGGTCGTGCTGCTCCCAGTTTATGACCGGAACACCCTGGTGGTGATAAGGAGTGGTGGGACTCACTCACCTTTGTCCTCGAGGCATTAACAGGTGAGATTTGTTCATGGGCTGAGCTTTGGAAACATTATAACAGTTCATTGATTTGGATATAAATTAAACTCCTTTTTATAAATGCGTTATAGAGTTACATTGACGAAGCTCGTGGGTGATGAAGGATTTTTGCATCCTTGTAGTTCTTAAAAATCTCTTGATTTCTCCCTAATGTTTCTGTTGTTCAAGTAGCACCTTCTGGTCTGGTTTTGGTGTGTAATAAAGTTGGGTCCTGTGGATCTCTGTTTCTGTTTCAGAACATTTTCCACAATTCTTAATTTGCACATTGTTTTGGAGTCGTTGCAAGGCATGTGTCCTTGAATTTTTATTTCAGTTGCATGATTCATGTAGTAAAAATTATTAAATAATTCTCCTGTTTTAGGAAGAAGTTTTCCCATACCCAGAAATTAGCAATGAAGAATTGGCAGAGATCAACCAGTTTGTGGGACCTGTTGAAAAATTCTTCAATGAAGAAGGTATGTTATTATGTTTCTATTAATGCCAGTGATTTAGTGATTACAAAATGATTTAGCTATAGCAGTTGAATAAGATTATTGTAATGAAAACATTTAATTTATGCATTTATTACTACTCATATAGTGATGCTGATTCTACAGCATGTCCATTTATGGCTTTTTATGGTGAGTATTTGGATGTTGATCAGAAGACATAAATTCCAAACCAGAAAAAAAGAGGAACTAAAAGCATTCTGGGATAGAGGTAGGATTTGAAATTGGTTTCAGCTCAGTTGAACTGTGCTTTCTACCACTTCATATGTTGTGGGTTTTTTTCCTAGAACTTTTTAACCGTCCTGCTCTGCTAAAACTGATTGTAGCAGAATGCAGCAGAGAAACTCAGAAATGATGGCTCACTGAGGAGTTATGAAAAATCAAAAACATTTATGTTTTTTCAGCATTAGGGTATTAATTCTATTTGGGAAAGGTCTTATTCCCCATCTGCATTCCAGAGAGCATTGCAGGGTGTTCCTTCTGTTAGTGCTGCCATGGATAAGCCAATTCCAGAACAATTGCAGGATATTGGGTTTCACAGACAGCAATTTCTGAGGCAGTTGAGCACCATTGTCTCAGACTTCCCGCAGGCAGAGATAGCAGCCCTGCTCTTCCAAACACTGTAGGAGTTTGGAGAAGCCAGTGATTGTCACACATCACCATTTGTGAGATCCAGGTGATTTAAACTGTAAAACTGTAGTGTTGCTCACTGACAGTAAATAAAGAATTTATTCAGATTACAGTTTTTAATTCTTTGCTCTGTTGGGGAGCATCATTCATGGAGTAAACAACGTGATGTTTAGGGGAGGAATAAGAAGGTCAAACTATGGAGTCTTAACTGCAGGTGGAAATTGCTCATCTGTGAATTCCCAGCTATTTGTGTTTAGTTATTCAGGGTGACTGAGGGGTGTGGTAAAAATAGGTCAGTAGGGCAGCCTTAAACAGCAGCTTGGTGTGATTGGCACTGGGAAGGAAACCCCTCTGAGCAGAGTCAGCTGGGGCTGCCCAGTGACTGGACACCAGGGTGGGTCTGTGTGGGCATCATGGAGCAAGAGGGAAAAACCACCTCTCCCCCTGGAGCAGCTGAGGCCACACCCCAGAAATGGGGCTGGGGCTGTGGGGCTGAAAGGTTAGCACAGGGAACAAAAAGTCTTTTTCAAAATGAGGGTTTTTTTCTCCCAGAAGAGCATCAGAGCATCTGGGTGCCTCTCTGTTGTGTTCCCACAGAGGTTCCAGTGCTCTTTCACTGGGGTGACTGGGAGGAGTCCCCAGGATGCTCCATTGCTTTTGCAGAGGCACCTCTTGGGTACTTTTTGGAAGGATGGCTCTGCTCCCTCTGCTGCAGCTTACAGCTTGCCTGAGCTGCTTAATTCCTGTTTGCTTTCACTGCCATGGTACAAAGCAGCTCTTTTAATCCCCCAAGAATTTGAAAAACTCCTGAGAACAAGATTTTCTGATTACCTCATTTATGTACTTTTTTTTTCTTGTATTCACGACCTAGACTTGGTTCAGGTAGAAAATCCTGGAAATACCTTGCTTATTCCAGTCTTGGAATCTGCTGACATGCACAACCTGTACACACAGAGGTGTTTGAGAAAACAAAATAAACGCTGGACTTTTCCCACTTCCAAGTTCTTTTCCTGAATATGTCATGAGAACAAACAGGACAGTCAGGCTGAACCTAGAAAGGAATAATTCTTGTGAAGCTGGAGGTGAGAAGTCTGTCTCTCTCTGGTGCCACGAGCTCATGGCTTCTCTAAAGCTGGTTCAGAAGACTGGAGGAAAATTCCAGCAGGGAATTCAGTTCCCTAGGTCTGGGCCCTCAAAAAGTTAGAGATCCCACTGCTGCTGGCTCAGGGCACTCAGTGACCTTGGCCCTGCTGAGGGAACCCTGCAGTGTCACAGCTGCTCTGGGCACTGAGAAGCACAGTGTTAAATGTTAAAACTGTCTGTGTTTGTAGTGGACTCGAAGAAAATCGATCAAGATGCAAAAATCCCACCTGAAACCTTACAAGGGCTGAAGGACTTGGGTCTCTTTGGCATGCAGATTCCAGAGGAGTATGGTGAGTAAATGTCACAGAGGAATAACCCAGTGTATTCAGGGGTGCATTTTGGGGTCTGGCAAAACGTGTCTGGACTGTTCCATGAGTGGGCGTTTGGCCAGCTGAGGAGCTGAGGCTTTGTCCTTGGTTACTGAAGGGACACAGCAGCAGGAGTGTGGCTGTGGAGGAGCTCTGCCTGCTTAAGCAAGCTCTTCTAGTCTGCACCATAACTAATATACTTCTAATGAGGTTATTCCCCCTTTTCTGGGCTTTTGGTGGTGCTTGTCATGTTTTAAAGCCATACCTGATCAGTGCTTCATGCACTGCAGGGTGCTTTTCACTGACGTTTGTAGTAGTGGCCTCTTTGATTGAAGTGCACAACTTTAGTGGGGACAGTAGAGCTCATGCAGATCATGGAATATTGGCTCTGACACGGGCACCACTGGAATTCCTGTGCCCAGGCTGGATCCTGACCCAGCACAGAAGGAAGAGTTTGGAAAGGAGGAGTGTGAGTTTGAATCCACGTGCTCTGAAGAGCAAGGGTGTGTGAGGCCCTGGTGTGAGTTCGTGGTGTCAGGGGAGACTCTTCTTGTATTTATTCAGTGTACACACAATAGTGGGACTGTTGAGACATCTGCAGAATGAGGTGTGGGTTATCCTGGCTTGCACCACTGTCCCAAGGAGAAAATTATTAACCTGGACAAAAGATTATCTTGATTAGATTAAATTTTTTAGTCACCAGTATTACATAAAACAGTCTTAAATTACATGGAGCAGGACTTCTGGTCCTGATAGCATAAAATTCTTGAACATTAGTCTCATACTTAGCTTTGATTTATCCTACTTCCTCCAGAAAGCATGTGCTGGTGCCAAGTTTGTTTCTTGGTATATTCATTTTTTTTTTATTAAGGACCTTTTGGAAGGGTTGTGTTTTATCCTTCTCTAGCACCAGTTTGGAAGCCTGCTTGGGAGCTGTTTTGTGTCACTTTTGTAGCTCTCCAGTTAAAAGTGTTACATTCCTGCATTTCTGTACTTGAAATGGGTTTTTTGGGGGGAAGGGGCATGTTCTATGTACTAAAATAAAACCTGGTGCCTGTTCCAGGTGGGCTGGGTCTGTCAAACACCATGTATGCTCGTCTGGGAGAAATCACATCCCTGGATGGCTCCATTGCAGTGACCCTGGCAGCTCATCAGGCCATTGGGCTGAAGGTAATGCTGCTGCTTTAGGTCCAGTGGTTCTGCACAGATTGCATGGAAAAGGTGAAGTGAAAAATGTGAGCCCTGGGTGGAACAAATCAGATTTACTGGAGAAGCATAAATCAGGTTGTTGGTGTCCCCAGCAGCCCCTGCCACTGGTTCAGTGTAAGACTCTCATGCAGCAGAAAGGCTGGATATGAAGTACACAAGAAAGTTACTATTAAGATAATTATTCTTAGAAAAACTACTTTAAATGATCCCAAGTTCTTTTTTTTTTAATTGACCAGACTTGTTTAAAGTAGCTAGAATAAATAGAATAGAAATAAATAAAATATCAGGGGGGTTCAGGTGATGAGGAGGGAGAAAATTCAGAAGAGAGCAACTTTGGCTGGCTGGAGGAGGCTGTGTGTTTGGGAGCTTAGAGCAGAAAACTCATCCAAAAGCAAGTGTGTGAATTTTGAACTTTAGTACAACCATAGGTATTTACCTTTTAGTGGTGGATGGATGGTAGAATGAAGCTTGAAACCACAGTAGGTTCATTATAGCAAGAGGAAATTCCTCTTGGAATTTAGCAGACAATGCTAATGACAAATATTTTAATGTCTGAAAAAGAATGCAGTCTGTTGTTTATTAAACTGTCTCTTGCCGTGCCATAAAATTTGCCAACGAAGCTTTCTGAACATGGCAGGACTTGTCAGCCCCATTTCTTTTTCCACAGGGTGATGCTGCAAAGTTCTCTGTTGCTTGTTTCTGCAGGGGATCCTCATTGCTGGCACCGAGGAGCAGAAGGCCAAGTACCTGCCCCGGCTGGCGTCGGGGGAGCACATCGCTGCCTTCTGCCTCACCGAGCCTGGCAGGTGCTGCTGCTGCCCCACAGCTCCAGAATGGGCTTCCTGCTTTATCTGCATTGCTTAATAGCTTCCATCTTCATTCTTTGGGGCCTGTGGCTTCAGTATATCCATCAAGGCTTTATTTTTTAAAGGACCACTCCAGACTGTGTAATTACTCCTTCCCCAATGTGCTGCTTTTGGCAGTTTCCATGAAATCCCTGACTCTTCTTGTTCCCATCCCAGGAATTAATTTACTTAATTTCTTCAATGAATTGAAAGGATGCTTTGTGCTACGTCAGAAATAATGTGCTGTGACTGTTTAGGATGCTTTCAGTTCTTACTCAGAATACAAAGCCCTATATTGAAGGAGCTACCAAAAATAAAAGGAATAATATTGGTGTTTAGAAGAGGCACCTTTGTAGCAGCAACTTCAGTTCAAAGATAGGTTTGTTTATTTATTAGTTACTCATTGACTGGTACTAATGCTGCAAGCTGTGTAAGTGCAGAAGAGGGACAGTTTTCTGCAAAGCACACAGGAGGTGGTTTGCTGTATGTCTGTGGAGGGAACTGAGACCAGCTGAGTGTTTGAGTCTTGCTTGTCCATGCTGAAAAGAGTTTCAGACTGCAGTTTGAACTTGTGTCTGCTCAAGTGGCTTGCAATCAGCCTTTGATTTACCTGCTGATTTTCGTGTTGCTGTGGTGTAGGTACCTCTCAGACATCAGTGATGGTTTTTTCCAACGTCCTAAGCTGGGCTTGGACCCTCTCAAAGCTGTCCCACTTGCAGGTGAAAGTTAAACCAGCACAGAGATTTTAAGTGACCATTGAAGGGACTCGGGAGTAGCACACAGGAAAAAAAAAAGGGCTAAGCATGTTCTGAAATTCCTCTTACATCTGTCTTACCCCAGGATTTTTTAAAAAGGTTGCTGGTCTTAGTAACTTCACCTTCAGTCTTCTGAGAGACTGCAGTTCTAGAGCACAGAAGTAATCATCTTTAGAATTGCTAAGTTTTAGCAATCTGATCCTATTAAAATACCAGCTGAGATCTGGCTGTTCTGAGAGCTTAGCACTGACTGCAGCTGAACAGCCCCAGCGAGTCCCTGGGTATCCGAATTTGTGGGGGAGGAAGCTTCTTTCAGGGGGGAGGTTGAGCTGCTGGTTACAGTATGGAGCAAGGTGGTGACTGAAGCAGGGTGTGAACCTTCAATCACAGGATGGAAACTTGTGATTGTGGTGGTGTCATTCACTGCTGATTTTCTCCTTGATGTACCCAAGTGCTCATTGATGGAGGCTGTCACATGGTTATTTTTCATTCCTATTGAGCCTCTTTTTACCTGGGATGTAGAACAGGGTGTGAATTTTTGAGGAATGGCTTAGACATTTTAAACTTGACGTGTTTTAGAGTGACAGGCTCATTTTGTGTTCACATAGCTCAAAGTGTAGCTCCAAAAAATTGCTTTTGTGTCATTCTGCACATTCTGGTGAGCAGAAATGTCCCCTCAGGTACCTTTTAGAGCTGTTCAATCTAGTGACCTTCCTTGTTAGTTAAAAGCTAAAGTTGATATACTGCTATCTAATAAACCCTCCTTTTTAAAGGATGGGAAGAGGGAAAACGTGCAGTTTTGGGTTTTTAAAGCGTTTTTATTTCTTTAAACATTAATAACTTGTTTGTTTTCTAGTGGGAGTGATGCTGCATCCATCCAGACAAGAGCAACCCTGAGTGAAGATGGGAAATACTTCCTGTTAAATGGCTCCAAGGTATCCACCCACAGACTGGGAATGGGAAATTTGTTACAAGTGTGTGGGAAGTGTCCTTGTCTTTTGCATCAGTCTGGAACTGGGAGGTTTCCAAGCTAGAGGAGAGTGACCCTTGTTGGGTTAGGCACAAAGAGAACAGAAAATCACTGTTAGGGAATTACTGCATTAAACTCGTGGTAAGAAAAATAGAAAACCAGCCCGGGTTCCTTCTTCATCACCCACTTACCGGTTCAGCTTCAGGGAGGGTTGGGTAATTAGTTAATCAGCCCCCTCCATGACAGCTTAGGTAAAAAGAAACCTAAATCCGTATTTTGCCATCTCTTCATTCTTCAGGCTAGATTTTAGGAGAAAATTTGATATTTCATTAGAAACAGGGCTGCTTGCAAGCTTTCTGCTGAAAGAAGCAGTGGCAAAAGCCAGTCTTGAAGAGACGTAGAGATGTCCTGGATCAGCAGTATTTCATGCATTGCAGACTTTTCTGTAGTTGTTGATCCATTTGTGGTGTGGAAAGTCCCACCCTGGGGGAGAGGCTATTCAGAGACTTTCTCAGGAGGGTTAAATAATTTTTGGGCACAGGGTTTGTCCAGTCTGCACTGCTCTTGTATCCCTCATGTGCCATCAGCAGTGGGGTGTACCAGCTTTTGTGGAAATGCACTGTGGAGTTTAATTTCACTCATGTTGGTATTACAGCCTGGATTTAGAGTTGCTCTAACCTTACCATGTGTGGTCAGCTCCCCTCAGAGATGTGCTCACACTGAAGCAGGCACTCATTAGGATTGAAGGAAGGAGCAGCAATTTTTCAGCACTCTGTTCTTTGCCCAGTCTCCTACAAAACCCTTGGGAATGGTGCTCCCAAAATCAGCACAGTTACATTTCTTACACATCTTCTCTCTCTCAAAACAGGTCTGGATCTCCAATGGTGGCCTTGCAAGTATTTTCACAGTGTTTGCCAGGACAGAGGTTGTGGATAAAGACGGGCAGGTGAAGGATAAAATCACTGCTTTCATCGTGGAGCGGGACTTTGGGGGCGTCACCAACGGGAAGCCCGAGGATAAATTAGGCATTCGAGGCTCCAACAGTAAGAACCACTTAAAACTGTTAGCAGAAATTGTTTTAGAAGTTTAATGTTTTATTTTGGTTAGGTCCATCTGCATTCAGAGGCAAATCAGTATCTGTTCCATGTTACAGTGTAAGTTTCATGTTTCTGTAGGTGGCTTTTCCTAAGAGTCCTTCCTGACACAGGGTCTGAAATAAGAAATCAGTATTGGGGAGTTCATTCACTGTGCAGTGAAAGAAATCACTCAGGAGATCCAGTGGCCAATAGGTTTAATTTAGAAGTCCACTTTCATCAGCTCTTAAGCTTATTAGTGATTGCAGCTTTTCACCATCTGTCTTTTGGACTTGACTGTTCAATCAGTTCCTTAGAACTAAGACAAGATAAAGACAAAACTGCTTCTCGGTTTGCACAATGTACATTCATTACATTTTTAATACTTTACATCAGTAATTGATGTCAGCTCTACAGCTTTTTGCCAAATTCTCACTTCCTTGGCAAAGCATGGGTAATTCTGTCATAAACAATGCATTGGGAAGATTTCATTTCTTGCTACAAGTAGTGCCTTATGTTCCTGAGTGTCTTTTAAATATTTCTACATCATACTTGAACAAGTGTTAATTCTGTGTTTCAGCCTGTGAAGTACATTTTGAAAACACCAAAGTGCCTATAGAGAATGTAATTGGAGAAGTTGGAGGGGGATTTAAGGTAAGCAGTGGAGAATAACTACTGGTGGTTTTTAAAAGCCTGAAGGAGAGTGTGTTCCCCCCTGTACTGAAGTTTCCTCGTGGGTGGTGTGAACACTGCCACACTAAAGGATACTGGAGGACAGACTCCTCCACTGATGTGTAAATTGGTGTCACTGGACAGTGCACAGTGTGCCAATACCTCAGATTTCTGTGGGTTTCTTCTCAGTGCAGTCACAGAGCTGGTTCTGCTCTTTGCTGGGCTCTGGATTGTTTTTTGTGGTGTCCCTTCAGAAAAGGGAGTGATTTCAGCTGCCCTTCTGACCTGAATGGGCGACGTGTCCTCTGCTGGTTCCTCCAGCAGAGCGTGGAAAGGGACAGAGAGGAATGAGTGTCACAAGGAATGGTTGGAGGCAAGCCCAGGTCCAAGGTGCCCTGGCTGTCAGGTGGTTCTCCAGGGCTGGATAGCTGCACAAGGAAATGCTGGCAGGACACCAGGAAAGATACCACAGATACCACTTGGCACAGGTGGTGTAACCCTTCTCTGAGAGTGACCTGGGGGTTTGCAAAACTGCTCTTACTCCTCTGTTTCTTACTCCTGCTGGAGCAGGCAAATGCAGGCCTAAGTGCTAAATTAAATAATCTTCTTTAATGTAGTAGAGATTAAAAGAAGATTTTTATGGTGTCTTCCTGAGATAGTTACCATGAGTTAAAATGTAGGACAGTGACTTCTTTCTTAACAGGCTTTGACCTGAGTCACCCATGCTGAGAAACAGCACCACCAGATTCCAGAATCTATTTTTGTATTATTGAGTTGTGTTTCATTTCTACACCTTCATTCATGTTCCCTTCTGTGGTATGTTGCTGAAAGGAATCTGAGGCAGAGAACAGCCATCACAGGTCAGCTGCAGGAAGAAATGTTGTGTCTTTCTTCTTCATCTCATAAACTGGAGCAGTGGAATGTTGTTTACCAGTGCAGATAAATATATTTTTATCTACATTTTACCTTCATGTAGTTAGAATAGAGATTATTTCCAAGTCAGTGGATCATCTATTTCAGATATAAAATTGGAGGTAGTGGGTGACAGGAAAAGCCCAGTTTTGAAGCATTTTCCTTGGGATGCTGAGTGCTGTGGTGGCTGATGTGAGGGCAGGTGTCCCAGGACTGGGAGTGTGCCCCAGTGAGGAGTGAAATCCAGGGAAGCACTGAGGCAGGAAGCAGTAACCAGCATGGCTATAAGGAGAACGTGGCCTAAACCCCATCCATTTCTTCACAGGTTGCCATGAATATCCTCAACAGTGGAAGATTTAGCATGGGCAGTGCATCTGCTGGAATGATTAAAAAATTGATAGGTGGGTGCACTGGGTGCTCTGGATTGCTGGGTGCCACAGAAACTGCTCTGCCTGAGGCAGACAATGCAGGGCATTCAAATGGGAACATGAGCCTTGATCTTGTCCCAACATACTCTGACATCTTTAAAATACATTTTTGTAAAATAGTTACTAAAAGTCTGTTTGCAGAGGTTTTGAAATAAAGATATTTTCCTTTCATGCAGTGTAGGTTCAGTTCATAGAGTGGGAGGTTATTGCCTCTGTTGATTTCCCTGAGGTAAAGTGTTCTTCCCAATAAAAAAAACCTCTGTACTATTGCTTTTAGAAGGTGTAGTCTCCCTTAGAACCTCCCACCTGAGTAACTGGCTCAGAGCTACACACAGTAATTAGGAATAAAAGTGTTTAGCCAAAACAGTAACAGAGATCCCTCTAATCAATTAGCACCAAAATTGATTACCTCTCTAAGAGTACAGGTCACACCTCTGGTTCCAAATCCCTTGACAGGCTGGTCCCAGACTTGATCAACACCATCAGTGTGAGGGTGTTTTTCACAAAGTGCTGCTTCTGGAGCAGCCAGGGGGTTCCTGGGCATAGACTGGAGCATCACCATCCAGAGAAAGACACCAGCCGCAGGAATGGTCTGTCACAGCCCTTCTGAGATGGATTTGTTTTTCTTTCTTTAAAGAAATGACATCAGAGTATGCTTGTACCAGGAAACAATTCAATAAGAAACTCAGCCAGTTTGGATTAATTCAGGTAACAAAAAATGAAACACCTAAATCTCTGTGCTGAGTGCCAGATTGCATTGGGGGTATTTTGGCTGTACTGGTTTAAAGGATTTGCTAGGAATTTGTGTGAACTTGGTGCTGACTTCTGTACACTGATCTTTTAAATGATAAGTGATAGAATGATAAATGTATAAAAATATCTTTTATTTCATGATTGTTTTGAAGTGGTACTTTTTATTGATTGATTTGGTGATGTTAAACATATGAAAACTGCAGTTGTTTTTAAGTTTGAGGGTTGATTGTGGGCTTTTGCACCTGAATTTCTGTATGATTCCTCACGTTGCCATCTGCCAGGAGAAGTTTTGTTTGATGGCTGTGAAAGCCTACGTGATGGAGAGCATGGCTTACCTGACTGCAGGGATGATGGACAAGCCAGGCTTCCCAGACTGCTCCGTGGAGGCTGCCATGGTCAAGGTAAGCAGAGCTGGGGAAGGGCTCTGTGTTCAGTCTGCACTGCTGAGGGCTCAGGGGCTGCATTTGGACAGGTGATAGAAGCCCTTCAGCCAGATGAAATAATGGATATTGTTCTGTCTGTATCCCACAGCCTCAGACTCACAATTTTGTCACCATGAGAAATAAAACCTGCAGGTTGAGAATATCACAGCTCTCCTGAGCTGGGGTCTCAGGAGGCCTCACATGAGCACAGGGACACTCAGCCACAGCTCCAGCTGCCAGCCTGGCCAAGCTGCTGCTGTCCCAGCTTTCCCAGGGAACTGTTGGCAGAGCAAACCCTGTGGAATATCCAGGCTGTGGCTGCCAGGGTGTCCTGCATGGTGTGGTCACTGCAGAAAACTCCTGCTCTGGGCTCCAAACAAGCAGCTACACCTGCTGTGCCAGTGTGGGGCTGCCCCTTTCCCTGGAATGTGCCCTTTTGGAGACTGCCTTGTGCATTGCAAGGGCACTGGTTGAGTTTGACCAAACACCCTGGGCCACAGGGACACTGTTCAGGCAAGTTAAGGGGACTGCTGTAACACAGTAGAAAATCCTGCAGCAGTGCCCTGTAGATACCCTGCTCTGGGGTTGTATCCTGTGTTTATTGGTGTTTTATTATCTATTCTCTGGTGATTAAACCCTGTGCTGTGGCAGGTGTTCAGCTCTGAAGGTGCCTGGGCGTGTGTGAGTGAGGCACTGCAGATCCTTGGAGGCCTTGGCTACATGAAGGACTATCCCTACGAACGCTACCTCAGGGACACCAGGATACTGCTCATTTTTGAGGCAAGTACCAGGATTTTTACTGCAAACTGCACAGTCTGTAAAGGTGAGCACAAACCTGAGGGTTTGGTTGACCAGGGCTTCATTCCTTCAGCTGCAAAGTCTGTGACAGAGTAAGACTGGAGAACTGACCTTGTTTTCTTTGGAGGTACCAATAGTAGTTCCCTATAGTGAAACAAGCTATGATGGCTTTTATAGTGTGACCACAGTGTGACTTACAGCAGTAAGCTTTCCTCTTGTGTGCTTCTCACAAGTGAAGTAGGGAAACTCATAAAAGATCAGCTTAGAAGGTTAATTAACTTATTGATGGGCATTTATATTAAAAAAAAGGTTGGTTCCGAAGTTTGTTTTCTCTCCAAGCTGGATTGTCAGTGACCATTGTGTGCACATCAGAGCCACTACCAGACTTGATTTTAACTCAGCTCATTTTGAGCACTTTTACAGCTATTTAAGTGTTCCTTCACTGGAACAATGCAGAACTTTTTTCACTCAAAATGCATTTAGTCTGGTTTATTTTTCATTGGGATACATTTGTGTGTTTAATAATGAGGAGCCCAACTTCTGCACAGCCACATGAAATCAGAATTAAAATTGAGATAAAGCAAAAGGCAGCAATTTATGGGTGGGAAGAGTCATCCTGGGATACTGGAACTGTGGGAAGGGCACAGGGGCCCAACAGACCTGCTTGGAAAACACTATTGCAAATTTTGTAATTACCCACCTGTCTCACTTTCTCTTCTGTTTTCTCCAGGGAACCAATGAAATCCTGAGAATGTACATTGCACTGACAGGGCTGCAGCACGCAGGCAAGATCTTAACTGACAAAATCAAGTATGTTCTTAATTTTTGTTAATAGTTTCTTAATAAATTAAACAAAATGTGGTCACTTTGTAGATAAGAGGGGAAACTGTGGGAAAAATCTGCAAAATTTTCAGTGTATTGCCTGTAAATGTTCAGTGTTACAGGGTCTCTTTGTCTTTTTAATGGGATGGTTCATAGCTTTAGGAGTCATGGCATTTAATGCATTTTGTCTTAGACTTTTACACAAGCTGTAATTACTTCCTACAAGACCAGTAATGAATATTTTGTATCTGAATGAAGTTGTATTGGCACAACAGCTGCATTGTGCATATTGAAAGCTGGTCTCTGGAATTCCTTGTGGGTGTCTTGGAGAGGAGCTGATGGCTTGGTAATTCATGGGCAAACTGCAGGTGTTTTGCTAAAGCATTTGGAATTTCAGCTGGTTATGTCTGAACCTCGTGGAATTTCCTTAACAGCTGTTCTTTCCCCAACATTTCAGAGCAATCAAGAAAGGAAACGTGGGAGTGGCCCTGGGGGAGTTCCTGACCAGGTTACAGGACACCCTGGGCAGGAAGGTGGATTTGGGGCTTGTAGGTGACCGTGGGGTGGTGCATCCCAGCCTCCAGGTAAGGGCCTCAGTGCTGAGCTTTCGTGTTTGTTCCCTTTACTGCTTGTCACAGCTGGATCTCCTGGTTTTGCAAAACACAGTGTGTGCTTAGGAACAGTGAGATTTTCCAGTGTAAGCTGATGTTGACACCATGTCAGGGTAAGAAGTTACAGTTACTGTACTGGTATCAAGGGAGAATGAAGGCTGGATTTAATCTGTATTTATGCCAAATCCATGTTTAGATCCATCTGGGTCATTTGTATAAATTGAGCCTTCACCATATTAAAGTCTCTGTAATGGTCTGTGGCTGCCCTTTGTGGTAAGGTCAGTCACAAAACACAGGAGCTTTTCCTGTTTAATTGTAACAGAGTTTCAGGTAAGAATTTCTGTGAATTTCACATACCCATACTTGCTTAATCACTTAGGAAATGGTTTTTATGACCAAAAATTAATGTTCTGTTAGTAGCAAAAAGATAAGGTATATTTTTCACGGGATGTTCTGTTAGTTACTTCTGTCAGCGTAAGCCTATAATTAAAGTTATCAAGAGTAAACTAGAAAATTTTAATGCAGGTTTTAGAGAAAGAAAAGTGTCTGTCTGGCTTTCAGCAGCAAAGTGGATGAATGTTAAAAAAAGACTGGTGCTTACCAAGAAAAATCCAGTGTCCTGTTTAAAGGGGGTGAGGATGTGCTGCTTCTTCTGTTATAAAACTACTCAAATTGTTGTATTTCCTGTTCTGTTTCATAGGAGAGTGCCAAGAAACTTGAAGAAAACATTTATTATTTTGGAACTACAGTCAGGGGCCTGCTAAGTAGGTTTGGCAAGGTAACTATTTTGTCTGCTGTCTTTGTTACTGAATAGTTTATCCTCGGGGCCCCACTGGAACCTGCAGGGGACTGTGTGTGGCAGGAGCCAGCACTTCCTTCACACCTTCTCACTGAGTGTGAGAAAACACAGACATTCTGTACTCAGAGTAATGAACAAGTTACATTTTTAAAACCAAAACCGAAACACCAGCACCCTCAGTGAATTTGTTTTCTTCTCCTTGTGTAAGCACAAATCCTGCTGCTGCAGGCATTTAGCAAAGTGGTTGAAGGCACACAGCAATTTTACAATTTTACGTGAAGATTGTTAAAAGGTGCAGCTCAGTTAATCCAAAACTAACAATGATAATTTCAGACATAGGGTAGAACCTGTTTGTGCGAAATAAAGCTGGACCTAAACACAGAGTATGAACGCTGGTATTTGGTAAAAGTTTTAAACTGACAGACTACAAGCTAATAGTGCTTTTTACTCTCCCAGACGATAGTGGAGGAGCAGCTGGTGCTGAAGAGAGTGGCAGATGTGGTGATTAATTTGTATGCGATGACTGCAGCCATCTCCCGGGCGAGCCGCTCCATCAGCATCGGGCTCAGGAACCACGACCACGAGGTGAGTGTCCTTCAGCAGCAGCCATTCCCACTCCATCTGTGCTCCTGGGAGCAGGCAGGCTGTGTTCGTGGGGAATTTACAGCAAACTCTCCCACAGAAGTGCAGCAGAACGTGCCAGAGTGCAGGAGCCTCTCAGGGGCTCTGCTCACTGAGTTGCTGAGCTGCTCTCAACGTGTTTGAAATACTTCATTGACACATACAGAGACAGTGAGAGCCTGGTCACAGCTCTGCACGTTCTCTCAAATCTGGTAACACCATGCAGTTCTTCCCAAGCTCCTTTCATTATAGCTCTATTCATTATAACACATAAACACAACAGCATTTGGGCAGTACAGTCCAGGACAGGAAAGTGGTTATTTAGTAGCTCATGTAAAGTTTCCTGGTAACAATTATGTTACAGGATGAGCAAATTTGCTAACAATCCAGTGTTAAAACAAATCCAACCTGATGAAGCTTTGGCTTTGGCCTTGAGGCTTTGCTCTGTGTGTGTGAGCCCCTTCCTGCATTGATCCCCAATCAGTCTTGGAGCCAGTTTTGGGTGAAGGCTCAACCCAGCCCTGACCCTTGGCAGCTCTGGGCTCAGAGGACAGCTGAGGCTGCACTGCACGTGACTGGGGTGCAGGGCTCTGTTATCAAAGGGCTTTGAGAAGTTTAAATTACTGTGTTTTTACTACACGGTTTTCTTCATGGAATTCATTCATTAGTTTTTTAACTCAGTTTTACTCCTTTTCCAGGTGCTTCTTACAAATATCTTCTGCACAGAAGCCTATTTCAAGAATAATTATGCCATGTCTCAATTAGAAAAATGTAAGTACTATAAAATGAAATAACTTTTACACTTTTCTGTCTTTCACAGACTATGTTCAACAGTAGGTGGGTTTGATGTGACCAACAGAACAGTTCTGGTCTGCTTTTAATTCAAACAAGGAGCAGAGCTGGAACCTGTTGAAAAGAGACTCTTCATAGCTAAAGCAAACTGCCAGGGTTCTTTTTTTAAGGAACATAAAATCTCTCAGTAGCAAATACCCCTGATAAGTAACTGATTGAAATTAGGGATTTGGACTCTTGGGGAAGTACTGACCAGTTGGGCATTGGCTCTCTGAAACTCAGTCTGTAGTAATCAGTCTTTTTCAGAAGAGAATGCTCTGTTTCTTCCTGGCACTCACGTACTTGCATTTGTATTTGAAAACACTTTTTGGAAGAAATTTAGATCAGCTCTTTATGGTACCTTAGTTGACTTTTCTCTGTCCCTCCACAGATGCCGATGAAAACCTGGATGATTCTATTAAAAAAGCTGCAAAGCAGATCCTGGAGAAGAGGGCATACATCTGCTCCCACCCCCTGGACAGGACCTTCTGATCCCTCCCTGACTGCAGGTACTGATGAATGGAAATCAGGGAGGGATTCGCTGCAGTTCAAGGATTTGACACCTTAAAAAGATCTGTTATTTAATGACTTTACTAAATGTAACTGTATAAAATAAAACTTCTTTCTAACCACAACTTCACAGAAAAAGGGTAAATAAAGAGATTTTATTTAAAGCTCTAGTAACTTTATTAGATGTATATATGTCTGTTCCCCTTGGAGCTGGATAAAGACAGGTGCGGTTTGGATGGAGAGATGTCTTCCCAGGGAAGGGATTGTGTGGTGTCTTCCCAGGGAAGGGATTGTGTGGTTTCTCAGCATCTTTGCACTTCCATCAGCTGCTTATTCACTGAGTAAGTGCTGAAAGACTTGGGGAATCAGAACAGTTCATTTTGGGTGGCACTGCCAGCTCTCATCTCATCCAGCAGCACCGTCAGGACATTGAGTTCCCAGTGTGCAGGGATGGTTTTGCTGTCACTGATGTCCATCGGGACTCTGAGCCATTGACCACAACCCTCTGGATGTGAGCCAATTCCTCAGCCTCCAAACTGTGACTCCATCAGATCATAGCTCCAGACGAGGGAGAAGGATGCTGGGTGGGGAACTGTGTCCAGGGCATTGCAGAAGGCTGGAGTGGTGGCATCCGTAGCTCTTCCCTTGTCCACTGATACAGTCATTCCATCATGGAAGGCCTCTGGGTTGGTCAGGCAGCACAGACCCACTGTGTGCTCCTCAAGGTTTCCTTTTGCATATGAAAGCATTTAAGAGCTTGGGTGGTTTTTCCCCTGTTTTATTAATTGACTGTGTTCTTTGAGGACCACAAAAGAAAGCAGTCCCTTAAATTGCACATGAAGAGCAAATGGTGAAGTAAAGGCTTCACCTTTCCCATGAAAGAAAAGGGCTGCATTAGCCATGGCCTCCCCAAGGTGCCAAACTGGGCTCCAGCTGGGAAGCTGCCGACAGGAGGGAATCTTGCACTTGTCTCCAGCCAGAGCTCACTCACTCCTCAGCCTCTTGGGCTGTGGCTGACAGTGCCTGAGGAGCTCAGAAATCCTTGGTTGTGATCTCCTGTTGTTCTGAGGGCATGTGAGCTGTCTCTGCCCCTGTCCCAGTGCCCAGAACACAGGGTAGACCTCTGAGCTTGAGTTGGGGGGGCTGTCTTCGCCCTTGGACTGAGCTGCCGTGCAGGATGAGCTCCCTCCCCAAAAAGGAAAATTCCAGCCTTGAGGTCCATCCACACCCATGAAGTCACAGCAGGCTCTGAGGTCACAGCAGGCTCTGAGGTCACAGCAGGCTCTGAGGTCACAGAGGTCCCAGAGCCCTGCGGTTGCACAGCAGCACAGCGACCGAGCAGTCCGTCGGTGACCACAACTGTTGCGGCAGCAGCGGCGGCGGCAGCAGCGGTGCTGACCTTGGGACAGCAGTGTCAGGACTGTGGTGGCAGCGAGAGCTGCGGGACTGGCTGAGGGCAAGGCACCATGGCCCTTGCTCTGCGCCTCTTGCTCCTGCTCCTGCTGGCAGTGGCCCTGCCTGCCAGGGCTGCCCAGG
>NW_008238633.1:1601704-1604457 GCF_000691975.1 Corvus brachyrhynchos
TGGTTCCCTAAGGCAGAAGGGGATCCCAGCACACCATGGAATGGTTCTGATCTCTGCTCCCTTCTAGACTGGGATCATGAAATGGATCATTTGGAAAAGCTGCTGAATGACAGTTTGAAGATTTTAGAGCATGGTGGAGGCAAGTTCTCAGCATCCCTTTCCTGACAATGATCAGTGTCACTGTGGCAAGAGCTCACTCAGGTGCCACTCTCGTTAACGTCACCTCAAGGCCGAAGGATTCTGGAAACCTTGCCCTGCTCCCTTCTCGAGCCCTGAGTGATCCCCCAGGGCCGCTGTCGGGGCAGGAAGGAGCATTTAGCTGTCAGCCTTCTTGCCGTGTGCAATGCCAGTTGCTCCTTGCGTGTGCTCTGTGCAGCCCCGGAGAAGAGCAGAGAGGGAAGGGGCCGGGCCCAGGGCTGTGGCCCGGGGCGCTGTGCCCGGCGCGGCTCCTCTGCCGGCCCCAGGGAGCCTGGGGATGTCCAACAGTGCCAGGGGAGCTCTTCTGTCCTGACTTTCTTTGCAGCTGAACCTGTTGGTGATGGTCAAGCGACTTCCCAGCCCATGTCCACGACTGAGCCTCAGCGAGAAGATGAGGGTAGGTCAAGGCCTTTCCCCTGGGAGAGCTGCCAGCTCAGAGCCCAAAGGTGGCCAGCGGGCCATCGCTGCAGGTGCCAGGACACAGCTGTGCCCGTGTGTGCCCTCGCCCTGCGGCATCCCCTCCCTGCTCCTGCAGCTCAGTGCTGCCCATGCAGATCAGCAGAGATGACAGAAGCTTCTCTGGCTGTTGAGTTACAGGTGTGTCTGCAGGGAGGACTTCTCCAGCTCCTTTGCTGGTTCCTGCACGCAAGCCCGGCTCCCATCGCAGGGGTGAGCAGTGAGTCCCTGCTGACCCCACAGGCTGAGCACTGGTTTTGTGGGATTCATTCATCTGAAATGGAACTACTTTCTGTTAAGGTCCTCCAAAAGGAAAGACCCAAGCTAAAGGAGAATATAAAGATCTGAAGCCTTCTGAACTTCTGGACCAGATGCTGAGTGATCTGGAGAGACGGCGTGGTGGGTGCATTTCCCTCAGCCTTCTGTTGAGCCTCAGCAGCCGGGCTGTCGCTGCACATCTGCACACGCCGTGCCCGGCACAGGGGAAGGCATCCATCGCAGCCTCGCGGCCCCGCTGCTGCTTTCACGCCCTGCAGGGCTGTTTCCCAGCCTGGCCTGGCTGCAGCTCCTCCCCGGCCTCTGCCGGAAGGCATTTGGCATCAGCTGACAGGGTGCCCAAACTGCACCACGGGCCACGCACCCCCTGAGATCCCCTGCAATCTCCTGGTCTCTGGGTAGATCAGGAGTGGAGGCTCTTGGGAGGAGGGAGGGCCCGGGCCCTGGCCCAGCCCCACGAGCCTGGGCATTTTCCTGATCCTTACCCATGTCTCTGACAAGTACTGCCTCCTGAAGATGTCACTCCCCATGGAGAACAATCCCATCTGACCCAGCTGTCCCTCTTCCTTTCTCCAGAGATGAACCAAAAGACTGTGCTGAAGGCATCATTTCCTGGAGGAAGCAATGGCTCCGTGCCAGCCACTGCTGCAGGAAGGGAGGCCATGCCAGGCACAGGCACAGGAGGTAATTGCTGAGCCTCTGGGCCTGAGCCCTGCTGAGGCTTGAGCTGCCATCTCTGCTGCTGGGCAGTGCTTCCCCTCCTGGGATTACCCAAGCCCCTTGCGGTGCCCAGTTCCCTACAGGAGAAGGGGATCCCAGCACACCATGGAATGCTTCTCATCTATGTTCCCTTCTAGATTGGGATCGTGACCTGCATCATTTGGAGTCGCTGGTAAATGACGGTTTAAGGATCTTGGAGCTTGATGGATGTAAGTTCTCAGCATCCCTTTCCTAACACAGTAATCGCAGTCTAAGTGTCATCATGTGCAGAGCAATATTCATGTGTCGTTTCCCTTAACATCATCTCAAGCTTGATGGAGTCTGGAAATTTTGGCCGGGAAATTCCTCCTCTTTTGCCCAACAGTGATCCCACAGGGGCGCTGTCAGGGGGAGGGTCTGCAGGGAGGACTTCTCCAGCTCCTTTGCTGGTTTCTGCACCCAAGCCTGGCTCCCAACGCAGGGGTGAGCAGTGAGTCCCTGCTGACCCCACAGGCTGAGCACTGGTTTTGTGGGATCCACGCATCTGAAAAGGAACTACTTTCTGTTAAGGTCCTCTGAGAGAGTGGAACAAACCTACAGGAGTCAAGAAGTCCCTGGAGAATTCCAGACAAGTGGACCAAAGCCTGAATGATCTGGAGAGACGGCGTGGTGGGTGCATTTCCCTCAGCCTTCTGCTGAGCCTCAGCAGCCGGGGGCTGTCGCTGCACATCTGCACACGCCGTGCCCGGCACAGGGGAAGGCATCCATCGCAGCCTCGCGGCCCCGCTGCTGCTTTCACGCCCTGCAGGGCTGTTTCCCAGCCTGGCCTGGCTGCAGCTCCTCCCCGGCCTCTGCAGGAAGGCATTTGGCATCAGCTGACAGGGTGCCCAAACTGCACCACGGGCCATGCACCCCCTGAGATCCCCTGCAATTTCCCGGTCTCCGGGTAGATCAGGAGTGGAGGCTCTTTGGAGAAGGGAGGGCCCTGGCCCAGCCCCAAGAGCCTGGGCATTTTCCTGATCCTTATCCATGGTTTTGACCACTATTGCCTCCTGAAGATGCCACCTCCCCATGGGGAATGGTTCCACCTGGCCCAGCTGTCCCTCTTCCTTTCTCCAGAGATG
>NW_008238633.1:1604799-1612310 GCF_000691975.1 Corvus brachyrhynchos
GGGCCGGGGAGGGCCGCGGTGGCACCTGCTGCTGCAGGGATGGCTTTGGCCCGTGTCCCTCGAAGGAGCCCCTGCCCCAGCAGCTGCGCTGCCCCCGGGCTCTCCTCCCGGCCCTCTGGGCTTTGTTGGTGGCACAGCCTGTGCCCAGGGGCGGCAAGGTGCCTGCAGGCCCCAGCTCTGGGGAAGCAGAGAACGTCCTGGCCGTATGCAACGTGCTGCCAGCTCAGCAGTGCTGCACAGCACGGGCTCACGCTCCCCATTGCTCTGCAGAATTCATCAGTGATACAGGAATATATATCTGGGATCCAATGCGCCTCCCAAGAATTGCCTGCCCCCAGGATGTGCGCAAGTCCTGCATGGTAGGCACGGTAGTGACGCTGATCACTGTGCCACTTGTCTTGTTATGTTGCTATGTCGGGATCAAGAAGCTGTATGAGAAGCGCAAGTAAGTTGTTGATTTTTCTCCACAGTTTTCTTAAACTCTGCTCATAGCTTGTACTCATGCTGCTTTGGAGCTGTGGCGAGTCCGTGGTTGTCCAAACAACTCTGCTGAGGGTTCTGCTGCTGTCCAGTGCTTTAATTGGCCTCTTAATTGCTGGGCCTTGTCCTGGGGAGCCCGCTCAGGCTGCAGCCAGTGCTGCTCCCACGGAGGCTGCCTGGCCAAGAGCAGCCCCAGGAGCACCGGGCAGGGGCAAAGCAAGGTCACCACAGCATTTGGGCAGTCCAGGACAGGAAAGTGGTTATTTAGTAGCTCATGTAAAGTTTCCTGGTAACAATTATGTTACAGGATGAGCAAATTTGCTAACAATCCAGTGTTAAAACAAATCCAACCTGATGAAGCTTTGGCTTTGGCCTTGAGGCTTTGCTCTGTGTGTGTGAGCCCCTTCCTGCATTGATTCCCAATCAGTCTTGGAGCCAGTTTTGGGTGAAGGCTCACCCCAGCCCTGACCCTTGGCAACTCTGGGCTCAGAGGGACAGCTGAGGCTGCACTGCACGTGACTGGGGTGCAGGGCTCTGTTATCAAAGGGCTTTGAGAAGTTTAAATTACTGTGTTTTTACTACACGGTTTTCTTCATGGAATTCATTCATTAGTTTTTTAACTCAGTTTTACTTCTTCCAGGTATTTGATGTAGTGCATTATGGCATAATCATCCCATGGCTGAATTAGGAAAATGTAAGTACTATAAAATGAAATAATTTTTACACTCTTCTGTCTTTCACAGACTGTGTTCAACAGTAGGTGGGTTTGTTGTGACCAACAGAACTGGTTCTGGTCTGCTTTTAATTCAAACATGGAGCAGAGCTGGAACCTGTTGAAAAGAGACTCTTCATAGCTAAAGCAAACTGCCAGGGTTCTTTTTTTCCAGCCCTGGACAGGAATATAAAGTCTCTCAGTAGCAAATTATCCCTGACAAGTAACTGATAGAAATTAGGGATTTGGTCTGTTTGTTCACTATCCCCTAAGTTCCTCAGAGCTGTAGCTCCCTGTTCTCTTTTCAGACAGAAGCTGGCTATGGTTGACAGTCATGTGTCTGGCCTGGTAACACACCAGGCCCACACATGAGCTAAGGGATCATCCTTGCACGCTCCGTCCTGGAGGGACCGAGTTCATTGATGAATGTGACACAGTTTTATAGCATGGCAGTAAATAAGGGAAAATAAAGGCTCAAATTTGTACCAGTTCAACCACTTTACATTTTTCTGTGTGTAATGGAGATAGTAACTTCAAGTTTCCTATTCATGCACAATTTGCTGTCTGAGAGCACTCAGTGATCAAAGTCACAGGGGCTTGCAGGTCTGAGATGACTTTTACGTGAAACATTTGTGCTTCAAAACCTTTACAATACAAATCACAAGCTGATCCTCCTGTTAAGTGAAAAAAAACCACCTAAATAACAAAAACCAAACTGTTACCCAACAAAACAGGCAAACAAAACAACAACCAAGAAAAAAAAACAACACAAGAAACACCACAAACCCAGAAAAAATGTCAAAATCAGGTGAAGGAGGCAGGGATCCAAAAAAGACAAATGGGCGGAGGCACAACAGCATAAGAAAGGACAGATAATAAGTGGCTGTGGCACCAAACTAGCCAGGGGATCTGAGATACTGTTCTCACCTTTCTGAAAATAATCTGACATAAAAATAAACAGAAAATAAATGATGTTGATTGTGATAACGGGACTCTCTGCATGTTTAGCTTTAATACATCCATTGTGCATAAGTTCTGTGTTCCTCATTAAAACACATCATCTGGCAAGGGTGTTTTCTGTCCAAAGGAAAACACTGCAGTGGAAAAGGAGGCCAGCTTGGAAAATATTAAAAGCAAGAGCTAAAAATACAGTACTAAAAAAAAAAAGTTGTTTGCTTGGTTTGCTGTTTGTTTGCAGGCTTTTTGTCTGTCTTTGAAAGCAGTCCCTTGGATGCTAATGCACGCAACAAGTCCTTTGTAAAGGGCTGTCTTTGCAAAAAACCTGCCAATTTTGTGATGCAAGACAGGAACAGCTTCCCCTAGGTTACAGCTGGAAGGCTTGAAAATGTGTTCCAGAAACTCGTGATACGACAGAGTCTGATTAACACCATTTAATTTCATGAAGTGCAAGATGTAAGCTATCCAATGAAATAAAGTATTTATATGCCAAGCAACAGAAAAGGGCTGTGCATTTGGAGTGGCAGGAAATAGGCACAGAGTGCATGATGGACAAGTTTCCCAGCCAAACCAAAGCAGAAGCACTGGGAGCACAAAGGGACACACGGAGGAGGCCCGGCAGCTTGTTGCTGAGGGCCCATTCCATGCAAGGGCTGGCACTCAGAATATTAAATAAATTAAAAATAAAAGGGTAAGGGGAGGTGGCAGTGAGGTGGCCCCAAAGGTTCAGCTCTGCTTTTGTCGCCAACATTCTCGTAGTTCCTGTGTTTGTTTTCCTAGAGAATTTGTAGTCAACAGAGCTTCAGTTCCTTTGATCAAATCAGTCTTAAGAGCAGCTCGGGGCTGGGTCAGTCATTTAGATTCAAGCACTGACTGAGGGAGTCCAGCCAACAAAAGAACATTAGGTGCAGGCCACCCATACATCTTTTCATATTCATGAGCACAAAGCCTTTCGTTTTGCAAACGGAGGGATGTTGGGGGGGGGTTTGCACCATCAGGCCGAGGTACAAGGCTCTGGATATATACAGCACTGGGTAAGGAGGGGAACACCTGTGAGGACAATTCAGGCTGTAGCAGTGCCCCCACCCCCTCATTAGGGATGTCACAATTGCTTTTAGGGCTCCTAAACCAGCTGCTGAAAAACTGTTCTTCTTTTCTCACCCCCTGCACACTGACAGGCAAGTTGAATAGAAAATCTGCCCCTTCCTCCATTATCTCTGAGCACCAAAGCAAAGAACCAAAAAAAAAATTAAGGAATCATATTGTGTCCAGGCTGATTGTTTTTACGAGCTTTATAAGATTGACTCAGCCGTTCTATCAACACCAATTGTAACAAATATTTTTACTTCCAAAAGTATCATGCTGAATTAAGTGTCACATGTTATGTGCCTTCCACAAGGTTACATGTGGGGTGGCTGCTGCCACCTGAAGTTTGGAGCAGGGTCATACCCTTTACTTCAGAAATAGCCCTGCCCTCCTGAGGAACAGAGATTCAGAATCCCTTGGAGCTTTTGGAGCTGCTCTTGGCCCACCTGTGGATAACTGGGCTGCTGTGGAGCACCAGAGAACTTTCAGCTGCACACGGGAGCTGCAAAATCTAAGCAGCATCTTCATGGGGACAGCAAGACTGGAAAGGAAAAACCAGCATTAGAAACCTGTGAGATGGAAAAGTTTTGGCTGTTTGAGCTAAAAAACGTGGACTAAAAATCTCTACAGCGAAGAAAAACCCTTTCTCACAACGATTCCAGTAGAATAAATGACTCAGGTGTTGAAGTAACAGCCAGTGCCCACTGCAAAGACAATTCCCTGTCTGTGGGCTCCATAAACCACACGTGAACATGGCACTCACCCTGACTGCTTCCCAAGGCACTTCTCTGCAAGGAGCACTGGAAAAGTGCATGGGGCAAGAGCTCTGCAAGTGCCAGGTTATTGCGCAGCAGAAAACTTGTAAAATATGGAAGATTCTAGCAACCACAATAAATCCATTATTTACAGCTTGTGAGGAATGAGACAACTCTTAGTGAAAATTAAAATAATTTATTAAAAACGGAAAAATTAAAAATTACAAAAATTAGCAAAACATAAAAATTTGGCATCCTAGTCGCTCAGGAGGTATGCCCCAGGAGTGCAGGGATTAGAGATCTTCAGGCTTAGACAGCACTGGACCTCTGGTGGAAGAACTTGCAGTGCTGGGCTGACTTTTAGCTAATCCAAAAGCCAAGGAAAAATTATTAAAGGCTCCTTAATACGAGTAAGGCTTAACTACCCAGCACTACCACCCACCACAACTAATCTGCAGTGATCTGCACTGCTCTGAGGCTTGCACGGTTGTTTTATTGTGCCTTTGCTCCGCCCCAGCCCGCCCACAGCCCGCCCATAGCACACCCCTTTGGTCCCAAGTGATTGCTGCTTTCCTTTGACAGATCATCTCTGTCTACCAATAGCTCGTCGTTGTCAGGAGGTAGTAGCAGCTGAAACAAGGGTGCTAACATGCCCTCATTAAGATTCAGGTTGCCATGGGGCTTGCCTGCAGAATAACGGCTATGGGGCTAAAAATAGCTGTTGGCTGGTAGAAACTGGGGTTTTGGAGTTGATCCTTGGACTAAAGTGCAAAGTAAAACCCTTAAAAAAATATTAAAATACATCTAATACCTGTTAAAACACTTATAAAAGTAGACAATGAACATAGGAAAAATAACTCTTATAGTGTACAAGTGGTTTAAAGTTTGAAAAGGGATTTTTAACTGGGGAATTTTTAACTGGTGGATTTTAACAGGGACTGGTGCAAATAAACTGCTTTGAACAAGTGAAAACACTAATAATAGAACTTGATTTTTGTACCTGGGCTGATGGGTTAACTTTAACATTCAATTAAAAAATTGTTTAACTCAAAATTAACTAATTAAAGCACTTAACATGCAAAGACCAAGCTAATTAGGGATTTCATGTATGACACGGCTTGTAAACATCCCAGTGAATCTCAGTTACTTCTGGGCAAAAGCACTCAGGGCAAACTTTCCAAAGTATGGTTTAATAACAAAATTCCAGTTTGTCTGTTCTGTTTGTGGGAGAACACCAGGTTACACGCTGCCCAGCTCAAGAAGCCAAGGAGGATCTACACCTCCCGGACAAAGGAATTAGGGCCAAGAATTTGAGTAAATGGAGGGGTAAAACCGAGTATGGATGACATCTTACATCCTAAGACACTTCATTTGCTAGAGTACAAACAGTTTTGCTGTGCATGGATCTCCTTGCTAAACCTCTTTGTTTTCAAACTCCCTTCCTCCATGGCAGAACTGAACAAGCTCCATATGTCAGAGCTTCAAGTGAAGAGCTCCGTGATAAGTTAATTTTAATGGATCCATTACCAGTCCATGGGGCTGCTGTCATGAGGAGCTCAGGTGGCTTCTTGTTAAGATCAAAATCAATGTGCCATTTGTCCCAGCTCCATCTGTCCTGTGACAGCACTGGCTCCACGGGAGCACACAGAGTGTTCTCATGCCATTTCCAAATGAAAATTGAACCTTCTGAAGAAGCCAGGCCAAAATCACCAGAGAGCAGTCACAAAAAATAATTTAGCCAGTTTGCTGGGTATTGATCTAACAGCTACCGTCTTCCCAAAGTCCAGGCTACACTAAACAAGGCTCTTCCTCTGTAAGCAGCCTTTTAATTTGCTGTGTTTGATACACATGCAGAAGAACAAAAAGCCACTTCCACTGCAGAAACCTGAACTGCATCTATCCAGCAAGTTGTCCTCAGTAGCTGACGTGCTGATTTAGTTTTGAGGGGGTTTTAGACAGGAGATACTACAATAAAATTTCACAAGAAAAGAGTATCTAAAATATGCAGTATTGTGTTATTTCCTACCTCCAATATTGCCAGCATATAGCTTAAGGAAGAAAGGTATTTACCATCCATCATAGAAGAAAAAAATTAAAAAGAAAAAAAGACTTTTAGAGGTATCACAGTGATGGCCACCAGTCATTTTCCAGCTTTGCAGGATTTTTCAAAGTCAATCTAAACAAGCCAGCATATATCTAGCAAGAAAGCAAGAAATCATCTCTGCTCCTCAACCCAAGCTGCTTGTATCAAAGACAGATGGCATCATTTTCCAGCTATCAAAAGATGTATCATAATTTACAAATAAACAAACAAAATATCATGCTTAGATTTTTTTTCATAGATTAGTAAAATGGATAGATAGATAGATAGATAGATAGATAAGATAGACAAGGCAGATGGAGAGATATGGATGCACTTGCCTGTATGACTTTGTATAGAAAGGAATGGGGAAGTAAGAGGTTATTCTTTTCCACATATGGAAAACAATCTTTTTTCCAGAAGAATCAGCTTCCTTCTTCAATGACCACCAGGGTGCCTGAAGACCCCACCAAGAAGGCCCTGTGACCCCAATGGCCTGTGCATACAGCACTTCAAGAAAGTAATGCCTGCCTCTAAATACTATAGTGGTGTTAAAGAGGTTTATTCTCAATTTTCAGTGACAAGATGAATTATTTTATTTATTTTATTATTATATGAGGTTTATTCTCAATTTTCAGTGACAAGATGAATGAACTGAAGCCAGTTACTGTAAAATGCCTGCACAAATCACATCCAAAAGAAGGATGGAGCCAAGGTGTCACACAACCATGGCCCAAGCAGCCAGAGATCCTCCTTCAACCCTGGCTGCATTGCAGCCCCACTGAGTGCCAAAAGGGCCCTACTGAGAGTAAGCAAACTTAACTCTCTGCCAGGATACAAATTTAGAGGGCAAAAAATTAAAAAATCCCACACCACCAGCCACGCTTCCCAGAGAGAACTGTTGGAACTTTCTGCCCCTCAGCACTTCCCCAGCATGTTCACAAAGGTAACCGGGAGCTAAGCTGTGCCTCCGAACGAACAGAGCCAGCCTGCCTTCAGTGTGGGAAGCCACGGCCTCAGCTGTACTCCTGGGTGCCTCCTGTGCCCCAGCGAGCGGCCTGGGCTGTAAATGTGCCTTTGGCTGCAGCACAGGGCCATGGTGGAGCTCAGCAGCCCCACCAGACCCCACGGCTGGAGCCCTTCCCCGCCAGGACCCTCACCCAGCCCGGCCCGTGCAGCCCGGCCTGACCCCCAAGGGATGGGCCCAAGGGTTTGCAGGATGCTTTCTCCCAACTTTGCACAACCTCGACCAAGAGTGTCCCCTTTGCTGTGCTGAGAAGAGTAAAAAAGCCCCTCAAGTTCAACCCCACTGCACACCTCACAAGGGATCCCCGCACACCTTAGAAGAGACCCTAAAATAGCCGTGTGCCTCACGGGGTTCAGGCCCCTATGATCCCGCTGAAAGAAACGTGCCCGCAGCCCAGGGACCCTCAGCATGGGC
>NW_008238633.1:1613442-1616858 GCF_000691975.1 Corvus brachyrhynchos
TCTGCGGGAGCAATGGGGAGCGTGAGCCCGTGCTGTGCACCACTGCTGAGCTGGCAGCACGTTGCATACGGCCAGGACCTTCTCTGCTTCCCCGGAGCTGGGGCCTACAGGCACCTTGCCGCCCCTGGGCACAGGCTGTGCCACCAACAAAGCCCAGAGGGCCGGGAGGAGAGCCCGGGGGCAGCGCAGCTGCTGGGGCAGGGGCTCCTTCGAGGGACACGGGCCAAAGCCATCCCTGCAGCAGCAGCTGCCCCGCGACCCTCCCTGCCCCGCGACAGCTCCCGCAGCGCAGGGGGACAGACTTTTGTCAGAAAGTCTACAGCCAGGAAGGAGATTGTCCCAGTAATTGTGTGCTGCTTTTCTGCTCTGCAGCTGGTCCCAGAAACATCTGTCAGACTGCTGTAAAGTCCCCAGTATGGTCTGATAGCCCCTCTGCTTTTCCAGTCTGCAATCAGAAAGCTTGCAACAAATCCACCAATAAATTCCATGTTACCTCTGTGAATTGCACACTACAGTTTCCTCCATTTATTCGCAATACCTGGAGGTTCCGGTATATAGTAATGGTCTTGAGGATCTCTAATTCTTTTCAGTGATTTTTTTTTTTTATATTGAGACAAATGAAATAGCCCTATTGTTTTTAGTTTTAGCAGGTCTAGTTTTTTCCTTAGCATGAGGGTTTACTTATAAATCCACAGGTAAACTTATTTTTTTTTAGGTTTTTTTGTTCCCAAAGCAATTATTTTGTCAATCTACTATTTACTTCTTAGTTAATGTTCCATAAATGAACAATTTTGACTCTGTTTTTATAGGAATATAGAGATCTCAGAAAGCTGTATTTTTAATTCTGATGACATTCTCTCTCCCCACTCCCAGCTTTTACTATGATCCTTTTTGAAACATCCCTCAGGATAGGTAGAGTTATTTGGGAAATGCTTGGCTTAACCTGGGTAATGGATTATTATTTTTAGCGCTATAAACGTACATTGCTTCAAGCTTCACAGCCACAGTCCCGATTTGTTGCTCACTGCATGGATGCCTGTCTGAATTAAAACAATGTTTTTGAGGCAGCTGAAGAGCTTAGACCTGGGAGGAGGAGGAAGAAAGGATAAAATCCTGTTTCAAAGGCTGTTTTTTCATTTCTAGTATGCCAGAAGTATGGTATACTATACCTGCCTTCAAATATCATTTAATTACAGAAAAACTCTCTACAGTGCCAGACACCAGGACATATTACTCAACACTTTGCCTCACAATGTATCAGCCTTAATTACAGTGAGAGGTACGTCTTAATTACAGTCCGATTAGAGCCAATCAGCATTGTATGAATGGCAAGGAGAATTTGCACGTGAACAGATGAATATGTCCCAGTCAATAATGAACAAAATTTGCCTTTACTTCAAAGGAAGTAGACATGGAGCAGTGCAGTATCTGGGTTTTATCCAGCGATAAACAGGGCGAGAAGCTGCAACAACTTACCTGTTTTACAGAGCACAAGTACTGATACAGCCCATAGTGCACCCACATGAAGGGATCTTCAGGACATTCCTTTATTTCTTAGCAAGGAATGGGCAGCAAAATGCTGGCCTTTTTCCATTTGTCTGAACTGGAAGCCGTGTTCCTCTCCTGTTTCTCCTTGAGCACACTGTCTGTTACTTGCAGGCTTCACTCAATCCTCTCTCGGCCCATCACTAAATGGCACAACTGCCAAAAACCAGGTGCCAGCATCATTACCCAGCATTAATCCAGCACTGCTTTGATGCTGCACAGGAGCACAGAATGGCTTGGGTTGGAAGGGACATTTAAAGGCCATCTAGTCCAATGTCCTGCAGTGAGCAGGGACACCTTTAACTAGATCAGGTTGCTCAGAGTGTGAGCTTGAAAGTTTCCAGGGATGGATTCCCACCTCTCTGGGCAACCTGTCCCAGGATTTCAACATCCACAGTGTAAAAAATGTCTTTCTTATGTCTAGTCTGAATCTACCATCTTTTAGATTAAAACCATTCCCCCTTGGTCTTGTCACAACAGGCCCACCTAAAAATTCTGTCACATCTTTTTTACAAGCCCCCTTAAGGTACTGAAAGGCAGCGGTCTGGTCCCCCTGGAGCCTTCTTTTCTCCAGGCTGAACACCCCCAGCTGTCACAGCTTGTCTCCAAAGCAGAGGGGCTCCAGTCCTCAGAGCATTTTGTCCCTCCTCCGGACTTGCTCCAACAGCTCCATGTCCTTCCTGTGTTGGGGATCCAGAGCGGGATGCAGTACTCCTGGTGGGGTCTCACCAGAGCAGAGGAGTGGAATCATCTCCTTCAACCTGCTAGGCACACTCCTTTGGGTGCAGCCCAGGATAAGGTTGGCAGTGCACATGGCCAGCTCACATCCAGCCTCTCATCCAACAGCACCCCCAAGTCCTGCTCGGCAGGGCTGCTCTCCATCTCTTCATCCCCCAGCCTGTGAGATCAGCTGGGCTGGGACTGTGTCACACCCCTTGGACTGAGCTGCTGAACAGGATGGGCTCCCGCCCCAAGAAGGAAAATTCCTGAGGTCAATCCCCACACAACTCCACCCTGGCATGAGGTCACAGCAGGCTCTGAGGTCACAGCAGGCTCTGAGGTCACAGAGGTCCCAGAGCCCTGCGCTTGCACAGCAGCACAGCGACCGAGCAGTCCGTCGGTGACCACAACTGTTGCGGCAGCAGCGGCGGCGGCAGCAGCGGTGCTGACCTTGGGACAGCAGTGTCAGGACTCCATTGGCATCTGGCTCCCAGGGCCTTGCCCAACCCCCTTGCAGTGCCCTGTTCCCTAAGGCAGAAGGGGATCCCAGCACACCATGGAATGGTTCTGATCTCTGCTCCCTTCTAGATGAGGGTGCTGGGAATGCTATTCCAGCAATTTGGATGGATGACAATTTTGATCACTTGGGACTTACTGGAGGCAAGTTCTCAGCATCCCTTTCCTGACAGAAAAGTTATTGTCAGTGTGGCAAGACCTCATTCAGGTGCCACTTTCCTTAATGTCACTTCAAGGCTGAAGGGTTCTGGAAACCTTGCCCTGCTCCCTTCTCGAGCCCTGAGTGATCCCCCAGGGTCGCTGTCGGGGCGGGAAGGAGCATTTAGCTGTCAGCCTTCTTGCCGTGTGCAATGCCAGTTGCTCCTTGCGTGTGCTCTGTGCAGCCCCGGAGAAGAGCAGAGAGGGAAGGGGCCGGGCCCAGGGCTGTGGCCCGGGGCGCTGTGCCCGGCGCGGCTCCTCTGCCGGCCCCAGGGAGCCTGGGGATGTCCAACAGTGCCAGGGGAGCTCTTCTGTCCTGACTTTCTTTGCAGCTGAACCTGTTGGTGATGGTCAAGCGACTTCCCAGCCCATGTCCACGACTGAGCCTCAGCGAGAAGATGAGGGTAGGTCAAGGCCTTTCCCCTGGGAGAGCTGCC
>NW_008238633.1:1618446-1619145 GCF_000691975.1 Corvus brachyrhynchos
GGGCCGGGGAGGGCCGCGGTGGCACCTGCTGCTGCAGGGATGGCTTTGGCCCGTGTCCCTCGAAGGAGCCCCTGCCCCAGCAGCTGCGCTGCCCCCGGGCTCTCCTCCCGGCCCTCTGGGCTTTGTTGGTGGCACAGCCTGTGCCCAGGGGCGGCAAGGTGCCTGCAGGCCCCAGCTCTGGGGAAGCAGAGAAGGTCCTGGCCGTATGCAACGTGCTGCCAGCTCAGCAGTGGTGCACAGCACGGGCTCACGCTCCCCATTGCTCCCACAGGCGTGCTTGGCAAGTCAGACAAAAATGCCCAGGAAACACCGAGCAGCCCAAGAGTTTTCTGCCCCCAGGATGTGCGCAAGTCCTGCATGGTTGGCACAGTGGTGACACTGATCACTGTGCCACTTTCCGTGGTCCTGTGCTATGTCGGGTTCCGGTGGTGGAAGGGCAAAAAACAGTAAGTTGTTGATCTCCATCCCCCAGCTTCCTTTAAAGGCTGCTTGTAGACAGGAAACATTCCCCGTGAGGCTGCTGTGGAGCTGTGGCGAGTCCGTGGTTGTCCAAACAACTCTGCTGAGGGTTCTGCTGCTGTGCAGTGCTTTAATTGGCCTCTTAGTTGCTGGGCCTTGTCCTGGGGAGCCCGCTCGGGCTGCAGCCAGTGCTGGCTGGCACAGAGGGTGCCCCGCCCCAGGGAGGCCCCAGAGGACCCG
>NW_008238633.1:1619685-1621371 GCF_000691975.1 Corvus brachyrhynchos
CTCCGAGATCCCCCCACCTCCTCCCCTCCCGAGCCAGCCGCCCTGGTCCTCCAGCTAGGACTGAAACTGGACCAGCCAGAACAGGGCTTGGGCCACCAACAGCTTGGGGCATCTGCTCTTCTCTACAAATACTATGTATTACCTGTGGGTACCAGCCAGAGTAAGTTTTCATACTGTTGTACCTACAACAGGAAGGGCTGAAGACTCTTTCCATGCCTTGTCTCATCCTTTGCTGCTTTGATTTTCATGCAGCTGAGTGCTGGCTAAATCTCATCAAAGAACTTTTTTTGCAATAGCATTGCATGTTTTACCACACCTGTAAGCAAAAAAAAATAAAAAAATTCTTCAGTTTAGACTTCATTTTTTAGTGTGGTTGGGCCACTCAAATTTTGAGCAATTAATTTTCGATGGCACCTCTTCCCTTTTCCTTACTATCTAAAAAAAGTTCATCTGGACACGAAAATCACCAGAATTACTGAGATTTACCTCAAAGCCCAGAGTACAATCTAGCACAGACTATTCTTCCTGTGTACTGCACCACAAGAAATATTCTGAGGAAATACTGTGGCAGCTGAGGCTATGGAACTCCCAGAATACTGAGCCTGCAGAGGAGGCAAAGAGCCCTGGCAGTGGCTGAGAGGACTTCTCCTCTGCAGGCTCCTCTGAAAGTGTGTCACTTCAGGAAAGTTTTTAAACCTTTCCCTTAGCTTCCTCCTGTGCTAAAATGTAGGGCTCATCCTGAGAAAATACTAAGCTACAAACAAGTCTCCATTCCTCAACAATAGCTACGCAGGTGCTACCAATTTATCTTAAAGAGCAAAACCGAATGTGATCAGATGAATTATCAAAGCCTATTTGCAGAGAAACCCCACCACATGTGAGCAAACATTTATTAGCGTCAGTTCACTCAAAAGAAACCCAACCTTGTATTAACCAGTGTTTCAAATGAACTTGAATTCTCTTTCCTCAAGTATCAGCTGGATTGGTTTTCTCCTTTTTTTGTCCTAGAGAGAATCTTAGAATGATTTACTCTCGACAGGACTCCTTAGATGGTCCCCAGACCTGGCCCATGCCTTGCCTGGGCTGTTAATGCAGCCTCTTAGCACCACATGACTTGGCCACCCTGTTCAGACCTTGGGCACGGCTGGTGCCACGGTCCCCTCTGGTCCCCTCTGGCTCGTGGTGTGTCCCTGCTGCTGGAGGAGCCCTGCTCGTGCTGCTCCCTGCGTTCAACAATGCCGGTCCTACTCCCCAGCCAAAGAGAGACTAAAATCACTGCTTTGGGCAGCTCAGCATTTGAACAGGTTTAGCACTTACTCATCTCTGTCACAGACAATTTAAAACCCACATACCTACACCATAAAGTCACCTCATCTACAGAGGTAAGGAAGCCTGAGCGAACAGAAGGTCGACTTTCAGGCACATTGGGTTTTTAATTTAGTGGAAGCACTCACTTGTTCACAAACCTCACTTGTCAAACTGGATTGTGCGATGCTATTGTCTTGCTGCTGTTAAAGACGAGGCAGGGAGAAATTACTTAAGAAATCAGAAACAAACTTGGGGCGCAGGCTTGGCAGACAAACCAAGCAGGGTGGCACCTGCCCGCTTTGCCTGAATCCCTTTTCCTGACGGACAAAGGGGATCGCGACTCCGCTGCGGGGCGAGCCGGGCGCTCCGCGAGCAGCG
>NW_008238633.1:1622138-1648331 GCF_000691975.1 Corvus brachyrhynchos
GGCTCGGGTGGCCCCGAGTGGCTTCAGGAAAGATGCTGCTCTCGGAAAGCAGTGTTAAAAACCCCATCCACCTCCAGACTGAGACCGAAGTTGCTCGTTCATCCTCGGCATTAACTTTTTAGCAAAGTTTAGTTACAGGGAGGCTTTAAGGAGAAACGTATCTTCACCAGTGTGCCATTGTATGTAGCTATGGGATAGGCTGATGAGCACTCTGTTAAAAGTGTAGGGGAGTTCAGCGTAACAAACCCAAGTGTACAATGCTGCTGCTTCTATTGCACTTTCAGCCAGGATGTGCTGATACCATATACTGGATATGCACCACTGCAGGGTTTTTCCTGAAGTGGGAAAGAACTTCTGGAGTCTTACCTGTACAAGCACATACAGTGCCTCAGTCATAAGTGCCTCAGAAACCTTAGAAGTACATTTTCTTCCGAGCATGGTCACAAGATTTCAGAGTGGGAGCCAGTTCTGTGAGCAGGCTGATGAACAGTCTTGGGCTTCTCTGCAGAGCCCCATTAATTCTGGGGCTGGTTTCTGCTGGTTCTGCTGTACTGGCTCGAGTGAAACACATACACATTTAAAGCAGTTAAATTACTCTGGCATGAAATAGTGTGGAACAGGCAGAGCAGTGAAGGGCAGCATGGACCAGTTGTTCTGGCAGGTCTGATCAGGTCTGATTTGATACTAACACAGGACTCACAGAACTGCTCCGTGTGTAACACTGCCACTTGTGTTAGCTGGCTGCTCCTCTTCACAACGTCCATCATGGCAGGTCAAAGCCACTTTTACCATTTTCATCTGAAAAGGGAAAGGAAATCTGAAGCAAACGTGAAGTCATGAGTCTGAGGCCCCAGGAAGAATCAAAAGGACAAAGAGGAGAGCTCCAGAACACCCCCCAGCTGCTCCCTGCTCTCTTCTTCTGAACACAACTTCATGGGAAATATCTTTTTCAGCACACTACTTGACTTCTGAGTACAGACCACAGTAACGACATTAAAGCTATACAGAAACTTGTGCAATAACATAATAGCGAGTAGTTTGAAAACTAAATGTATAGCTAGGTATTAAAAACTACTTTCCAGAGATTTTTTTCCTTGTCTCTGTGTTTGGCAAAGGTCAAGTAGCTTTAGCTGCTGATCAACTGTATGTGATTAAAAAAATCCCCAACAAAGCACAATCCAGCCATTTTCAGTCTTTATTAAAATGTCAGTTGCTTTAAAACCCATCAATTTCTCCCTGCTTTCTGCTCCTGGTCATTACAGGTGGGACTGCGGAAGAGCCATGCCAGCCATAAAGAGGAGGGAACCTGTTTCATAGGGAGTAAGAGACCACTAACACAGAACCACTCCCAGACCAAGTGCCTCCAAAGTGTCCTGAAGGAAATGGAGCTCATCCGGAGCTCCAGGGATGGGCAGATTGAAGAAGCAATCAAGTTCAATCAGGAGCTGGAGAGGGAGCTGAAGAGCTCTCAGGAAGCTCTGGTCAGCCTGGAAGACTGCAACCGTAACCTGAAGAGGGAGCAGGCGGAGATGAGGAGGAAGGTGGAAGAGGCCAGACACGCCGTCCTCAACAGTCTTGGCAAAGTGAAGGAGCTGGAAGAGAAAGCTAACGAGGTGCCACATCTGCAAATATACATTCAGCAGCTGGAATCACAACTGCAGCACTACAGGTAGGTTGGAGTCCATCAAAAAGCGCCTATAAAGTCACAGTGTTGGGACACAAGTCAGTTTGAGAATCTCTGGTTGTGGCTTATTAAACGTCTCCAAATACATCTTGTAAAATCTAGCCAGAGGGAAATTAGAAGCTGCTTGTCCATTTTATTGGGTTTCCTCTTATGGATCCCTATCCCTAAGAGAACTGGGAGCATTCAGTGGAAGGTAGGCCAAGTAAGGGTGGTGATCTACAGAGAGCTGAAGTTACTCCTCAAACACACAGCAACAGAACTCAACGTGGCAATGCTTCCAGAAAGCCCCAAAACAAATTCCTGACAGTCCTTCAGAAACCATTTCCAACACACTTATTTTTTTCACTGCATTTCCTGGTCATTAGGTCCCATCCCAAGCCAGCTGCAATCAGATGGCTGACACTCCATTTCTTAAAAAGCTCTTCAGCATGTCCTAGGAACTGGGGAAAAGCACACAAGGACAGCTTCTGGCCAGTGGTTTTAAACTCTGCTGTGACTTCATTGCTTCCTCACTGGCAGAATAGGTAATACTGAAAAGAGAGAAGCTGAAGTGTTCCTAAACCCACAAAATAATATAGCGGGATTCTCAAACAAAGAATACATTACTCAACTAAACCCTGCTTTTGTAACAGCATAAACAAATCTTTCCAGAAGCCAGAAAGTTGGTCATGAATTTAATAGTTCACTGCCTTTGTTGCTTTTTATCTCAAATGAAACTTGGACTCATAGATGGTTATTAAGTGTTAGGCATTTCTGCCCAAGTTTAAGACTGACCTGTGGGATAAAATCTAGTTTATATTCTCACTGACCCAAAGCAAAACCAGTATTTATAGATATATTTTTACTTACACTACTAAATCTAGTATTTTAATAAATTGCCTCTTCTGAACTCCTTGTCTCTTCCTAAACTTACACTTCCTCTGTTTGCTTATAAGAAGAATTCATAGTGAGTTATTTGTGGCATCATAGCTATTGTACTGTTTTATGAAGTGAGGAAATTCTAAAAATAACCATTTTATCCAGTGTCTTTCTGTGAGCATTGTGTATGTTAATACTTGCATGGTTGCAGAAGATCAAAGAAGATAAAAGCATTTATTTAAACATCTATAGGATTTAAAAAGCACCGTGAGGGCACGTAATGTTCGAGACGACTGTCAGGGGTCTCTGGATGAATGATACAACTCCTAGTGCTAAAAGGGATCCCACAACTGGTCAGGTCTATCATGTCCTCCTTGGCACGAGCACCAGAGATTTACTATGAGCTCTTGTCCTGTGGAATTGCTTTTCCAAAATACGATGAAGGATAAAAAAGATCACCTGGAAACAGGTAGAGGTGAATGAGTTGAAGGCAGTAAGGAATGTCCACTGGCCTCGCAGAGCAGGAACTTTATGGGTTACATCAAAACAAAGAGTGTGAGTTCAAAATGTAAATTACATGTTCCTTGTGAGATAACCTTCATGTGTAATACTTATTTTTAAATTGCATGCTAATTTAAAGTGACTGTCAAGCTCAGGAATGGTGCTGAACTGACCATTTGGGAACTACACCCCTTTTTTAGCCCCACTGGCTTTGAGATTCCCTGTTGGCCATAAAGCACCTCCCACTCGCCATCCACGTAAAACAGCTCTTGGTGTAAACAGTTTAACTTAGAGATGCATAATGGTAACTGTGACTTGCATGCCTGTGGTCATATTCCACAGCATATGGAATGCCATCATTCCACACGTTCCCCGGGGTGGCACCAAGGTGCCCAAACTGGCAGAAAATAGTGAATCAGCAGTGCAGAGCTGTGTGTTAGGGTGGGGAAAGGGTTCAGCAGCACTCTGCCTGGCGCCTGCCCGCCCCACACAGCCTGGGCTGTCCCAGCTTGTCCCTCCCTTTGCTTGCTCACACTGGTGCGAAGGCAGCACAAACTCCTCCTGCTCAGGGAAATTCACCTTCTCCTGATGTGCAGGAGTCCACATCCATGGCTGTAGCTCGGGTGAGGTGCTAGGAGTGCTTGGTGAGGGGAAGAGATGGGTTGGCTGAGGTGTGGAGAGGGAGGGACAGCTGGGACCCCAGTGGGTTCTGACTGTCACTTGGCAAGGGTGTCACTTGTCCTATTAGTTCAAGTCAGCCTGTGTTTCAGTCACTACTCCAGTGAGCAGTTTTCTCCCTTGCCAGGTGCCACACAGAGTTTGTGAGCAGGATCTGGGTTTGGCAAGAGCTAGTGCTGCAAGGTAGTGGTGGAAACGGGGGATTTGGGTGTTCTGCAAAAGGCATTAACAACTGCAGATATGTCTCCCAAGAATTCACCTTAAGTGGCTTGGTGAGCCCCAGGTTTCCTCCAGCTGAAGTCAAATTTCTTCCAGAGAGGATCATCTTCAAGAGTGAGTCTGATCTATGAGCTTTACACACTGCTCCTGTTTATAGTTTCATATTTATAAAGGAAATGAGTTCTTCTTTTAGGTTCAGACTTTAAAAGCTCTTTCAGCATCTAAATCCCTCTTCTAGATCTCCATCTGATACCTGCTTGCTCTCATTTAGATCTGGAATTACAACCATGACCTTAAGTTATAATCCCTAATGCAGGAAACAACACAGTTTGCATTTATTCAGGAAAGTGCTTAAGTACCTGCAAGTGATTAAATGTTGTCCTAAATTGGAGTGTGTAATTATAATCACCTGTTCCTGATTTCATCTTCCATATTCCTGTGAATCTGTATGACTTACACATGAAATTCTTCTGAGTGCACAGGTTCCGGTGCCAGGGTTTGAAATGTTCCTGTCACATCGTTAGGTTCCTAACCCAGCCTAGTTGACCAAACAGTTCATAGTTCTTGTCTTCAGGTGCACATCCAAATCTTCCTACTCTAATGAGTGGGTCAGGTTTCTGTCCCCTTTCCTCCCCATGAGACATCTGGACTATCTTTCAGCTTTTATTTTTTAATCCCTGTCAAGTTAGTGAGTCAGCTGAACTTTAAAGGTAAATTTCAATAAATTCCTTACTGAAAAGCTTGAGTTCAGAGGAAAAAGACATCACAAGAAATTATGTCTTTATCACTGGTATTATATAAAAAGTGTCTCATTCCCAGTGCCTGATTACAGGAGAGTTTTAGGAAGTCGAGCAAGTCCCATTTTTCTGCAGTGCTGCCCAGGGAGTTATTCCCAGAGGACAAATCATTAACCACTATTCCCTAAACTCCCTTTTTTTTCCCCACTAAGTTTTGCTCCAGCACAAGATGACACCATCCATGTATTCTAATATCGTCCTATGATTTCTAAGTATTGTTTGTAAAAATACCACACATTAAAATGTTACTACAGTAAAAATGTCACATCTACTGCTTCTTTTTATCCATTGACCCATTTGCCCTGTCAGAAAAGGAGATTAGATTGGTTTGACATGAATTGTTCTTGCCAAATATAAGTTGGCTCTGTTTTCTGTACTACACTGGAGGTGGCTTAGAAATTGATTACTTAATAATATTCTTTTTCTCTTAGCACTGGAGGGAACAGAACAATTTAACAATGATTTTTTTTTTTTATCCCAGTGTAACAAATAAAAAGAAAGGTCATCTAGAATCGAAATAAACTTCGTAATAGAGAATGTTCACAGAGGATTTATGTTGCTGCATTAATCAGCAGCACAGTAATTACATAGGTCAGTGAAGGGGGTCATAAAATACCAAAAATGCTCCCCATATTCATGGTCTGTCTCCCAAATTACTTAATTATCCATCAGCATGTATATGTGTTAATGAGTAGGAATCCTTCTGGCATGGAATGCAGAGAGGCTTGTTTCAGCCCCTCGTATTCTCCTGTAAATATGAAGATTGAGGCCTCTAGCATCATTTTCTCCATTTATTTATTTCATCAGTGTCAGTTTGTCTAAGAAGTTATGCTTTAGGTTATCCTATACTGGAAGCAGTTCAGTTTTTCTTCTCTTTCAGGAGACAGTGCCCTGATCTTTTCAATAATTCCTCAGGTTATCATTCACTCTGTAAAATACAACAAGATGGACCAAACAGGTCCAAATCAATAATCCAAGAACAGGAGGGAAATATTGAAATACTCCAAACGAGTACAGGATCAGCTCCATTAAGTGAAGAATAAAAAGCCCTAGGAAGGAAACACTAATGCACAAAAGAAGGTGTCTGTAGTAGGTTATTTCCAGTCAGAATGGTAATGTTTTATATTTAGGCACCCTAGAACTGTTCTTCTACTTTAAAAGTTAGACAATAAAGAAAATCTGGACAATTTCTGCTTGACTACTGTCATCAATACCAGCTCCTTGCTGTTGTGAGGTGAGGGACATCTTGGCAATTTGTTCCAGATGGCACAAAATTTGAGTGGGAGCTGTGGGTGTGTGTGTGCTGGACCACACCGAAGGCTGGACAGACCTGCAGGTGGTAAAGACAGGGAGCAGGGACTGATGTCAATCAGTAGGAATGAGGGCACTCAGGGAACTGAGCTCACAGAGAGTGAAATGAAATATTAATTGCAGAGGCTCATCTGCAAAAGCACTCAGATTCTTCTGGATGAACTGATGTCATCACATTTTATTTTCTAACTTTGCTGTAGCTGATACTGTTTTCTGCTAAGGAGTGTGAGAAGTTTTTTATTACAAAGAACTCTGCCAAAAACCACAGAGCCTCATGTTTTTGAAGAAGTTAGCAGTAGCAGGTGAATATATTCCCATCATGTGAAGTTTAAACTACTTGTGGGTCTTTAGCCATAGAAGAACCGTAAGGTAAGCAAGCAAATCAGATTACTCTCATTGGGAACACTTTAAAGGAGCATTTTGATTTCACAAGAAGGGATAGTGGAGGGTATTGTTATTTATGGTAGAGAGAACTGTACAGAGCAATTTAAATACATTAATTTGGCATTGTAGAAAATGTATAGCACCTCTTTCTGTGGAAGAGCTACTTTTATTTCAAACACAAGAGTCTTTCAAAACTTCCCATGATAACAGCAAAACCTTCAAATCCGTTCACATAATTGCAAGTTCATTTATCCCCAAGGAACCTGTGTGCTTTGACAATGGAAGTGTAGCCACTTCCCTGGCCTTTTTCCTGGGCTTTTACTTACACAGTGTTTATTCTTGGGAGGCTTTCCCTGGCTTCTCACTAAATCCCCCTTTCATCTGGCTGCCCGTGTTTGCTGTGCAGGGAGTGGAGCAGCGGGAGCACCATGGCAGTGCCACACACAGGGACAGCCCCGTCCTGCTCTGTTTGCTGGCCCTGCTGGAGCTGTCCCTCAGCAGCCCCCAGCACATCCCCTCCTGGGGATGGAGGATGAGAGTGCCCTGCAAGCCCTGCTGCAGCACTGACAAAGCCACAGCCCAAGGCTGAGGAGTCGGTTCTGTCCTCCCATACCCAGAGAGCAGCTGCCTTTCACAGCTGCCTCCTCCGCCCTCCTGTGCACGATTTGAATCATGCTAACCCCTCCTACACCAGAGGGATTTGGTTTTTTTCCCAAGAGGATGTGCAGTCAGGGTTTCTGCAGCTTTTCTTCCCTGAATTAGTGCCTGGAAATTCAGGCAGCAGCTTGATGACAGCTGTGCACCTCCCTCCTTCATCCGCCTGCTCTGACTTTCCCAGTACTAGACTCTCTTACTGCACAATCTTATTACCTGGCTTATCTTATGACCCCCAAGCAGAAAGACTGATTTCATACACAAACATAACTTTAAAGAAAAAAATTCCTCCCCTACCCCTTTCAAACCCAAAGACTGGAGTCCCCATCAGAGGCTGTGACCCTCAGACAGCAGAGCTCCCATTCCAGAGCCACTGGTTTGTGGTTACTGCAAGAACCAGCACCAGACGTGGTCCTGGATCATAACCAGCCCTCAGCTACACCCCTCTGGCTTTCTGGGCTGCAGCACCTGTCCCTATCCAGCACTGGCTGTGTGGCCCTTGCATCCCAGGCACCTTGTGCCCAATGGGCACAGCTTGCCCCTGACAGGACCTGGCTGCCCCGTGCCAGTTGGCCAAACCTCCCCTAACAGATGCTTTGAAGAGCCAGCAGGATTTTTGAAATTCACCTTTTCTTCAGCTCAGTTTTATCAGACAAATTAATAATACATAACCTCAAAGTGTAACCTGTGGCTGGAACTTGGGGCTTCTATACTCCCTGTATGTCTAAGACTGGCAAAAATCTGAATTAAAACTACCAGGGGCAAGATCCTGAGAGGACCAGGGTACTGACAAGTGCTTCAGTCAGGCACTTGCACACAAATTTTGTATGAAGTACTTCATTACTCCACTGAGCCCCTCCAGAGATGAAATTAAAACAAATAAACCACCCATATCTCGGGTGGGTTTAGTGTATGTTATTTTTGTGTCAATTCACATGAGTTACTTTGAAAATCTAACAGTGCTGATCACCTACACTTAGGCACAAGCAGAGGATTCTCCGTTCTTTTAAGCTTTTTATTCTGCTGAAGGAATAAAAGGGAAGAGATTTTATGCATTATTTTCTTCATAAAACTTGAAAATTACTTCATGAAAAGGAGGAGAGGAGAAATTCTACTAAAGCAGTAAGAAGGGATTAATTACTCTTTGCTCCTATCTCACTTTCCTTCAGAATACAAAACAGACAAGGTAATTTGTAATATAGATGCTGAAAACCCAGATTTTCAAAGAGATTAAACTAATTTGTTTTGCTAAAATAGCCTGATCTCAGAATACAGAAGGATTAGTGATCTGCAGGGGAGGAGGCTTTATCTCTTGAAAACATCCCAAAACAGACAATGATGTAACAAGATGAGTGAAGTCACCCTAGAAATGTTTGAGGGAAACTTGTAGATGTTATGCTTAAAAAAACCCAAACCAAACCCAAAATTCAACAAAACACCCTTTAAATTGATGTGCAGGAAAAAAAGCGTGGAATCATGAAGGACCTGACCACTCAAACTTGTCATTTGATTTGAAAGTGAGGTGTTCTCCTTCAGCATCGTGCTTCAACCAGGTGTTAACAGAGTCGTCCACCCCGAGAAAGAGGTGATAGATGCACATGCAACCATTCCACTTCATCCTTCACTTCAACTCTCAAAAAGCTCCTCTGTGTTACAGTAACAGAGTTACCTGGAAACCTGGGAAAATACCTGCAAAGTAAATTAATTAACTCCATGGCTTCCCTGGGAACTTGCAGACCCACAAGCTGAGTTCTTAAACCCCATCCTCAGGACAGCCCAGCCAAGATGGAAAGATTGTAAATACCCTCGTGTTCCTCAGGACACTGCCAGGGCTGAGGCACCCAGCCTCTAAACCTGCCTGGGCTCTGAGGAGGCTGGGGCTGAGCTGATAAATGTCACTGATGGGAGGAAATACAGTACAGGCAACTCCTGTACTTCCAGTGACACGAGACAGTTACTCAGCAGCCCTGCAAATATTTGTTCTGTTTGGGACTGCTGCTGAATCTCTGCCCATGTTTGCTGTGCTGTTCCCTTCCCTTCATTCTCCTGGGCGTCCTTTCAACTTTATCAGTGTCTCATCTGCCTGATTAGCAGCATGATTAAAATCCTCACTGATATTTGCCTGTCTCATGCCTGGCTGGGGGTGTCCTTTTTGTGATACTCAGCACGATTCTCTGGATTTGCCTGGGAATCTGAACCTCAGTTATTCTGAACTGCAGCCCCTGAAAAAACTAAGGGAAACTGCAGTCACATCCCAAGGAAAGTGATGTCCTCAAACCAGAGAAGAAAGCTAGAAAAGGATGTCCTGCACTATAAGTAAAGCTTGGATTACATGGATCTGGTCTTACAAATTTGTGTCCTGAGGTAATCCCAAACTGGAAATTCAAAACAGACTGAGGCTGTGGGGGGAAGGAGGGTGGGAGGAGGAGCTGGTCAATGTATCTGCTTCAGTTCTTTATTACAGAAAAGAGATATCCAGGGATACCCAGTTCCACCTCCCCTGTGGCAGGGGAACTTTAAGACCATCTAAAGATTAACTTTAAGGTCCTTCCAACCCAAACCACACTCTAATTCTATGGTATTTTCACAGTTCCAGATGTGAAACCTATCAAGTCAAGCAACCTGAAAGTTGTAAAATGCATCAAGAGACTGGCTTTAGTTCAGAGACCATTCCTCACCTTTGAAAAAAAAAAAAAGGAATTTGTATACATATTTGTAGCTTTTCATAACACCCATCTGAAAATTTGGCAAATTCTGATAAAAATGAATAGGTATGTGTGGCCTTAAGGGATCACAAAGCTGCAGCTCAACTTCAGAGATTGAAAACATAAAGCATGGTCTGAAGCTTAACCATTATTGCAGGTATCTGTATCCCAGCATCTGCCTGTGTTCTGCTCAGCATTCCACATAGGAATGTACTTTATTAAAAAAGAAATCTTCCAATAAATGCCAACTGTAAGCTTTGAGCAACGAGGCATCATTAGGAAGTTACTTCTGTGGAACAAAGAATTTCAGCCTCCACAGCATTGTTCTTAAACCACTTGAAAAATAAGGTGTGGAGGCTGTGATTGACTGTGGGTTGCAGTCCCTCCTTGTTTGAGGAGAAAAATATTCTCTGAAGGCTGCCTGAGCTTGGAGTGCTAATTGCCATCAGGCCACACATCATCCCTTTCAAGAACAGAGGTGCCGAGTGTTGGGAGTCAGATTTCAGAGGAAAGACCCCAAACCTTTCAATAAATCTCCAGAATAAAAATCAGGCCCTGTGCTTTGTTTTGTGCAGAGCCTCTGCTCACAGCAGAGTGTTTCAGGGAGGGTTCATGGTGTCCCATTAATCATAACACTGAAATATCTGGGACTCACTGCACATCTGCTCTGCTTTTGCTCTCTGTACTTGACCCCATCCACACGTCCTTGGCATGAGATCGCACAACAGAAAAGTATCTGGGGCTGCCCAGGGTGAGGGCAGCCAAGTTTGAAGCACAGCACTGTCAGGTTTAAGCCAAGCTCTGAGTACAGTATTTTCACTCTCCTGGAGCTGGTAGGTCCAAGGGGCACTGCTTGGCACAAAATTACACGAGGCAGAAATAGGAGCAATTAGAGCAAAGCCAATGCTTGTGAAAATTGCAGAAGAGGAGGTTTTGCTACCCATTTCTGTGCTTGGAAGGGTGGCAAACAGGCAAGGGTGGCATTTCCAGCAAGGGTACACCTGAGTTTTGTGGGGCATCACTCTGTTGTCACCCATGAGCCCCCCTGTCACTACTGAATGACATTAATAAATCAAATCTCAAACCACCACTTTAAGATACAAAAAGGAAATAAAATTAAATACTTCACTTGGCTTTCGTGTTGAAGAGGCAGTTTCCTTAGTTGCAAATTATTTTTTGCTCAGATTTCTAATTCAACCAAACAAAAAAAAAAGGAAAATATTCAAACTGTTATAAGCAAAAGTTAGGAGAGAAGCTGGTCCTTAGTGTGAAAGGTCTGTGTTTCCATTAATGAATGTACATGGCTTGGCTCTGCTTAATTTCCAATGCTGTCTCTGTCAGCAGAGAAGAAAAGAATAAGAAAATCAAGAAAAAGAACGTTCTTAGTTTATTTTGTCAGTAAAACTGTGTCTCTGCTGCCGGAGCCCTGGCTGGGATGTGACAGGTTTTTCAGAAGTCTTCCAGCTGTGAAATATTCCCACCACTGGCAGGATATTCCTGGGTAAATGCACTGACTTTGAACAATAGACCTTTCAGTGCAGCCAGGGATTGGTATCTCTCAGAAAAGCTGTGATTAATCTCTCTGCAGCAGAATTATACACCAGGTTTGTTCCTGTGCTGTCAATCTCACACTCGCTGCTTTCCTCCCTCTCCCCTTGTTCCCTGCCTGCTTTGCTCTCTTTGGTTTGGGGATCTTTGTTCATCATGATTTACAGTTTCCAAAGGATGCTTCAAATGCATTTAAACATAGGAAACTTGAAAATTAAATAAGTATAAAGCTTTTAAAGTAAATACTATGTGGGATATGAATGATCTAAGCTTTGATTTCACATCAAAAACCCATCATTAAGGATCTAACATCCTGAGAGTTTAGACCTGTACTGTTTAGAAATTTGAGGAACTGTCAGTCCCTAAGGCTTGGCACTTGTTTTGAAGTATTAAAAGTAATTTATGTTTAAATTGCAGTTCTCCAGCCTTACCAGTTAAGGCCCTGCTTCTGCAAGCAGCAATGTCTTGCATCAAACAAGTATTTTCTCCTAGGTAGGGTGCACCTTGCTTATAATCCAAATTACCTCTATATCAAAATGATGTTGTTTTTAGAACAGAAAATTATTAATGCTAGAAGGGCAGCAATTATTTCTTCCCCTTCCAAGCAGAGGGAGCTTTCCTGTGGCAGGTTCCCATGGACCAGCTAAATTGATGGATCTGTGTTTCCTGAGCGAACATGACGCACGGAGCAGCAATCACCGGGAAGTAATTGACGGTTTGCTGTCTCATGTGCTCAAGCCAAACCTTTAATTCTATTCCTCCACATTTACCTGTCATCATATGCAGGAAACAAACAGCAAATAACCCCTAAACAAAGCAATGACTCCACGGGCAGAGCCCACAAAGACACCCCGAGCCCTCCCGCTTATCTGGTCAGTGCCTGGAAGGCTGAGCTGAATTCTTCCCTTCTCTAAAGAAAGAAAAGGCCGTGGAGAGCAGAGGGGGGAGAAGGAGCGGTTCTGCTCGTTACCATGAAAAAGGAGCTGTCAAAGCATCACCTTCTTTCACCCTTCCTGCCTCGCCAGCCTTTTTCTGACCCGGGGAACGGGAGCTCAAACCAAAGCGTGCGGGCGAGCGCTGGAGCTGCGCAGGGCAAAGGCGGGGCGCGGGGACGGGACCGGGCCGGCACAGCTCAGCTCGGCTTCCCTCCCCTGTGTGTGCTGCTGCACACACAACCCCTCCTGCTTCCAGCCCCGATCCTGCCGGGGAGGCTCCGTGGAGAACACGAGCAGCCAGGAGGTGCGGATGCCGCCTGCGCTCCGGGCCAGCAGCAGCAGCAGCACGGCGTGTCCTTGTCCTGGGCACCCCAATCTCCTCGGGCAGCTGCAGAAAGGCTCAAAGCAAAGTTTAAATGCTGGCACAGGGATGGCGAAGTTTAACCGGGTCCTGTGTTGTAACAGCTCACAATGGGCAAGGTGAATGCGAGGTGGGAGAGCTGCTGAGGTACAGAAGGAAAATCAGGAACGGCAGTGTTTTTAAAGGCAGGTTTATGAACCATCCGTCAGCTCAACATGCAGAGACCCGAGTTCACTCCAGGGGTTTATTATTTTTGGTGAAGTTAAGCAAACCAATGCTTTTGAATTTTGGTTTGCCTTTTAACCAAGCTTAGAATGAAGCGACTCTTCAGTGACAAAAGTCCTCCCAGGACCCTGGGAACACATGCTGCCTTGCCAAGCTTTACAAAAATGCTTTATTTTTTCCATTACTTTATAAGTGAAACTGTAAACCCGTGATCTGGCCCAGAATATAATAACAAAAAAGTGCCAGGTCAGAGGAGAGTGCTACAAAACAGGTGTAAAAAAGCTTAAATTGTGCATCCTTAAATTTAAAGGGCTTCCCCTTCCTCCTCGATCAAACAAATGCATACTGCACACACTGGTAATGTACTTAGTGGGTGAAATGCATTGTAAATGAATTACAGGTTTTATACTTTAAAAGATTAGTTTGTGCTTAAAAAGCTGTACCCTGTCTGATGTTAAACCCCAGGACATATCAGATTGTTTCTCTCTCATTAAACACTGCAGAAGAGACCATCGTTCAGAGGTGAGTCTGAACTAATCTCTGGAGCTAAACTCAGTGAAGTTCCAGCTCGGTAAATTGATTCATGTCTCCACTAAAAGTGCATCTGAATCACAAAGCTTGGTTTCGGATCAGAATTGCCGTCGAGGGTGAGCTGGGTATGGAACTTTGACTTTACCCTAATTTCAACCATGACTGGTAGTCTGGAAACATGTTTTGTTTGGGCTGTATTTTAGCTGGAGAAATCTGCTTTATATCACATGGTAAGGAAGACTACAATATTGTGATTACAATTTTATTTTTAGGTGAAATAATACTGGAAATAAAGATTTTTAAATTGCTCAATTAGTCAAGATGTGAAAAACCAGGATCAGCTGTGAAGAACTGCAGAATGATCTTAGGACACTGAGTGATGGGATGGTGGCAGGTACCACATAAATGAAATCAGATTCATTTGGGGGGCAAAAATACCAAAACCAAACCCAAACAACACTTTCAGCTTCAGTGCAACAGATACAGTGATAAACTCAGAGCTTATTACAACTGCTGAAGAATTATATCTTTGAGCTTTATAACTCTAGGAAATGTGTCTGTTCAGTTATTAAGTTGCAGGGAGCAAAGCAAATAAAATATTCAAAGGTATTACAAAGGGAATAGAGAACAATACAAAGAAAATAATTATGCACCTTCACAGAACACCTGTATCAGAACAAAGAAATTCATGATCCTTTCACCTAAACCAATTAAACTGGAAGAGGCCTAGAAAAGGCAAGAAGTGTGAAAAAAAAAAGGCGTGGAAATGATTTTAGCCACTTGCAGATGTGGAAGAGAGAGAGCTGAGGAGAGGTGTGAAATGGGTCTGTAAAATTTTCATCCAGAAGATGAATAGGGAAGAATTGTTCAGTGTCTCAGCACAGGAACTGTGAGCCAGGGCATGAAAGCAGGAGGCAGGTTCAAAGCACACAGAAACCAAAGTGACTCTCACCCAGTGGGTCCCACTAGCTTGGAGCACCTTCCAGCACCATGCTGAGCTTGAGGAAAGGTCACACAGATTAAACAAGCAACTAAAATATCAATTAAAAAACCCACTTAGCAGGTATTAAATAGAAAGATGACATCTCCACCTGAGTCACCATGGAAATTACTGCAATACTGCAGTAAAAGGCCAGGGGAGGACTAACGATGCACCAGACACATGAAGAGCAGGGGAAATGGATCTACAGGTATTGCCTTTGAGCCTTTAAAATACATAAAATGACAAATAAGAGTTTGAGTGTCTAACATCACCTTGGCTTCATCTGCAGGAATCCAAGGTCACAGCTCTGAGAATCAGGCTCACCTCACACCTGTAATCTCAGAGGACCCCTGCTCTGAGCTGAGCCCTGACTCACTTCAGACCTCAGCTTTGGGTGTTGTCCCTTCACATCAATTTCCCCTTCTGAAAAGCTATTTTAATGACCCCAGAAGAAGGCAGCTATTCCCCACATCAGTTACTGCTCCTACAATCACCTTGAAGATGACCTACAAGCTTAGAGATGCTGTTCAATTCTTTTGAAACAACTCCCTCTCATTCAGATGTACAAATACCACTGATACCTGCAGATTAGCAGGATTTAAAATGGATTAACTGTTCCTCTGGTAAGGAGAATTTCTGAGCTACAGTGGTAAATATTAGCTCAAATTTGGGGAAACCTCTGACTCTCAGCTTGAGCCCAAACTTCCCCTCACAGCAACCTCTCACAGGATTTCTTGCACACCCCTCACAAGCTTCTCCTTGTGGGACATAAAGAGTAGGATACAGGATTAGGTGGCTGAAGAGTCCAGCCCAAATCTGGTGTGACAAAACCCTGCACAAGTCCCTGCCTTTAGGTCAGGCTTTCCCTTTCTGGCCGTGTCCTGGCAGATGCCTATTGTCCAGTCTCCAATCACTTATTTAATTTCCATTCAGAGCCCAGGAGCTCCCTGCTGGGCTGGGAACCAGCAGAGGCCATTCAATGGAGATGTCAGCCTTTGTGTGAGAGACAGCCACACCAATATTGCAGGGAGCCTTTTCAGCCCTTCGTGCCTACAGCAAAATTTAATCTGAAAAGCTAGGCTTAGTGTTTCTGACATGCTGGCACAGCAAATATTTCCCCACATAATTGAAAAAGATCATTTGTAAGAGTGTTGGCCCAGAGGTTCTCGACACAGACAGAGCTGGGGGCAAGCAGAGCATTTTCAGAACACTGTGTGTTTATCAGAAATAGAATATGTGCTTTAATATTTCCATTCATTTGGGCCTCATGCTGTTTGCAGCTGGCTGGCACAGACAGCACTGGTATTTCTCTGTGCACGTTTGCTCACTTCACTCCAAGCTGCTTGATATGTGCATAAATATCCAATATTAAAGATTCTGCTCAATAATCTGTGTGATATCATTCACCAGGTGTGAGGCATAGCCAAGTGCCTCACCTCTCTCTGCACATAAAGGCAAGTTTAACTTGGTTTCTCACACCCTATTGGGACTGTCAGGGAGAGAAAATGGTGTTGAATAACCCTGGAAGGAGGGATTTTTCTCATTTCTAGTCCAGGTAGTCCTGAGGTAAAAATACAACATTATATCTCATTGAAAAAAGGAATGAAGTATTAATGGGGAATCCTCTTTTCCTTTAAAACCCCTCCAAGGATATAAGAATAGCCTGACTCCACAAGTGGGGAAGAACTAGACAGGAGAGCTGTGCTGTAAAACACAGAGCTTAAGCAGATGACACCAAAGGAGTTACTGACCACAGAGCACACTCAGCATCATCCACTTCAACAGGAGCAGAGCACTCATTCCAACCTTCCCCCACCAGCACTGCTTGGGAGCACAAGGAGCTGGAATTGCAGCAGTGCCACTGCTGCCACAGCAGTGCCTTTTATTGGTACATATTCTGCAACCACTCAAACTGTACTGTCAGACTTATTTCAGTCATTGTAACCACCCATGTCACCAGAACAACCACGATGCTTTACAAGGCAAAATGAGAAAGGAGCTTTGTGTAATGGGTCATCTTACTTTGTGCTGTCCAACCCTGGCCGGGGACTTGGGAATATTTTGAACCTGACATTCAAGTTTGTGATTTCAGAAATCTATTTTTACAGAGGTTACAGTGTCCTTGCCGGAACCAAAGATATAAAACACAGGCTGTAGCCTGAATATTTTAGTCCTAGATAAATGTCTGTATGATAAAGGAGCATGATGAAATTATCTGGTTAGATTATTCAGAAAAATCTCATTTAAAATCTCTTCACATCAATGCATGTCTTGGGGAAGGCTGTGTGCTATGAAGTCTGGAGAACTCCATCATGAATATCAAATACAGACAACTTAAAAAGCAATCACTGATTTAGAAGAGTTACACTTGGACTAGTTGATGGCTGTCTGTCCCTTCAAACCAAACTATTCTACAAGAAGAACTCATCAGGTTTGTAAACTTGGCATCGTAGTTTTCCTCTTCAGGAAATGCAATTTTTAAAAATAAACCACATTCTATCAGATTTCAAAGTTGCAGATCTAATCCCCACCAGGGGACAGGAGAAATTTTCCTTTGTGGGCTGTTTTGAGCTTTTAACTGAAGGAACTTGTTCCCATTGTTACTGATGCTACGCTGGCAAATAAGTACAAATACATAACTGCACGTGCTGCTCCACTAAGGCTTATGTGTGTTTTTGGTAGGTTTTATGTATGACGCTAAAATCAATCCTTAGAGCACTTCCCAAGTGGGCACAGACCCACAGGGAATGAAAAAGAATTTAATTAAAGCAACCTAAATGTGAATTCCAGAGTGACTGCTCAGGAAATGACCCCCTGCACAAGCTGAGATGGGTCTGAAGGCAGCCTGGGGTCTGCACTGGAGGATTGTAAGGTTTGGTTTGGGTTTTATACATCTTGTAGAAGAGAAGGCAAATGTGTTGCCTCGAAATGATTTTACTCTGATTTCAGCAGCTTTTATAGAGAATCTCTTGGGGAACATCAGGGATAGTTTGGAGAGGTGCCAATCACCCCCAGGTGCTGCTGGCACCGGCAGCCCTCGGGCAGTAGAAGAGCAAGGAGGTCTCACATCTCCATCAGCCCCGGGAAGTGAGGAAACCCAAAGGCTCCATGAAAGATGCACCTGCCAGAGGCAATACAATCACTGTAATTATTATTAAAACTAAACAGGCAAAACCTAAAACCTGAGGAGAGTTGCAGGCACTGAATCCCTTGTAATGATTGCACAGTAAATATCTTTCAGGCTGGCATCTCGTGGATGTTGAGATGTTTCTACATTTTCTTCTGCAATAATGTAGTGACATGAGAAGTCAACGAGAGCAGCACCAGCACTGTGGACTCTCTGGCCTGGTTTTGGGAACAAATAGAGTTCTTGCAGAAGTAACAGACCCCAGAATTTGAGATGTGATGGCTCTGCTGGGTTACCGAGGAAGGGCAGACTCAGGGAACCATCCCAAACATCGCTGATACACTCTGGGGTAACCTTTGATCCTGCATGGCCTTTCTAGGGGCTGAAGTGAACAGTGGGTTTAGGGGATATTGGCAACTTGGACATTGTGTCTCCTACACTGCTATGGACCAAGGGGCTAAATTCCCATGACTCTGTGTGTTTGAAGGACAATTCTTGCAGCAGGTGCCAGCACTCTCATCACAAGGTGCTCTCTGCCATCTCTGCTGCTCACACCTGGAGGCTGCCTGAGGCACTGGGGCATGACGTGGTTGAAAAGTCATCTGAAACAGATCTGCACGTGGAATATCCTTTCTTTCTGTTCCCAATGATGTGTTTGGGTTTTAACTGGAGATCTGGGACGATCTGGCATTTTAAACAAATGCTTCCCCTAGAAAATCAAATTTATGCAGCAGTTGGGGTTTTTTTGCTGGCTTTGACCCTTCGTCACATCTGGAGCCCGTCACTTCTCAAACCAGCATTAACAGTGGCCCTCACATCTGAAACTAAGGTCTCTTCTGTTCCTGGTAGGATGAGAGCCCTGAAAGTAAGCAGTATTTAGTCTGACTCCCTCAGTTCTGGGCAGGATCAATGCAGCTCAATGAGCCTTTGCTAATGCAAAGCAGACTCGTGCATGCTCGTGGGGTGCTGTCATTAATCCTTGGAGGACATAAACCTACAGCTGGCTCAGTTTACTGCCAGCAGCTTTTCTTAATGACCCTCCAGATATATGATGTTTAATGTACTCCTGCCCTGTTCCGAGGAATTTACAATCCAAAAGGCAGGCAGAGCATGTTAAGTGCTACCTTTAGCTGTTCATGCCAGGCTGATCACTGCAGGGTGTGAAAATGCTCTCTCAGGGCACTGTTAGGGCCTCACTCAGTTACTGAACCCCTGGCACATCACAGGGCAGCAAACATTCCTGCAGCAAAAGACTGCACTGATTCCTTGGACTCACAACAATCAGGAGCATTTGAAAGGACCATAAATGATGGTTTGGAGGGAGAAGGGGGCTCTGCTGATAAATCTCAGGCTTAACACTGCAACAACATTGCACTTTGCACAGACTGTATTGATTTTTTTTCCCCATTTAGTTGTTTAAAGTATCTAAAGAAAACAAAACCAAGAAATACCTACATTCACTCCAAAGCCCTGCTGCTGTTTTTTCAGTCTCAGATGAAACAGTCTCTTGACAAACACCAATGCTTCCAACAGTTTTAGCTGGAGCAGCAAACCAAACCCATCAGGCTTTCTTGTGGGGCTGAGCTGAAAGGAGCCCAGAACTCTGCAGCACATCACTCCTGTTTGTGCTCTCACCTCAAAGGGACTCGCTCAGATCTCCAAAGCCTTCTGCACTCGCTCTGATGGAGACTTCAAAAAGTAAAATATGAAGTGTTTCCATGAAATTCTGGGCTGCTGCTGGTATGGCTTTAAAAATCAAACCAGCAGCATTGCCAGCTGAGTAGAGTGGATAAAAGAGATTTCGTTTCAGATGCTTTTGCATTGTGAGGATTTTGAACTTTTATTTCATATATCTCTGGAAACACAATGTGTCTAATTACTAAAGCCTAGCAGTGGAACTCAGACACATCCTCTGCTTTCATTTTTTACCATCTTCTGTATTATAGAAATAAGCACAGAATATATTATCCCTAAGTTCTCAAGTGCAAACAACATACTGTAAAGGCCAAATCCATCTTCTTCTTTCTGATGTTTGGCTTTATGAAATGTAGAAAGTGACAGTAAAAGTAACATCAAATTTCGTTTGAAGGATTTACAAATTTAAAAGCTTCTCCCCCAAAATTGTCATTCCAGATGCTGTATCCCCACTTTTGATGGGCCTGTGTCACCTACCTAACACTCCACAGCCTAAGAAGCTTCCCAGTGCAGCAGATATGAACTGGAACATTTTCCTAGTGTGACTGTACCTGCTTTTAAGGTGGAGAGTTACAAATTCCCCCTCCCTTTTCAGTGCCCACAGTAAAATCCAGAACAACTCCATAATATTTGGAACTTTGTGGGAGTTTGAAGATGGATCAGAAAGGATCAGTGCAAAACCTCTGGAAGGTTTTAATTAACAAATATTTCTGCATGTCAGATTTTGTCAGGTTTTATCTTGACCTGTCTTCTCTTTTAAGGCATAAATCTCAGGATTTGAGACTGCATTATAGAACGTCAAAAAGCCAAGGGAAAAGATTAAGTCTTATATTGGGGCCAAGAGGAATGGGATCAGCATTAGAAAGTTTGGGATCCCATCCAAGACTGAGACAGCTGGGAAGTTTTCCAAAGTGTTGCCCAGGGCAGTAAAGTGAAAATAGAAAATATGGTGTAAAAACCTGGTTACATAAGTTTCAGTATTGGTCACCTACTGTCAACTACAATGAAAAACCAAATATATTTTATAAACACCTGAGGTTTTTAATTCTCCTGCAGCCCTATGATGTTAAATTTAATCACTGTTTTTACATAAGATGACACAACTGGTATCACCTACTGCTTCAAACAACCACACTTATTTTAAGTCTTCCTCCTAGTGCTGGTTACAGAAAGCTTCTGAGAACTGCTTCCTGTTTTTCATACAGATTTCCCTCTTTTCCTGTGGAAATCTATTGAGGAAGCTCTCTGAAAACAAGAGGAAGTATCTGTTTCTAAATACCTGTGAGAGTGTCCAGAGGAAGGGTCTTTGCCCCCTGTGGGGCTCCTGGGGAGGGCAGGGGCTGCTTGTGATGGGGAGCACGATGTGTCCCCCCAAAAAAGCTGCACCCCTTCACACACAGCTGGGATGCTGCATGTGGAGGCTCCAGTAATGAGGGAAAAACTGCAATTAAGCATTGGCTTTAAAAAAAAAAAAAAAAAAGAGCGATAGAGGGAGAAGCAAAGAGCCAAAGCCTTTTGTTAAAATAATATTGACTGGGAAAACAGGAATCCTGCTTACCCACCTTCCCCATGAGCAATCTTCCTAGCAACTATGTCCACCTCTCTCATTTATTAGCTCTGTGATTCCCAGCCTGTGATGGCCACGTAACCCCAGCCAGTGCTCAGGGGGTAAAACAGGAGCACTGAGCCATGTAGGATTAAAGATCTCACCTACAGAAGGTTCCTTTTTAATCCCCCACTGTTGGTGCGTTCTGTCATCCCTTAAATATACAGCTGCCGAAACAGAATCACTCTCAGAACTGGGTTTTGCATCTCTTAATTACCTTTAAGGTCATTCTGATGTGCTTTGGACACGAAGATTCTACACCGTGGAGGTAGAAAATCCAAAACAAAAGCAGAAAGCTCATTTAACAAAATCCGACATAATTTAGTGTCTGTTTCTGGTTTCTGACAGAAGCTGGGTGATATTTCCTCCCCAAGTACTGCAGTTCTGCTCCATGGCCAAGCCTTTCAAAGAGAAACTGAGCCTCGGGCAGTGTTAAAGGGTGGAAGGTGCTTTTGTTCCAATTTTTCATCCCCCTGTTAAATCATCTATATGCAATTTCCAGGGCAGCACCTACTTGCTCAATCAGGGTTTTCTTGCTTGTTCAGTTAAAATGCAGCTGAAAAGAGCAGAGGTGAGTGTGGGGAAGGGGGGAGAAATGAGAGTTATTTTAATAAAATCTACCTGCTGCTTTGTCCTGCAATGAAGTCCTATTACCACTTGGAGTTGTTTGCAAGGGCTCCTGTCAGGGTTTCATTTACCTTGTGCTAATTACCAGGATCACACCTCGCCCTGGGTGGCTCGGAGGGGTCACTGTGCAACCCCTTCCAGAACGGGCTCGGTGCTGGGTGAATGACACTGCTCAGGAACGTTTGGCTCCTCTCACAGGGACCATGGCTGATCTTGGTTTTATCCCAGTGATACCCTCTGGTGTCAAAGGGGTTTGGTCACGAGTCCCTTGTGCTGACACACACAGCAGCTGATGCTGCTACGTCACCATTATTATCCTATCCTCTACTGGTTATTGAATTATTTTATTGGTATTTTAATTAGTCTGTATTTTTCCATCTTTTTATTATCTTTTTCCCAGCTAGGGACCTTCCAACACACCTATCCCGAGTCTTTGTTAGCTCCTTTATCTTCTGCTTTCTGCAAAATGTCCTTGGGTCCAGAAGTTGTGCACTTTTGGTATCCAATTTCAACAATACATCTCTCTCTCCCTCCCAGGCCTTGTTCACTGAAGCACATCACGGTTAGCATGGCAAAACTTCAAGTTTCAGGGATTTTCCCAAGCTGTATTCCCTCACTTGCTGCTTATGAGAAACCTTGCTGACTAAAAGTGATTGAAGACTAACGCACTGCTTAAAAATACTGGTTATTATTCATTAAAAATTAGAAAAGCCATATCATTTCCAATACAAAAACATTTAAAAAATGGACAAACCATCAAGATCTGAGCAATATTTCACTAATATTGGCCACACTGTCCAGCTAATGCTGATATGAGCAGGATTGCATTTTTAGTCTGTCTTTGCTGGCCTGCTGTGTGCCCAATCTGCACTTCTTAAATGTAATTTATTGTGTGCTTATTCCCACAGTCAAGTTGCTTAACCATTTTAGCTTAGAGTGCCTTGGAATACTGTATTTGGTCTCCTGGAAATCATCCAGAAACCTGGAGTTACACACATTCAGACAGTAACCTCTCTTCATGGCATCTGTTTTTTCAGAGACACAAACATGTTACTCCTACCCATTTTTTCCTCCGCTAAAAATCTGTATTAATTTATGATGACTTTCTACAAACATTCAGTGATGTTGCTCATGGCCACCCTGCTGCAGAGTCCAGGGGATCCTGCCTGATAGAAGAGAGGGGAGAACTTCCAAGAGAAGCACTGAAGTTTGCCTAAGCCCCACACAAACCATGATTTTATGCTATTAAATCATCATGGGAATGAATGCAGTATAAACATATTACAGAAACTGAAAAATGGCCTGTAAAGCACAATCTTGAGTAAAGCTGTAAATGAACTTGTGTAAGCCATAACCTGAACTTGGGTGAACTATTTGAAAAGGGTAGTACTGAAATCTTTACTTAGCAAAGTGTTTAAGGAGTGTAACCTTATTTAGGTAAGGATTGCAACCAAGACAATGGAGCTAAACTCAAATTAAACTGGGGTTATGCCAATAAAATGCCATAATTGGCTGAAATTATGCACCTGCTTAGGTGTTCTGCTGCAGTAGAAAAGGGTCTATGTAAATTTAAACTTGGATAAATTTAAATGAATTTGGTGATGAATACAATGCAAACCTGCTTGGACTGGGGATCATGAAAGAAATGGGAGGAGCTGCTGAGACAAGCAGAGGTCCAGCCATGGAGAAGGGAGACGAGCAGAGTGCTGAACACAGTGGTAGAAATCAGTTCTTGCACGCAGGGAGCAGCTGTGTATGGTCACACCACACTCCTGTCACCGGCTTTTTGACCTCCAGTAACATTTCTTATTCAACTTTGTATGTTTGGTGTTTGTATCACCAACAAAAGACAAAATAGAAGTTGCTCTATTGACTGCCAAAGCACAGGTAGGATCCTAATAAGTGCAGAATCACTAGGCAGCATCTTCTGGTCTCTAGGAACTGGCAAGTGGCTTGTAATTATCTGCAAAGGGAAATAATTGGCCCTGAGACGGGCTCGGTTGGTCAGAGCATGGTGTTAATAATGCCAAGGTTCTGGGTTTGATCCAGCTCTGGGTCATTCACTTAAGATTGATCTTTGTGACTTCCTGTCAACTCAGAGTATTCTGAGAAATTCTGTGAATGAGTTTGGGAGTTACTTTTCACAGTCACCAACCAGAACAATACTTCAAGAAGGCAAAGGACAGGCTGCTGTCAGGAAACTTAAAACTATTTTGATAGGCATCCAAACAGCAGGCATGGAGCTTGGACTGAAGGAGCATGCAGAATTACAGAGTCTCTGGTAGGGAACAGCACTCTCTGAAGCTCTGAGGATGTTTTTACAAACCAAACACAACGGGGTGAGGTAATTGTTGCTTCCTGATACAGGATCTGAGGGGTGGAAGCTGCACCTTCCCCACGTTCCCAGCAGGCAGCTGCTGGCTCTGGCACCTCAGCTCAGGTGTCCCAGCGCCTCCTGTTCCTCTGCTCTGCGACACCCCCAGCACAGCTCTCCTGGGGGAGCACTGGCAACCTGCAGGCACCAAAAAGCCCTTGCACACCTCCTAAGAAATACCCAACTTAGATGCAAAACTGGTGCTTGCAGCCTTTCCCCTCACACATCCCTGCTGGATTTTCCCAAATGCTTGGGAAGACCCGGTCAGAAGTAACTCACAGCCAGCTGAAGGCACACTGTTTGCTGAGCCATCTTTCTTTTCTGTCAGTCCAGATCCACGAGGCTCTAAATCTGTGGGGCACTGAAATAAATCCCGAAGGAATTAACATGCCAGTGAGTAGGTGCTTTCAGAGTCTGTAGCACACTCAGGGATAGCTGCAGTTTTGCAGACATCAAACAGAGCTTTGGCACATTTTTTAAGCTTTCAGAGTGGAATTCAGTAGGATCTTCACCCAGCTGTTAAGTACACCCTGACTCTGTTAGGAAGAACACTGCTGGAGGACGTTAAAAGGCTCCCAGGGCATTTGATTTTTACTGGCATACACTGCAGTACACGGGAGATAAGGGAAGGATTCCTGGGGATTAAACAGCACACATCTACGTGAAGGAACACACGAGGGGTGAGGGTTGTTACACAAGCAGTGGCTGAGGAAATGATCCCCAGGAGCACAGCTCTGCTTTCTCTGGCTTCCATGCTTTATGTCAAGTGCCCTGGTCAGAGCTATCAGTGCTCAGAACGCCACAGTATTTTAGTTATTAGTTGTTGATTGTGGGCTTTCAAGCATCTTTCTGTAAAATCCAAGTCACGACACTAGGAGAGACAGGATCCTAAAAATCTGAGTTTGAAAAGCAGGAAGGACAAACAGGCTGTATCCAGGCAATTCTGGCATGGGCGTGTGGGGGTGTGGCTGTGTTTGCTTCCACATGCCTCTGTTGCGATTCCTTATGGACTGCACCAAAAGCAGATCTCCAAAAATCTCCCGAGAGAGGTTTTTCACCAACGGGACTGTCCCCCTGACTGGAAATCACAGAATACCAGGGTAAAAGGGACATCAAGGAGCACCTGGCCCAACCTTTCTCAGCATAAGCATGGTCTTGAGTGAGAATTTATTCTCACAGAAGCATCAGCAGGGCTGCCAAAGGGGTGTTTGCTCTCTGGGCTGACAGGATTGGCAGGGATGCGCTCTTATTTAACCAGCAGTCGGTCAGGGGGTCAGGACAATACTGAATAAAGCCCCTCTGGTCCCTTGGCTGTCCCTGACAGTGCTGCTCAGCACTTTGGGGGTCTAGCAGCCAGGTTTGTGCTGTCTCCAAAGCGCTTGAAGTCACCACAGAAGGGCAGCAAGGCACAGTTCTGCACCATTCCAGCATTTGCCTGCTTGTATCCAGCAGGCAGGGAGATGGAAGGGTTTGCAAGAGCACACATGGCCATCACTTAAAGGATTTTTTTCCAGAAGATGGTGATTTTGGCAAGAAAATGAGAATCATCAGCCAGCAACAGGAAAACTCCCAGAACTGTAACCACGATAGTTGTAGTTATAACTATACTTTATAACTATCCACATAAAGCCAGGCTATTTGGTGATCTTTATTACAGCCACTAAAAATTCATGCTTTTAAACATTTATCTTTAATGCCTGACAGAGCAAGCTGTTTAAAAGATGAGATTAAGCATCTGGATTGATCACAGAAAGTTCATTCATAGGATTTCTGTTGGAGAGGAGCTCACAGCACCAGCCAGAGACAGATGTATTCAGAAAACCCACACAGACACTCAGCTCCAGTGTGAAAACATACTTAATCTCTACAGTAAATGAGAAGTCATAAATAATTCAAAAATGTGCGCACCTAAAGTCTCTAACTCCTGCAGGGGATAAGCAAATCTGAAACCACTCTGAATTCCCTGAACTCTGACAGTTTAGGTAACACAGTACAAAAATAAAAGTCACACCTCATTTTGGTTAAAAACCACAAGTCCTACACTTTGAAAATAAAATATAGCTCTGAGTCTAACTGCACTCAGGGCAATGTACACACACAGCTGTTTGATCTGCTCCGAGTAAGTTTCTAAAAGAGCTGAGTTAAAGGTCTGTGAATGCAAAGTTAATAATTCCTCAGAGTTCTTTTCTAATCAGTCAGGAATTACTTCAGTCCCAGATCTGCTCAGCACCAGAAGCAGGTGGGTTTTCGTGCAGCTCGATGTTTCCATAACAATACAGCAGAGCCAATTAAAAGCCAATTAGTCATGGACATTACTTTAAGGTCCAGTACTTTGCAAACTCTCCCCTGTTCAGTGTTCCTGCGCTGGGGCTGCCCATTATGCTGGGGACA
>NW_008238633.1:1648735-1683028 GCF_000691975.1 Corvus brachyrhynchos
TCCTGCTGCCAGCTCTTCCTCAAATCCCCTTAACTCACACCTGCTGGAAAAGATTTTCATGATACTTGAACACTCTCCATGTTTTATAGGTTAAAATCTTAACCAACTCCCCTACAGCAATAAATATTCACTGTCAGCATCTCTGTGTTATGTGAACTAACTCTAGGATCTGAAACGCAAACAATCTAAATTATACTGCAGCTCAGACCAGAAGAACAATCTGCTCACACACCAGCTACAGTGCTCAAGAAATTCTAAAAGATTCCTAATGAGTAGCAGAAAATCAGCACATTGCAGGGAAGTAAAATGCAATATCCCTGTGAAAGGAATATCCCCAGTAGCTGTCCCGACCTCTGCAGCTCTGTGACACTTCCCAGAGCCCCTGCTCTGGATGTCCAGGCTTAGCAGTGCATTTGATTTGTGCACTACTCTGTGATTATTTCTTCCAGCACTGATGGCTGTCCAGGCTCCTTTCTGGGGACTGCTATTTCCCTGGACTTTACAGGAAATCCAGTTGTTGCTAAGCTAAATAATGCCACGAATTGTGCATGGAATAAGTCATTTGTTTTTAATGCAGCCAGCCCTACTCGAGGGGCTGAAGTAAGTGCTGGCTTCTCAGCGAGGTTCAGCTCAGCTTCTTCCCTACAGATGTTTTCCAACAGCGCCTTTCATTGCTGTTAAATTCATCATCTTGTTTACTCCTCGACTTTTGCATGCAATAAGGGAACTACCTCTGGTGTGGCTCCTCAGGAGCTGGGAGCAGCTGTGTTAAACAAAAGGCTCTGCAGTTCTGGTGTCCAGAGTGGCCTCAGCTGCTCTGCCCTGCAGCCAAAGTCCCCTTCCAGCTGCAGCTGGATTTACAGGCAGGAAGCACTGACAAGGTTTGGACAGCAAGGTCACGTTACACAACTTGTGTCAGCAGGACCCGTCTGCTAAGTGCTTTAGCTCTCAATTTTTGCTATTTAATGTGTTAAATAAAGGAAATATTCAATATTCACCAGACCAAAACTAATCTATGGGAGAATTTGGAGGGAACTTAATTTACTATAAAAGTCTTGAATGTGGTTTGTTTTCTTCTTAGTGTGGATTCTTTGTGAGCAACACAACAGCTCCTATGAGTTTCTTACTAGGAGTCTTTTAAAATTCTTTATAGTTCTCATTTCAGTAACACTTTATGAAAATAATTTGCATATTATGTATGTTGTGTGAAAAAACCCAAGATTCTTAAAATAAGTTCAGTATCATGTGACACCTTTCAATTCCATAGACCTTTTTTACTATTTTACATGTAAACAGGAGTCACAGAATTAATTTTCTCTGTCAGCTAGATAGTATAATTCCATTTTAATTCCTCTAAAATAGCAATACTGCCTTTTAGTACATCCCTAGGTAGGAGCAAAACTGAATCAAAACAAATACTCCAATCAAAAGACACCAGCAGCTCCAATGGACTCATCATGCGTGTTGTTTCACATTCCATTCTTCTTACCAAAATCAATCTTTTATTGAATTATTAGAAAAGAAATCTATGTTATGAGGTTTGTTAGATTTTATTTCGTCTGCAGTAAGAGATTCCAATACACTCAGTGGTTTGTACTGTCTTACACGGTTGGGTAGAACATTTTCAACTCAACTACACAAATACATTGTGAGGTTTTCCCCTAGCACGTGCTACTCCCTTTCTCTGAAGGCGCTCCCCCAGTGCTGTCCACTTGGGTAATTACAAATTCCTCAGTCAGCACCACCATTGTCCTTCACAATTAAATTACTGTTTTCAAAATATATTTTGTTGGCACCTTTGAGGAGTCCAATTCCTCAGTTGCATTATTTGATCTGTGTCCCGTCCCTCGAAAGCCATTCCTTTAAAACACATGGATGTGACATCCTCTCACTGACCTCAGACAGAGACAGTTCCAAGTGAGGCTGTCAGCAGTGCTGACACCCATTCTGAGATGCTTCTCACCTGCAAGTCCCTGGATTCCAGGTGTGCCACCATTTCTGGATCATCCTTTTTGACTGCTCAGCTCTGCTTCATCCCAGTACTCACTAGACATGGATCAAGCTCCCTGTCATTTCTGAGCCCCAGGCACTGGGTGCAGCTACCTGTGGCCAGAGTAGACTATCCCATATACAGTTTCTAGAGGTCTTTGAGCTGACCTAAAAGTTACAGGTACTGCTGAGCTCTTCTTACCCAAAGGACAGCTGAAATCCACCTTCCTTTGGTTGCTGGGGAAGCCCCCTCAGGCAGCCCTTGGGGTCGATGGCCCCGTTCTTCAGCAAGTCCCACCAGCTGCATCCCACCCAAGCTGTTTGTGTGCCGTGCTGGGCACATCTCCGTGTGCCAAACTTCCTGCAAGTCAGCTTTGCTTTGGCCTCTTTCCCAGGTCGGAAAGGGAGCGATCCCAGGTTCCGTGCCGGGGCAGCGTGGAGCAGCAGGAGGGAGCAGCCGTGCCGGGGGGCACACGCAGCGCGTCCGTGGCACCGCGGGACCAGCGCTCGCCCACCGGCATCGCCGACCACGGTACCCAACCCCAGCCCCAAACCCTGCCTTGCCTCACTCATCTGTAGGACCAGCAGCAGCCAAACTAACAGAGACATTAAACCACCACACCACAAACCAGGCCTAATGAGTCTTGAAATCCTAGACCTACATAAAACCTTGTGTCCCAGATCTCCACTCCTCACTTCCTGCATAATTTTATGTTTAATAAAAGACCGAACTTATCACTCAGAGCTATGATTTAAAACTGCTTTTTTCCACATGAGTCATCCCACCAAAACTTTTTTCCTGGCTTAAAAAGCATAAAGATTTCATTTCTCTGTAAACAGAAATGCAGAACCTCAGCGGAAATAATTTCCGAGGAAACAATTCGCAGTTAATATTCTGTACAGCCACACTCCTTGGAAACCTCCTGGCTGCTCCAGTGACTCTGGACAGGCCCAAACTGTTTAGCACGTGTAGCATCAACAACTGCCATAACCTTGCACACTTTGGCTTCCCTGCAGTGATTTATTATTTTGGGCACATCCAGTTCAAAGATGACAAAAGCACTTATCTGACAATAACTCTGAGTTATAAGGCACCTTTACTGCAGACTGGAGAGCTGTTTGTAGTGAGAAAAAATTGGATTTTAGGTGTGGGGATTTAGGTGGGTGGCGAGCAGCTGCTTGGGAATGTTAAAAATAGTGACAGGTAAATACAGTGAACACTGTTGCATGTTCTTCATCTGGTTAGACTTAGAAAGTAAACCTGCTTTTACAAATGTTTTTATCAAATCACACACTTGGCCAGCTCAAAGAGAGTTTCCACATGAAATTACACTACCCGTACTTCAAGTACAAACAGCTTTTTAGTATATATAAACTTTCACTTTATATATAATGTTTATATATATAAACATATATATAAACTTTTCATGCAAATAGCTGGTGGGGTTATAGATTTTAAAACAGGGGGAAATGTTCCATCAAGTAAAATAGGATTAGTTAGGCAGAAAAACTCACGCAGAGAGATGAACGAGTAAAAAAATTGTGTACTTGACCAGTAACTGCCCCCCCAACAGCTGATCCTTCACACTTATCCTTGCCTTAGAGCAACTCAAGGAAGGGAGTTGAGGTAAAACAGCTCCAAGTTACCCACAAGAAAGCACCAAAAGATTCAAGACTCTTAAAATAAGGATCTTTGCTGCAGCTGCCTCAGCCCCTTCCCAAGGATGCTGGGGGACCTTGCCTGGTGTTTCTCTGGGGGTTGAAGCTCTCACTTCTTTCTGGCTCAGGGTTTAACTGGGGGTTCTGGGGGTGCTGCTGAGGGGTCCCTGTTTCCCAGCAGAGGATCAGCTCTTCCGCTCCGTGGAGGGCCAGGCTGCCTCTGACGAGGAGGAGGAGAAGTGGGCAGGTGACCGGGCTCCCCAGCTGGACCACGTGAAGAAGATCCTGGCCAAGCTCCCTTGCTGTGGCAGTGGGTAAGTTTAATTCACTAATTACTGCTGTTTGAGCCCCTTACAAAGGTAATTTCATGACCTGAAGGTCCTGTGGCTGCAGTCAGAAGCCTTTTGCCCATCCTTTGTGGCGTGTGGGGAACAGCCTGCTGGATATTCCCACCAAGCCCTAATTAGCATCAGCTAATTTGTGATGATCACTCATTTGTGATCCCTGCTGCCAGGAGTTCTGCAGGAAAACTGGCTTTTACAAACACAGACCTTCACCATGAGGGTTCACTAACTCTTCCCTTTTGATGATATGTGTAGGTGTGATGAAAAGACGTGGAGAAAGCTGCTGTCTTACCTGGAGGCCACCACCCCTGAGGGCTCTGGGATGGCCCCTGCGGAGCCCACGGGGAAAACCTCCCCCCTCACAGAGCAGCTGGAGCTCCAGGGGCACCCAGAGAAAAAACTGGAAACAAATATGGAAGAGGTAACAGGTGCCAAGCAGAGCGTGGAAGAGTTCTTTATGCATCTTTAGGGAGCTGCATCTACATGTATTTATATTTCCTTCTGGCCATTCTGCTCTCTGTTGCTGATGTCTCCCATTGTGCTGTAGCTTGTCAGCTCAAACACCTGGTGCTTTCCTCTAACACCTGCATTTCTACTCTGGTTCCTACCCAAATCTGCCTTTGGAGGATGAGATGTACCCCAGGCCCTTCAAACACTGTCCTTGACTCACTGAGGTTCCTCAGCTATGGATGAAATACTCCCGACATCCTAAGCACCTCTGGGAGCACAGTAACTTTTCAATAAATCCCTCAGGCTGACTTAGACTCCCTGTTTTGGAGTAAATTATCCCATTTACTGTGTCTTTTTCTTGGGCTTACACTGATATATTTATATCATCAATATAATATATCAATATAATATAATAAAGTATATAAATAATATCATAAAATATTACTAAAATCAGTTCTCAGGTTAGCAGCATGTCCAGCTCCCCTTGAGCAGAGGTCATAACCACATTATTTAAAGGCCCAGTGCTGTATCCCAGCAGTCCTGTGGGACCTCACTATTTAAATACTGCAGACTTCAGCCACTGATGGGCACAGATTGAAGTGCCAGCAATCTTTCTATGACATAAAAATAGTGCATTGCCCTGGTCTGCTTTCTCCCAAGCTTGTTCAGTATTTTATACCCCATCTTTAAACAAAGCAGGAAGCTTTCAGTAGTTCTGGAAGGATTCTATGAATCAGTGAAATATTTAAAGTAAGGGTAAAGTATTCAACTTCTTTATGTGTTGCCATCCCTTGTGTTTCAGCAGTATTTCATATACTTTTCTCCCTTGACTAAATTAAATGAAAGAGTTTACTTGTTAGGGAAAAAAACTAAAACCAGAATAAAATCCTGCTTCTGCCTTACACAATGTGCAGTGTTCAATGACCATTTATCCTTGCAATGTTCTGTAGAGAGACACAAAGGTTCCTTCTCTACTGATTAACATCAGTCCACAGAAGAAAACTACCTGCAGGTAGTGCCAGTTTTCTTCTCCTTTTTTCCCATTCTGAGGTGCTCATCTTCTTCTGCAGCATCATACTGCCCTCTTTTTTTAATCTCTGCTGATGGATATTAGTTCTGTGCAGCTTGTCTGGAAGAGTAGCTTTATTAACAGATGAGTACAAAATTCCAGAAGAAAAATGGAATCTGCTGCTCTTGATTTAGAGGCAAGCAGGGAGGTGAAGAAGACAAAGTTCCAGCTCACTGTGACATGAATTAAATATCTGTAGGATGAATAATTTTGAACCTGTTAGGAAGTCTATTCTTAAGCCCTTTTATATTACCCAGCAGTCATAGGGGAGGAGTTTGCTGCTACACAGCAGACAAGTAATAAGAAATTCCTGTCAAAAAGGTGACTCTTGTAATCAACAGAAAGCAAATAGGAAGACTGAGGAATGCTCTGTCTCAAGCACCTTGCAAATAAATATATTGGCTTAATAAAGGAACCACCACCACTTTCTCTGAACCTGACAGAAGCACCTTATACTTTGCTCTAGATGCTTCTGTTTGTACCTGCTCGGTGTGGAAAATCAGACAATAACAACAAGGCTAACAAGCAACAGGCTCAGCGGGCAAGTGAAGGGCAGCACTCTCAAACACTGATAATTGCTTCAGCATGAGGCTTGTAAAACCAGGGGATGACAGAGTTCTGAGATTTGTCATGGCTAGAAAGTTCTACTTTCCAACAATCAAACACTTGAAAATAGCTTCTCCTGAAGACAGGGTGGTGACCTGGGGATAATAGAGGAGGAGAGCATGAGTGAAGTCTAAAAACAAAGCGTTATGCTGCGAGTGTAGCGTTGCAAAGAAATGCCAATTATTTTCTATACGAGCTTGCATGCAAGCTGCCAGCTTAATTAGAAAGGCAATTAGTTTATGAACTGCCATACAGGGTCAAGTGAGAAGTTCATCCCAATATCTGGAGAAAAGCAAGGAGAAACAGTGGAGAGGGCATCCCCTGCAAGTTCCTCACCTGCTGTCCAGTGCAGCAGGGACAGACACATCCTCTTGTCTCACTGAATGCACAGGTGATTGCTGTGGAGGAGCTGCAAGACAAAGATATGACTGTGGTGAGGGCACACAAATTAGTTATGCTTTATAGAGGACAACAGGAGTGCAAAAGGGGAGAAAGCTGAAATAGCAATGGTAGTATTTAAATAAAAAAAATATAATAAATTTAATATTTCAAATTCCTGAATGACCTGCCTGCATCCAGCGAGGAACAAACTCCCATTGTGCACGAGAGCAAAGCACAGATTTCCTAACAACTCCTGATATTTCACTTTATACAGCACATTAAAGAAATGTACTTCCCTTCAGGAGAATCTTCAGGAGTGACCCCCATTTACCACAAAAGGGGGAAAACTCAGCTTTTGGGCAAGAAAAGGAAAGGTCCAGTGCCTTTAATTTGCTGTGTTTTGTGCAGATGAAAGGCCCCTTGCTTGGGGAACTGCAGCAGAAGGTGGAGGAGACGGAACTGCTGAAGATGGAGCTGCAGATGTTGGAGACGGAGAGGGTTCGGCTGTCCCTGGTGGAGGAGAAGCTCATGGATGTTCTGCAGCTTCTTCAACAGCTCCGAGACTTGGTATGGTGAGAAAGCAGTCCTGGGACTGAAAAGTGGGTTTTGTAGTGTCCTTTCCAAACTAAAAATTATATTAATCCCTTCTTAAGTACAAAATCCTTTACACCAGGACAGACTTTTACATGTGTTTGCCCTGGGAACTGCCTGGTGGTTGCAGAAAGCTTTTAGACTCCTTTGACTGGCTTTCTAAAAGCCTAGAGATCTCCTTGGAGCTGAATCTTCAAGCTCATTACCCTCTAACCCAAAATTTAGGGAAAATGAAGAAAACAAAGAAGTGAGTAATCAGGAAGACCCCAGAATATGTATTTTTCCTTCTAGAACAGGACCTTTGATTAACTGCATCCTAATGTAACTCTGAGTCAGCATCAAAGGGATTAAACTCCGAGGAGACTTTAGCAAGAATCCCCTAAATCCCTGGTGGGATATACCTGAGACAAAAGGAACCTTATCCATCAGAACTGATGGGTTTAGGTGTCACTTCTCCAGCATAATCACCTTCATGTCTGAAATATCCCAGGCACCTCATTTGCAACAGAACCTCCCACCAAGCAGTGTCTGTCCAAAGGCACATACACATCCTGTCAGGACCAATAAAACCTCACACTGTGCTGCTGAGGCCATGTGAAATCCTCAAACTGCTTCCCACTCTGCCCAGTCCCCACTGGGGCAGCCAAGCAGGTGGAAGAGTTCCAGAGTCAGGGAGCAAGGCCAGCTCTGCCTGGAGGGAACAGCATCTTCCTCCCAGAACTGCTTCCTTCCATTTCCACTTCTTGAAGTTTTAGCAAGAACAACCTGTCCCTGCAGATACAGGCTCTCTAAGTGCTAATTAAACTGATTGCAAGACCATCTCCCAGAAAGCACACCAGTGTCTTGACAGCAAATTAGGAGAGTTTGCTTTTCCAGGCTCATTATGTAATGTCCCACCAGATTCCTTATGTAAAACCACCACTGAGAGAGCCCATCCAAAGCCTGAGTAGTTTTTACAGGGCTCTCACTTTGGCTAATGTTTATTACATCTCCAGATCCAGCAGTGGCTCTGCCACAGGACATTTGCACTGTCTTTCAGCTGGGTCTGAGAAGACCCTTTCTAAAATAACACCCCGAGGTCCAGTTCACCTTCCCCACAGACCTGGCAGAGGACTCAAAAAGCTTTTGCTCTGCTTACCCTCCTTGCCACCTACAGCTGTTTGGGCACACACTCTGCAAAACTCTGTATTTTCCACAGCCAAATTAAGGAATTACAACCCTCTATAAACTGCTGTTTGAGCAAGGTCTAAGATAAAATGCTTGAGAATAAAGCAAATATCGAGTCTTGGGTTAATCAGGATTCAGTGCCATTTTGGTTCAGCTTTCAAATGTAAATACCCTGCACACAGGTTCTGTTGCATGTCTGTGAACTGGTGAAGGACATGTTTGTGCCATCATGTTGTTTTGTTTTTTAAAGAACATATCAAAGCGAGCCCTGGGGAAAATCCTGCTGAGCACTTTGGAATCCTGCCGTGACCCCCAACCTGGTAAGAAAATATATCATGTGTAAAGACCAATAAGCAGGAAAAGTGTCCTTTTGGGGAAGACACTGGATAATACACAGATGGGTAGGAAAAGGATATTTCAAATCCTGGGGTACAGGTTAGGGAGAAGGAAGTAGTTTGCAAGATTACCTATAGAAAGTGATGCTTTCTAGTCTGTGACACACCAAAACCACATCTAGGGTGCTTTTTTAGCCAAATTTTAATTAAAATGTGGCCTTTGGGGGGTAATTCAGTGTCCCACAAATGTTTGTAGAGTTTCATGGATACGAGGAAGTGGAGAAATGGCTGAGTGTGTAATGCAGCTATTTCTCAGCTTTGCTACCCCAGTGTGTTGTGTTCCTCTGCTGCAACACAAGATTTACACACCAGAACAGTTCTATACAGAAAGCACATCAAACCTGCACTCCTCTAATGACAGCATTTCATGTTCCTTGTGTGAAAACTAAACCTGCAGACTCCTGTCCCTTACAATGGTTTGGAGCTGCCTTTGCAGAAGCCGTGCAGGGATCACAGCCCCAGGGCTTTGGTTTGATTACTTTGTTCTATTAGCAGAACATTTGTACTTACCTCCAAGAAATGAACACCCTGTCCCAGGAACATAGCTTGGAGGTGCTTTTAACAGGCAGGCAGTAGTCAAAGACAAGATTAGAAAAGACCAGATGTGGCCTGGGGGCTCGGTTTTGGAGATTATTTACAGGGATTTAGGGAGAGTAGCATGGAACCCTTCTGGGGTTTGCAGTTTCAAAGCCTGTTTTTCCTTGTGCCCAGCAATCCAGGGCACAGGCAGCCCAGAGCCAAGCTCTGCTCTTCAGCTGCAGAGGGAGCAGAGAAAAGAGGGCAAGGACAGACCTTTGTAGGCTCCAGGACACCAGTACAGAGAGAAACTACAGCTGAGCTGTAGGTTTGATGTTCTCCTGGGAGAACAGAAGAGGAGACTGTTTGTATCCTCAGCACAGTGCCCAAAAGGTACAGCCAATTATCCTGCACAGGAACAGGGGCTCCAAGGGATGCTGCTCAAAGAAAATTCCTCCCTTTGGAGCAGCTCAGCTCCCTAAAACTCCAGCAGGTGTGGCTCTGTCCATTCTGCATCACCACTGCCACGAACAGCTCCCCTTCTCTGCTTCCCACTGTCTGGCTGTGCACTGCGTGAGAGTTGAGCAGCTTTCCTAAGTCTCTGTAATCAAACAAGCCAAAATGGATGGTTGGGTGGGCAGTTGTGATATGAAAGTCTTTGTTCACACAAGTATGTGAGACCTCAGTGGGCAGGGAATGAAGCCAGAGAACTGACAGAGAAGACAGCTGAACCCAGTTCTGCTCACGTTTTTTATGGACAGGAATTCACTGTTTGCTCACAAAATTTAGACATTTTATGATAACCACTTGAAATGGCACCTGTGAAGAAAAGAGCTTGTTCATGATTGTGAAACTGCAACTTCCTTACTTTGTTCAAGTGCTAACGTTTGCCATTTTCCTTCCCAAGGCAAAGCCCAGCTGTTCGAAGTGCTGGACACCCTTCGGCAGGAGCTGGCAGCCTGTGAACTGTTGCACAGGCAGCCCATGGAGCAGGCTCAGAGCCCACGGTCCCTGTCCAACCCTCTGGTGATCTCCTGCTGAGCCCAACCAGCCCCTGGGCAGCTGGAAGGAGGAATGAAGGGCATTTGTCCAGCTCAGCCACGCCTGGACTGGCCAGGAGCAAGGATTGACCCAAAGGAAGAGCACCAGCCCCTTGGCTGAGCACAGCCCTGCCTTACCTGGACTGCAAATCCCAGCTCTGGGGGTGCCCCTGGGACTGGACTGGTACCAAACTGTGCCCACCACCCTCCCCTGAGCCACACAGATTTACAGCCCTGGCTGTGCAGGGGCTGGGCACAGGCTGCAGCCTTTGTGGCAGGGCCCCCCCCGTTATCCCTGGATTTGTTATCCAACAAGTGACAAACTGAATGATAAACACACCCAGGAGTGTGTGCCAGCAGTGCAGGTTTTGAGTGCTCTGTATTTCTCACTCAATTATTCACCTTATTTAACTCTGAAGCTAGATTTTTTATTGCTCTGCTGAGTTTTATATTTGCAATTATAGAGATGTCTTAGGAATATGCAGCAGCCTTTCCTGACAACAGTCAGATTTCACATAAAAAGTTAAATTTAAATGCTTGAAGAAGGTCCAAAGCAATCTTGTTCCCAGGCTCTCAGGGAAGGAAGGGCTGAAAAATTCACTTTGCTGCCGTTTTGTGTTAGCAAACAACTCGTGCAGTGCACAAGTGAGTTCTCAAGTTTAATTTCCCTCAATGCAACTGCAGAGACACAAAGTTGGGCCCCACATGCAGGCCAGTTAATGTAAAAAGCTGGGCCTAATCATGGTGCCATGGAACGTTTTAGTCAACAATAAAATAATTCCCAGGGCAAAAGTAAAAAAAGAGGTTCCTTCCCTTCCAAGGTGCTTTTGCTGTGTCATTCACCTGTCAAACACAGAAGCTAAAGAGGCAGAGCTCCTAAAAGAGCCAGCTGGATTTATGTGACTGAGAAGGTGCACTGTGGATCTTTTAAGGATGTGAAATGATTTGCCTGAGATAATGCCAGCAATGAAATAAGACCATTCAACTGTGCACGTATGAATTTTTCCCAGGGAAATGGTTTTCTTACAGGAATAAGGTCCACAATGCAAGATGGGGAATAAGATTTCCATTCCTTTCCATTCAGAACATGCTGTGTAGCTCACACACCCCCCATTAAAAATTGTGGCACAATTGAGCCACATTGGTAACAAAAATTTGTATTATTTTCATTTTAAAGGCGAGAAAAAAAGGTGTTATGCAAGCAATGAAACAAACTCTGTTCAGTGGTGTTTTACCTCGTTGGTTTTTTTGTGTTTTGGGGTTTTTTGTGGTTTAGCAGAAGAAGATTTTAAGAATAGCTATATATTGTTAATGTACGTTTTTCTTACAGATACCTTAGACAGGACATATATACATAGAGCAATATTCACCCTCTGAGAAAGAAAACTGTCTATAAATGCTAAATATATTACTAACAAAATACCAGAGCATAATATACTATTACTTAGTATATACTGAGGCATATGCTAACATTATATCCATCAGAAACCAGCCTCTAAATGTGCCACAGGTAAAAGCTGAAATGAGCTGAAGTTGGATCCCTGCTTGGGTTCATTTGCTAAAAACCCCATGAAGCATCAGCTCTTGTTTTGTGCAGCTCTCTCAGACTTTCCCAGGAATATTGCAGGGGTCTAAGGAGGGAAAATGCCAGGGAATTATGAAATAAGCCTGATCTGTGTGCACAGCTGGCAGGTGAGACACTCAGGAGCAGGGTTATAATGCAGGGACACACCTGGTTGTGGATCCTCATTTACTGCAGGATTCTTGGAACATTTGGATTTGTAACCATTTGGACCCTTCTTCCTGTTCCCATGTCCCCCAAACCCAGCAGTCTGTTTCTCACAGACTTTGCATTTCCTCAGATCCCCACAAACTCACTTGCTGGGTTCATTAGTTTTCTGTTAAACCCACAAGCTGGCCCTAAAAGGAAGCTTGGATATTTTCTCCCCTGACTGCACCACGTTTCCACAAAACAACCTTTCTGATTTGACTTCATCCTCAATGTCCCTTCCCCTTGGCATATTTCCCCTTGGCATATAATTCCCCTTCCCATTTGGCATATTTCTCCCTGGGGTAACCTCTGAGGGGCTCACACTTCCAGCACAAGTTACATTTTTTGAGGAGAGGTTTCCTCCTCCCGTTCTTTTTTACTTTATAGGAGGTATTAACCATTAGTAAATTAAAGTCCACCTGATCTGTAAAGTTATTTAACAATTGTCCCATTTGTTTCCACTGAAGCTCTCTCTGGAGTATTTGGCAGTGAGGCCTCATCACAGATGTTACACTGAGTCACAGAATTTTTGCAGCAAATCAAAGTGTGGCCTTCTCCAGCCAGGGCTGCTCCAAGGGGTTCAGTGCATCTGTGCACCCTTTGGAAGAAAAAAACCCTTGGCACCAGCATTTGCTGGAATTAAAACTCCTCCCTTTCATCCTACTGTCCTTTAATCTATTACATGGTGCACTGCAGCGATGAAAGGAGCTGGGATTAGGAAGAAAGGAACCTTTTAAACAGTGCTGCATAAAATGGAATTGCTTGGTGTGAGAGTGACACTGAACCTTCCCAGTGTGTGTGTGACACGTTGCAGTACCAGCCACAGGGTCTCTCTCACATTTATCATTTCCTGGAGTTTCAGACACTGAATCCTTTAGTATTTATGCTGTCTCATTTTCTTAATAATTTTATGTATAGTTCCCCAAAATACGAAGGCTATAGAATGTGTTTCTTAGGGTGAAATTAAATTACAATCACCCTTGTGTCCTTAACTACACTTTAGTTTCAAAAGACTGGGATTTTCAGAGGTCTTGGGTTTCTATTCTACTTTTCTGTCTCTTCTTTTTGCCTCAGCATGCCAAAATAGCTCAACTTCATTTTTCCCCCTCAACTTTTTTCAAATTACCTTGAGGCTGAAAGCATCAGACCCCACATCTGGTCTGAGGTACCCATAGAAGAGCTCAGCTTAGCTCTTCTTGTTTTATGCAGCTCACTCACTTCTTCACTTAGAAGGGGTGTCTGCATTACAGCAAACTTCCCTGAAGTGAGACTCACTTCTTAAATGACATTATTTCCTAAAATGCTCATATTCTTCTGAACTGTAACCATTTCAGATTCTCTGTCTGGAGAATTGCCTGCTCCTAGACTTGATCCCCCACCCGTTTCCAGACTGTAGAACAAAGGAAGAGAAGGAAAAAGCTCAGAGGAATTCTAGAATTCCTAACTGGAGTTTTAGACCCAGTCACCAGCTGGACAGCAAATTCAATTCATGGCCATTTTTCCTCCTGCCAATACAACTGCATTTTTTGTCTAATGAAACTCCCAAAAGGATAACAGAGTGTCAGAATCAGTAGGAAAAGGTCTCCTTGAATTCCTACCTCTGCCAAACCCTGCAGCACAGAATACAGACAGCTGTTTGTTTTTAACTTCGGTGATAGCCTAGGAATAAACCAGAATTAACTCTGCATGAAGAGAAGGCTTTGGGGAGACCTTAGAGCCCCTTCCAGTGCCTAAAGGGGGCTCACACAGAGGCTGGAGAGGGCTTTTCATGAAGGTGTGGGGGGATAGGGCAAGGGGGGATGGCTTTAAGCTGAGAGTAGGGTTAGATGGGATAATGGGAAGAAATCCTTTACTGTAAGGGTGGAGAGGCACTGGAATAGATTGTCCAGAGAGGTTGTGGATTCCCCTGGGAATGTCCCAGGCTGCGTTGGAGGGGGCTTGGAGCAACCTGGGATAGTGGAAGGTGTTCCTGCCATGGCAGGGGGTGGGACTGGATGGGCTTTAAGGTCCTTCCAACCCCAACCATCCTGCAATTCCATGAATATTCCTAGTCCTGCAATGCTCCTACTCGGGGTGTAACTGCAGCTCATCCTCACTGCAGGGATGAGCAGCACCAGCTCTGCACTCCAGGCAGCTTTACCTGGGTCACAGTGGGCAGGACTCAAACCCCACAGGGTTCCCTGGCGTGCACAAACCAAATTACATTATAAATTACTGGTTTATGGTTCTGCCTCAAAGAGCTGTGAGATAACTTATCTCTGTCAAGGAGTAAACAAGGATTGTAGGATGACATTGAAAAATTATCAGTATTCAAGTGGTTTCACCCACGGGCACCCTGCAAAGCAGAAAGGTCGTAAGAGCTGAGGGTTTGAGTATTATAGTTCGAGATAATTTCTGTACTTCAAGGTTTTATTGTTTGATAGCCTTGGTTTTGCTGATTGCTTCTCATTGATCTTTTTTTTCACAATTACAAGTGGAAAAATGGTCTCTAACAAAGGCAAAGTCCAGCCTTTTGTGAGGAATTTTCTACCTCTTAAGGTTGCCAAAAACAGATAAAGAAAAAAAAGAGAGACAATATGTGGAGGCTGATACAATTTGACTTAAAATACCATTTAGATAAAAAATGTTATTTTTAAATAAAGAACATGCCATACCCATGGGAGGATTTTTTTTGTTTTTAAACTGATTGTGGAGGTCAAATCCATTGCATGGGCAGTGCTAGCCCAGCACTCAGCAGGACAAGTTGCTTTCCTGTCAGCCTCTGCAGCTCCACCAGCAGAGATCAGCTCTGGGGACAGCAGAAGTCAGAACAGCATCTAATTGCTTATGAGCCAACATCTGCCATGCCCAGGGCTGAGACACACCACTGACTCATCTACCAAAGGATTGATAGTCACCCAAAAATGTCACCAGCTTTTCGGAGTCATTTGAAAGTCGCTCAGGAATGGGCTCAGCTTTTCAGCATCATTTTCTGCTGGGGCTTGCTCCGAGCCCTGCCATGGCCAGCGTGGAGCTGCCATGGAAACCATTTCTGGGTCACCTTCACACAGCAGAGCAGGGAAAGCAGCCCCTCACCAGCCCCACCACTGGAGCACACTCCTTGTGACGAGGATGGCAGCAGCAGCTTCCCATTTCTGACATGAATGTGCCACAAACAAACAGACACCATCTCCCCATGGGCATGGGGAGGAGCAGCCCATGCAGGCTCGAATTCTGCTGTTCCCCTTGGAGTCACTGAGGAGGGAAGCAAAATGATTGCCTGCTCCTCTGCATCCATTTGTAATGGAAATGTAAGAGCTTGGGTCACACTGGCTGTGTGGGGAACATCAGCAGCTCTGAGAGAAGATACCAAGAGGGACCATGCAGCTGGAGCTGCCTTCCCACATCTGACTGGAGCTACATATAAATAAAACTGAGAGAAGCAAGATTCAAGTCACTAAATCAGATTTAAGGAGTTATTGAACTGAACAGCAATATATTGAGGGGAGAGAGGAAAGAGACAGGAGGAATTTCAAATCCTGAAACACAGAAATATTTCAGGACATAAGTGGTAAATAACTACAAGGATGATTCTTCTCTGTTCAGAAAACACCAAGGAATAACTGATGCAGGAAGAAGAAACTTAATTTTCACAGCAGCTGTTAGTGAACACTAACCTTAACTATGAAATCAGGATGTCCAGATCTGCAAAGGAAGTGTCCTTTCTGGAAAGGGAACCTAGGAAGAAAGATAAATTTTTCATATTAAATTGATAAACCTGGAAATTTTCATACTGTGGTGATAATTTTAACCACAATGAGTTGCTCTCAAGAGCTAAAATCTGAATTTATACTGCAGCTCTTCTAGTTTATGTGCAGGGCACAGTCCTCCATCCCAACAGCCACAAGTGTCATTTTTTATAGCTATCATTTGTTTCCTTTTTTTGCAACTCTACAGTTTGTTGTGTGCCTTCTCCCCAATCAAGAATAAATCCTGCATCCAGCAACCACCATTTCACAAAAGGAAATTGTTTCAAGTCACAGTAGACTGACCTCAGCCTACACCATTATTTCATTCCCTGCACAAGTCATTCCCAAACTCCCGAGAGCCAGGCATGGCCAAGATCACAAACAATCGAAAAGTACAGGAAGAGAGGAAAAAAAATAGGCTGAGACTCAAAAATAAATCATATTTGACACTTTGGAGTCTGCAGAAAAGGAGATTCTACTGACAAGAACTGTAAGAGAAAAAACTCCCTGGAATAAGTAGGAGAAATCTGCATCCCTGCATTGCCAGGAAGTCATTCTTTGACAAAACAAATCTTTGAGTTCACTTAAACTGTTCCACTGAATCCCATTGTGTGATGGAAAAAACCCCAATGTCATGAGAATTGAACCTGGTTTATAATGCACAGGCCTTTAAAACCTTGGTTGTCTTTATTCTTTTGCTCATGCAAGAAAACAGCAACTCCAAGCTTGCTAATCTGTTCCTATTTTTTAAGGAAAAAGGGAGCTTAGAACTAAAAAGCAGGAAGGCTTTTCAGATCTTACAGGACATTTGACATGGCCTTATAATCAGAAACAGACTTAATTACAAAAATCAGCACACGGGTCCATAAACTACTGCTACTAAAAATGGGAAGGACTAATTCCAGGAATTTGTATGAAATCTCTGGAAATTCCTCGTTACAGATTCACTTTGCTCCTGCACAGATGAATAAACACCACACATAGTTTGAAAGCTGCATCTGCTGTTGAATGATAACGTTATGGAGACCTGGTCATAACTTCTGCTGAAAATAAACAGTTGGAGATGTCTGAAGGACAGTGAGATTGTAGTTGAGGCTAAGACTGGCTCATAAATTGTCACACAAGCAAATAGCAAATATAAGTCACATTTTTCTTTCTTTCTTCTCTATCACTCCTGGTCCAGCCACTGCCACATAAAAATTTCCATACAAATTGCAGCAGGTATGGACACAGAAATGCTGATAAGTCACCTCACGGCCCTACTGCAACCACGTTACAGTGCAAGAGTGCTAAACAGACCCCAAAAAACTCTTGGAAGTACTTCACACAATTATTATGAGAAGAGAAACTACCTTGGTGCAGAGGGATCAATCCCTGCCCACCTCAAAGCAGTGAGGTTGTGAGTGCACAAGTGTGTGCAGGGGCTTTGGGGGCATCCCAAACCAGGGCCACCCTAAAAGTTCCCTCAGCTTGTGTGAAAAAAGATATGATTTGTTTGCAATAATAAAAAAATATCTGTCTTGAATAATAAGGAGGGAAAATTTTATTTCTGTTCAGAAAGTTAAAAAAAAAAAATCAAGAGGAAAAAAATCAAAGTTACCAGACAACAGAGGAGAAAATGATGTCACCACTTCAACAGAGTTGACACTACAAAGAATCCAGTCTGGCAAGTGAGTGTGCCCTTCCCAAAGGGTGAAATTAATGCTGCCCACGGCAACGATTGCTAAGCACATCATTATGGAAATTGGGAGCTCACAGCAGGAGCTGGGAGTCTCAGAAAGGTGGAAAATCAATGCAGTGCACGCTGGGGCGAAGAATGGCTCCAAGCAGAGTGACCTTAGAAGGCGTGGGGAGGTGGGGACAGGCAGAAGGGGAGCACAGGGGAGGCTCCAGGGGACACGGTGAGTGCAGGACAGCAGAGCCAGGCTGTCCCCTTGCTCTGGGGCTCCCCAGAACTTCAGCCTGGCTGTGGTTCTGAGGAATAAAAGTAAGAATTATTGACCTGTGCTTAAGGGGCAGCTATTTAACAGTAGTGCTACGTGTTGATTTGAGAGGAGAAGTAGAGGCCATGGAAACCACCCAGCAGGACAGAAAAGAATTCCATGATGGATCTGTCAGGAGCCTGGGCTGTGGCTCTGCCCTGCAGAGAGTGACAAGGACCCAGCAGGTGAAGTCCTGGAGGGGCAGGGGAGGAGGAGGTGATCTATCAGTCCTTTCACACAGCTGGAGGAAGGACAAACTTGGCAAGCAGAACAGGAATTTTCTAGTGAAATACTTTGGCCAGAGAAAGTGCATTTCATCCAGATGAACTTTATTTTGTTGGTATAAATTGCTCCAAGAGCTCTGCAGGATAACCAGCACTCCAGGGGCATGGTTCTCACCCAGGAGGGGCAAGATGGAATATGACTGAGGAGGGACTTAACTCTGGCCTCCCACATCATCATGAATTCCCTGCCCACTGCACTGCTGACCTGCTGGGTTCTCTTTAATCTTCCCTGCTGGAGCTGCTCCACTTTGCATAAATAACTGCATTTTATGCAGAGCAAGGAATTAAACCCAGTGCTGCCATATCCTGAATGAAAGTCCTGACCAATGGGGCATCCACCTCAACTTTACATCCACCAGTTTAAATCTGCTTTTGAATAAAGTATAAGTTATCTAAATCAAATCAAACAACTCCAATCTGAAATAATTAGATCGTTAAAATTATCTTCTTACTGTTTCAAATATTTTAAAATACTTCTACCTCTCACTCACTTAATGCCAGTCTGGTTTAGATTTCCTCTTACCTGTGGTTTACATGGGGGGGCTTTAGGGTTAAAGCACAGTAAACATCCTTTAAAATATCTATCTGTATAGAAATGCAACTTATTTAGACAGATTTTTCCTTCTCATCAAGAACTACATACCTATAGAATTATGATAAATGCTACAATCATTTTAAAAAGCTTCTGATTTTCAGTATTTCCCTTTTGCAACTCAAAACTTCAAATTCAGACTTCCAGTAAGAACATTGACCTTCACCTCATCTAATAAATGTGAATCTCCAGCACTTCTGATCAAAGAAAGTTGTATAGATTCTTACATGCTAAAATATAGTAAAAAAAAAAAAAAAAAGGAGAAAGAAAGTAGCAGACAAGCTGTAATTTAAAATCAACCTAAGAAATTTTTCACAGGGTTAATGAAAGAGCCAAAATCTTTGGCTTGCCTTTCTAACCAAGGGAAACACAATCACTGTTATTAAAGAAAAAAAAAAAAGTAAAGCTGACAGCTTTTCTGTAGTCATGAACCCTGAGCACTGTCCTTCAGCTGGAGCAGCTGAGGGGGCACAAACAGCCAAGGAAGAGGCAATGACTGAGCGATTTCAGAGCTGTGCATAGGGAGAGCTGCTGAGTAGAGAGGACAGAGAAGTTTCCTCTCATTCCAGGCTCTGGTTTCCCCACTAGAGACAGAGCTTCTATGGCTGTGCTGTGCCTGTCAGTGTGGAGAGAATGCCACCATGAGTGGCACTGCAGGACAACATCCAACCACCAGGATTTATCAAAACTGAGGAGGAAATAAATTGTAAATGACGTCCAACCAGCTCCATCGAATGTAGGAAGTTTCCCTGAACACAGGCATCAACACTGGGCTAGAGATGCCAAATGAGGGCAAAGAGATCATTAGATAATGCAGGAAGAGGCTTGCAGCATCTTTTAATGAATGTGCAATTCTCCTCAGAGGAACTGCTGCTTATTTATACCCTGCTGTAAGTGACCATGTGATTAATTCAGCTGCCAGCTTGATAAAACTGACTCTCCAAACTGTTTGTATATCAGCATGCAGTGATAGGAAATAATAGGATTAGCACAGCAGCATTTTCAGCTCTTGAGATTTTATCGCGGGTCCCACTATATAAAGGATTTCCTTCAGAACCCAAGGCACATGATCAGCTTTCATTAGCAATCTGTAGCCTTAAGGACCAGGAGCAGAACTTGGCAAAATGTGAACTTTAATGGCTCAAAGTATCAAGCCCATCAAAAGAAAAAAGAAAAAAATTAAATATCCTAGATTGCTTTGAAATGCCAATACTATGGTTTTGAGGATGCAGTGCAAGAACTGCACACTGGGGTTGGCAATAATGTTATCTCACATCCTGCAGCAAACTCTGTGTGGTTGCAGAGTTGCAGATGGCTCAGGACTGTCCTCCCAGCCCCACGACATCTCTGCACTCTGACATCTCCTCATGGGGCAGCTGGGCTGGGCATTCCCGACAGTCCGGCTGCTGGGCAGCAGTAATTCAGCAGAACAGGATTCGACCTGTCTGCATTCTGGGGCTCTCCGTGTGTGATCAGGGGTCTGGGCAAACTCTCCTGCAGTTCACTGTGCACAACAAACAGCTGGGCACATCTGCAAGGGTGTAAATACAGCTTTAGTGGGGCAGGAGCAATGGGGCTGGAGCTGCTCTCACTGGGGAAAGTGAATTCACCACTGGATATACATCCAGAGTCAAATGGTTTATTTCAAAACCCATGAAGCCACAGCTTTGTAAAGGACACTATAAAAATAACCATTTTGTCAGTTATAGACAGTGAGGGGAATTCTACAGCGAGTTCCCATGGTAAACTCGTCTCCTGGGCTTTCCCAATGTGGTCCTTTACGTCAGGCACTAATTAATGTCTAATTGATCTTTCCAAGAAGAACTGATCAGTGTGGCCATAAAGTTCAACGCCCTACCTTCTACATTTCCAGCTCTTCAAGCAGAAAATAGCAGAGCTTTAGCTAAAGGGGTTGAAGGCTGATTTTTTTTGTCACCACACTCCTTAAACAAGGACGACACCACAACACTCAGTGCTGAATAATCTCATGCATTTCACAATCCTACTACAGCTGCTATGCAATAAATTGGTAAAGATGCTTAAACATCTTTTGCAGGCTTGCCTGAATAGCTGGCAGAGCGTTGGAACAAGGTACATTCATGGATAGCTCTTTGTCACACTGGGAATTCAACAAACAATGGCCCAAACAGCCGGATGAGAGCAGCGAAACAATCAGGGACTGAGGATACCACATCCAACCATTCATACCAGGAGAGGAGGGGCTGTTTTGGACTGTCTTTAGTCTGGTCCAAGCACTGAACCTCCATTAGCACCATTCACAGGTGTTTCCAGAGTGAATATTGCAATTTAATTTAATATAAAAGGCATTCATGGAAAATAGAGAGCAGGAGATTTGCTCTGAAAGCTCAATCCCAATCCTAAATAAAACATTCCCATGAATGCAGTGCTGTGTTGTGTCTGACTGCAGCACTGTATTGTATCTTTAATGACGGTGACTGTGCATAAAGAGCTAGAAAAAGAGCTGCTTTTCCTTAGAGCAAAGCAAGCAAGGCAGAGAGGGGCACAGAGCCTCCAGTTTGCCCAGCCCAGGACAGTGTGAATCCAAACTGACCATGAATATTTTCATTACCAGGCTCAAAACCCTCCAAGTTCCATAAAACACGAACAGGTGCTTTTAGCCATCTGATTTAGAACAGATCACTTAATACACACATTGTGTACCTCGGCTATATTTGTATCTTGGAGACAATGGAAAATAATATCTGAAAAAGAACACAACATTTCGTTCTTTCAGGCAATTCTTTTGAACCGAGAAATTATAGCTTAAGGGGTGATTCAGTGGTGCTCAGCATTTAAGAACAAAATAACTTGGATGACACCTAGTGGGAAAATAAGCAATCACTGGGTGCAGCTCTGAATGGGGAAAACGGCAAAGAGGAGGAAGTTCTCCATGAGAACAGGCGGGAGGAGAGAGAATTTCTTGAATAAATGGGTGGAGTACAATTTAGGAGAAGAATTTCCTAAATGACAAGACTTTATCTGCCTGTGGAATAATTTGAGGGAATGGGATTTTTGATTTGACAGAGGCAAAGCTACATTAGGCAAAACCATGATAAATGTGCGGCAGGAAAGAATATGGACAGGAGGAAACTCTGAGTCCTCCTGGGTATAAATACTCAGAAGGCTTTGGCCAGTTCTGCAGAGTGAAGTAGGTAAAAGGAACATTTCGGCCCTTGGGCAACACTAACCCCTGGTTTGAGAGAAACCACAGTTTTTCTTTAATTCCTCTCTGCCAGCAATATTCCTTGACATGAGAATGAATTTCATGATTGATCTTTTTTTATCCCTCTTCTCGATTATTTGTATAATTCATTAATTACCAGTGACTCACATCCAGTTACAAAGATCTATTTTGGTTAGTCTGCTCTCACCAGGCTCTTTCAAAGTACAAAAGAACAGACTGAATCAAGGTGAGAGATTTTAAATGAGGAGCACTTCTACTGCCCATTGACAGTGTGAGTGGCCAGTTTTTTCTGCATTGGAAATGGAAACAGTGCTTGAGAAAACTTCTGCCTTTCTAGGTCAAGAACAGGTCATTGACAGCAATAAATGACTGTAACTTCTTAAAAGTGACTAGAAAAGATAATGGCATCTTCTGCCTGAATTTGCTCTCAGCAGGTCACGCGTTTGATCTGCACATTTATCTCCAGCTTGCAGCTTTTATTCTTAACCACAAGGAAAGCAGTAATCTCCCCTCAGCCCTTTTCCTCCCTGAATAAGCAGGCACGGCCCCCACGGAACTCACTGGAAAAGTCAAGGCCTCCAAAGAAAGCCAATCCAGAGAAAGGGGCTTTCAGGGGGTGAGGTGAGGGGAGAGGGGCTGTTTGGGAAACAGAGTGTCCAGAAATCCCTCTCCACTGAGAGGAGGCAGAGCCTCTCCCGTTCACAAAAACTTCAAATGGATTCTCTCTGTGGAAAAAATACTTTCATACCCTAACAAGATTATAGCAGATTATAACTTCTTTTTTTTTTTTCAAATTGGGTCTTAATAAATCCTCTTAAATGAAGAATCCTCATTTGGCCTACAAAAAGCTATAGTCCTAAAATCATAAAGGCAAATGCCTGGTGCTTCTGCCAGATATTCCCTGCACATCCTCCCCTCCACAGGGAGCTGGAGCACTGGCCAGGGCCCCATCGTGTGGGACAGGTCTGGGGACTCAGCATGAGCAGCCACCTCTGCCACCAGCGGGGACACCTGGAGGAACGTGGGACCAACTTTGTGAGGATAGCACAGAGTCTGAGTGGGTTCTGGGGGATTCCAAATGTCCAGCACCTGTTCCAACGCAAAAGGACACAGCATTTGATCTCATTCTGTAACAGGAAGGTTTTGATTCTGTGTGGCAGCGTTCCTCAAGACACATGGCACAGATCGGGTGGGCACAGGGGGCAGACAGACATTCATGAAATCCATGGCCTCGGGATGTACTTTCCAAAAGCAGTGAAACAATCCCGAAGATAGAAGGACCTCCCTGTTATCAGCAGTCCACTCACAGGTCCAGCCATTCAACATCTGACAGGCAGATGAGCCACTCGCTCCAACAAGGGAGGAATCGCTCTCCTCAACTCATTGAAAAGATCAAAATTCCAACGGGGTTTGAAGTATTTTTGTCTTTTCCCCTGGCACTGTCTGAATTGCCTTTTCAAATGCTAAAGAGCAGAGATACACACTGAGGCATTTTCTTAAGGAAGCTCCTGCTAACTCATTAGACCCAATGAAGAAAAGCTCTTTAAAAATAAGTAAGAATTAGACAACAAGAGCTGCTATCAGAACAATTTATACATCAGAAACTTCCTGTCCTCCCAGGAACACCATGTTACAAAGAAAGGACAGCTCAGAAACACAGCTCTGCTGCACATCTGCAACATCAAAACCTCACCTAGGCTTTGTTTCCAAAACCAGAACAGACTCCAAGCCTGTCCCCAAAACAACACTATACAGAGCTGGCCTGAACAGATTTTATTTAAGCAGTGAGAAGTCAGATATCAAACAAACCTGGCTGACTAATACAGAAAAACTCAATTTCACAGTTTAACTTCAGCTCCCTCATCCGCTGACGCTTGTGTTTGTCAGCACCTCAGGCCCAAACTAACTTTTATACCTGGAGATTTTTACAACTGAGTTAAAAAACCCCACTTAATTTCAGATGAGTTTTTCCAGATACTGTCAGATGCAATAGGAAAAAATACATTAGGAATAAACCAAAAATCCCAAAGCATTTCCTCTTGTCTGCAGCAAACACAAGGCCCTCCCCGAGCACTGTCTGCCACGGCACAACCATAAACAGCAGCTTCCTCTGGGATGCTGTCCTATCCTGCACAGGAAAAAGCTCATCTTCTCTGCCACACTTCCTTGGTGACTCTTTGAGCAGCCAGCCTGCACTGCCATCCACGCTCCAGCACTTCACCAAGCACAGGGAAAGGGATCAAGAAGGATCAAACAGGGTAAGTGTCAGCCAGTCACCTCCCCAACCCTCCCTTCTGCATTTTTGCCACAGTTTGTGTTTCTGTTTGAGTTTGCGTTTCTTGCTGTTTCTATATTAAATCAGAAGAGATCATCTTTTCCATAAATATCACTTAACTTTTTTTAGCCAGATGACATAGTCTGTCCTTTTAAGATGTTTACTTTGGAAAAAAAGCCCCAGTAGTTTTCTTGAAAAATCACAGATGAGTATCTGGATTCAGAGCAAAGATACTCAGAATAACTCACTGACAAAGACATAGGAGGTGGTTAAGATGAGTATTTCAGCTTCAGAAAGGAAGAGTATTTTCAGGCATTTACAATTATTCAATCCCTTAAGCTTCATTTTGAAAGCTGATTTCAACACACAGTTTTAACACTCGATCTATGAAGACATGGAAACGGAAGAAAAGCCTTTGCCTGAAACTAACGTGGTTTTTCCTGTCATCTCCTGGTGACATTCCGTCCCAGAATTTTGATAATTAATATTTCTTGTACAATTATCAAGGCAAAGCAATGAACCAGAGAGGGAGGGGAAGACCTGTGCTCTGTCTTCAGCGTTTGTGCTGAAGTCGGGGAGAGTGGTTCTGTGGGGCACACAGAAAACGACAGATTTTATTCCAAAAACCTCAACCTGGGGAAGCAATAACTGCTGTGGTTCTCTGAGGGTACCGACCCCCACTTAGGTGTCATTTTGTGTTGGAATTGTAAAAGGAGAGCCCAGGGATCCCGGCGGAGGGAGGAATGCAGTCCAAAACCAATATGGTTGATAAGCACAAAACTCAGTTTATTAGCAATCCAGAGGCACTTATATAGTATACCAGCTTGTTAACTCCTGAGTGGCTTAAAGCTTATCACAGCACATTTCTACTTCTACATAATTGGACTTACATTGGCAAGCTTCCTGGTCAGCACATCTTATCTGCACAGCTGCACATCCTTCAAACTCCCTTCTTCTTCTCAGGCTTGTTTCTCACACCAGTGCTTTCTCATGCAGGCAGTTTCTCACACAAACCTTTGCTTGCAGGCCTTTTGCTTGTACAGTTCTTTTATAGATCCCACAATTCTATCAATGATCCATGCCCCGGATCCTTTAATAATTGCAACAATTTTGTTGTCTGTGCAGCTGGCGATGGAGCTGCTGGCCGTGCTGGGCTGTGCCCTGTGGGTGCTGCTGCCGGGGGTCCTGCCTGAGGAGTGTCCATCCCCCTGTGGCTGCACGTCCTGGACAGCCTGGGCCGCCTGCAGGAGCTGGAGCTCTGGGACAACCCCTGGCACTGCGACTGCCACATCCTGTACCTCAAGCTGTGGCTGGAGGATTTCTCCGCGCCCGCGCTCGCCCGGCTCAGGTGCGCCAGTCCCGCTCACCTGAGGATGAAGCCCCTGGGGCAGCTGACGGGGAATGAGCTGGGGGGTTGTATGACGCTTCTCCCAACCAAGTGTCTTCAGTTCTTCTGGCGAGACCTCGTTTTAATTGCTGGAGTGATAATTACTCTTATTTTAGTAGCATTGGCTCTGAAATTCTCCAAGAAGCTGGTCTGCCAGCTCACCCTCGGGGGCCGGCGGCTGAGGAGGCACATCTCCAAAACGCACAAGACACAGTGAGCTGTTCCCTGCCACCAGCCTGACAGGAACATCAAACTCCTCTGCAACGAAAAAGCAACTGCACTGGTAACACTGGTTTGAATAATCAACGCTGCAAAGGCTCAAAGTCCAGGTCTCAAAGCAAAATTGTGTCTCCACATCTGTGTGGTCATTTGGATCCCCTGAGCAGGAACACTCCTCATTTCTCTAGCTTTATTCTACATTAATAACATCTGCAGGAGAAAATTTCAAATTAACAGGTAGGAATGTAGTGGTGTAAACATGGAGATAATTTTAGAATATTTCCTCTGCACTGAGCTTTTCAATTTTTTAGAGGACAACCACCGTTCTGTATGAATGCAGAATATTGCAGAAGAAATGCACCCTGCCATCTCTCATGGAATTTCCTAAATGATATTTCTTGTTTCCCCAAAATGAAATAAATCATTAACACTAAAAGCTTATCACTCTCTTCTGTGCCTACAAACTAGATATGCATAGAACAGTAACCTGCTTTACTGCATGGCTTCAATGGTACAGATATTTTTAAAATGAGCAATCAGCAAACATTTCTGCTTACACCAACCAGCACATTAAATAAGATGCACAGAATACAGGAAAAAATATTGAGAGAATGTGCTTTTCTGTCCTTGTAAGGGGAAAGAGGAGGGAATCTCTTCCAAGGCAGTAGTTCACATTTTACTAAAACAGCATTGTGTTTATCACTTTTCATCCGCTTGGGCTTTATTTAAAAAAAAACCCTCTGCAAAGGTGTCAGCTGGAACTGCTAAATGAGGGCTCAAAAGCAACACTCAGCGTTTATCTGGCAGGGCCACTGTGTCATGCTTAAGCCACACACTCCATCAAATGGCATAAATAACACCACTGTTGCTAACAACGTGCAAAGGCAGGAAAACAAGTCAGCTATCAAAATGAAACATGCAGGCAGCATTGCCAGAGTGGGTTTGGAACATCCCAGAAACCGTTACTGCATCCTTTTATGCAAGGGGCAAACCGTAAGTGCATCTGCTTTCATGGGCTGGGAGCACAGGGGAGACTGCTGGGATGGAGTGCAAACAAGAAGTTGTGAGGTTTGCTTCCACACTGGGCAAGAAAAGTCATCAGAGTCAGCATTACTGACCAAAGCCTCACTGCAGCACACGGGGAGATTTGTGTGAACAGCAATTCTGTGTGAACTGCAACTCAGTTAGTGGGAAGAATATTTGCAGGTTTCATTTATTAAATAGCACTGTACCTCAATCACCTTTTTGCCTTTAAACTCTCTGTATTTTGTGGACACTGTAGCTAACAGCATTGCTCAAGCTGAATGACTTCTGTTCAGCTTCCTGCCTGCTTTCTGCCAGGGTTTGGTTAGAGTTTATTCCAGGCCTGCTCTTTGAGCTCATGCACCAGAGCAGTTTGCAGGGCTTCATCATCACACAGTGCTGATCTCCTCTGTGCTAAAGGGCCACCATCCCAACAGAATGTGATTATTGTGACCAGTGTGCTAACAGTCAGCTCTGGAGCTCTGTGAAACACAAGGCAGCTCATTCCCTAAGGATCACCCTGTCTCAGCTCGGAGCAGGCTGAATAAAACAGCTCAGCTCTGCCCAGTAAAAGTGGCTCTGCCTTGTGGAGGCGAACTGTTTGGCTCTGCACCACTGATGTCATTCCTCTGGGTGCAGCCACTCTGGGGCTGACTGCTGAGGTCAGCTACAAACACTGTTTGCTGCACCAGAACTAGACAGAATTAAAGCACTTCTGCTCATTTACAAGACAGAAGAATTCTCAAATCCAGAAAGAAAACAACAGCACACTTGCTCTCGGGCAGCTGAGGTCACTGGAAGCTGGGGAGGAGCTGCCCAAGGGATGCCAAGGGTAGAGCTAAGCAGGGAAAAACAGTGGCATTGCCATGGACACCTGATATGCCTGCTTTTTTAAAAGATTTTTATTTTTAATGTAAAATACCTGCCTGCCACGCGCAGAGCAGTGGCAACTGCCAGCAGCTGCAATCCAAGTGCTGCTGCCAGGGAGGGCTGGACACCTGGATGGTGTAGGAAGTGACATGGCTTGGGGAATGGAGCCAGCTCGAGCCCTCCTGCCTTGGCAGCAGCATCTGCTTGCAAAAAAGAAGCACAAATGCATGTCTGGGATCTAAGTTATTTTAGAGGAGATGCTTATTCTGAGTAAAACTGCAATATTTTCACTAAAAAATACCTACCACTGGTGTGGATTCACTGAATTTGCTTGATTTCCACCCCGCCCCAGGTTCTAAGGATGTTGGTATTTAAAGAACATACATTTCTCATGTGTTTCAAATCCCACATCCTGCAGGTGAAGGTTAAATGATGAATGAGATCTAAATGTACTCGACAGTTTTTTTTCCCCCCCTCCAAAGCAAAGAGGAAGCAATCAGAAACCAGCATTTTGTTTCACCCTGGAGTCTCTCACACGCTTTGAGAAGCAGCCCAGCCCTTCCCAGGAGCTCTGGGCAGCTCCAGGAGGTGGATGCATGGCATTTTCCTGTTCTGACAGTCCTCTTTTATGTGTAAGTGTAGGAAGTAGTTCTGAATTTACACATCTCCATGAGCTCACATTCATATCTAACCTGGCAGGATTTTGACTGTAAACCTGTCCTAAGGTGTGCTCAGCAACCCATTTAAATTAATTCACACTAAATTCGTACTAGAGACTAAGCACAGCTTTGCTCTCAGGAACAAAATACATTGCAAAGGTAACGAGCTTGTTCTGTATTTATCATTTGGCTAAGCAGCTGTGCATTTAAGGATTCAGATTTAGTGCTCGCTTTCAAAGTATTTAACTATGCAGAAAATGACTAATTCAAAGTAAAATATTTCTTTCTGTTCAGTTAAACCTCAGCTACGTCATCAGACGTGTCACATAATGACAGTCATTTTCCATTTTAGCTGCACACCTTCTGCGTGCACTGCCCAGCTATGGAACTGCATTAATAGCTACCAGAGTGACTCATCCAATAAAAAAGAGAAAAACACACCCAAGACAAAGTTTCAAACAGCAGAAGACCAAGGATATTCCTAGCCTAATAGGACTAGAAAAAAAATAGGGATTCCCTCAGATGAACAGGAAGTTTCTTCCATTTTTGAACTAGTAAACATAAACTGTAAGAACTAAACACTAATTCAATGTACAAAATACATGCAGAATGCAGTGAAATAGGCTGGTCTGAGCTGCCACTCTTGTATTCTAAATCAATTAGCCAATACACATCCATTCTCATGCTGGCTTATGTTTAAGTGCACTCTTTGGGGAATTATTAAAATAGAATTTGAGGCTTTCACAAAACTGCTGTTGTTCCTGGATTCTTAAGGTCCACACACCTGCATGTCATGATTTATACCTGAATTACATGGTTTTACTTTCACTGCCAAGAGGTGAAATGCCTGCACTGAAATATTAACAATTCCTACCTAATGGCTCCTTTGGTGGTGCTAAGTTTCCTGTAGTGCTTAGTAAAGCTAAGTTTATCTCAGCAATGCAGTTTATCTCAATGCCTTTTCTCTCCAGAGCACAAAGCAATTTCCCACAGTGCTGTGGCTCTGTTGCTAGAACCCATGTAAATATTTTGCCATTACATTGACTCCAATGAAATTTAGATTACACTCAATAAAGGGGGGGTGACAACAAATTGCTCCAGTTGCATAATGGCCACATGGCTGCTATTTATACTGAGCTCCTGCCCAGGGGTAACTTGCTCCTGACTCCGAGTGCCTTCCCCAGAGCACTTCCCAATGTTTATCCCACTGATGTCACTGCAGCAGGTGCACAGCTACTGGCTGAGCTGGCATCTTCATTTTGGGTGAAAGAAATGGGATGTGCCTGACAGGAGTTTGTTCAGATTTCATTTGGCTTGGCTTGTTCGACCAGCGAGCATCGAGTTCTCTAACAATCTACAGTTATTAAAACTGAATGGTGCTGCTTTGCATCAAGACATTCCCTGGGAAAAGTGAATTGAAACCTCTTCCCTCAGAATAATATCAAGGAATAGGGCTACAGAAATACAGAACATTCATCTTAGTCCAAGGGGAAAAAATTCAAATGAAGGCCTTTCTTAAATGACCTTGATCTCTAGGGAAGGGAGTGTCGGCAGGGACGGATTGCAGCCTCCCTTTTCTCCCTGAGTCATTTCTCTTGTCTCCTCTTCAGGGGTCAAAAGGGTTTTACCTCTTAACTAATAATTTATTTCATGACAAGGATTCATAGATTGCCTCTTATGGCCACGGAGAAGGACTATGGAAAATGGCCACACCACCAAAGGTTGCCCTCAAGACAGCAGAGCACTTGGAAGTGAGGGTATTTTTGACTTCCCTGAGTTTGCAAGGACACTGCAAAACCCACTAATTTAATTTTCAGATGCACTTATCAACAGCTGAATTATGGAAAGGCTAAAACTAAACCAGCAGCAGTTACAGCCTGAAGGAAAGGGGCAGCCTCAGTCCGTGCAAGGACACAAACTGTGCTCAGCAAAAACTCCGAGCCCCGAAGGGATTCCTTTGCCTCCAGTCACTGCTTTGTCCGACTGCTCTGAAACTGGACCAACATTGGCACCTAGTGGCTGCTAAAACCCAACAGGGACAGAAGTTCCCTGAATTTGTCACCCTTTCCAAGAGCTCAGTATTGGGCTGTGGTAGAGCGATTTTCCAGACAAGCTGCCAAATACTGCCAGCTCCTTCCAGAGTCTCCGTACAGGTTTTCTGTCCTGAAGTGTCAGAAGGTGCAAGACATAAATTGCTTTCTATTGACAGAAACTTGGGGTTATTATAATTCTGGACACTGGGCAATACAACCTTCATTTGCTTTCTTCACTGGGATTAATCATTTTTAGACATGCCTGGAATTTTCTGCTGCTACAACTCCCGAAGTCACAGTTCAATATTTATTTTGAAACTTGACAGAAGTTTTATTTTTTCTGTTCTCCTAAAGTGATGATGAACTTCCATGTAAATTCAAATTAGACTAACAACTTTGTACTATGGCTTCATCCTATCAAAGTGCAATAAAATAAAATAAAATAAAATAAAAATATATATATTAAGTAAAACAAAATAATGAAACCAAATCCACTTATTCCCTGCCCCTGCACTCATGAAGGTGCAGCTCCAACCAAGGTGATGCAGGTCACCAAGGAGCTCAGGGAACTGCACAGATACCCAAAACAAGGGGATTGGCTGTGAGGATTGGCCATTGGGTTTAGTTTCATCAGCCACTCTTCAGTGTTTGAGACTGATTATCAGCTGTGTTTAAGAAATCAGTTCTGTAACTGGCATGGCTCTGAAGTGGTGTGTGTGTCCTCACAGTCTGTGAGATAAAACCCGTGCAACGACTGCCTTTCACCCTCTACAGAGCACAGACAAGGAAAAAGGATGGGTGACTAAGATTGATAAAAGCCCTTAGAAGCCAAGCAGAGGAGGATTTGCATTGCATTCATTCAGAAGATGATTAAGCTCTGTATATGAATATAGTATTTCAAATGACAAAGAGGCCACTCTCCACAACTGAGTAATCTGAAAGGAGCTGCAAAGAGCTTATGGCTTCTAACACTCAAAATGCGCAACTTGGAAAACTTCATGAATACAATTACAACTTTTATTTTATTCCCAGCTTGTTCTGAAACTTGGCTGATAACAAACCCGACACCCGCGCAGGGTAAGGAGCACGTCACACATGACAAAGTCACACACTTTGCTGAACAACTGCAGAACAGAAGCTGTTTCATTGCTAGGGGTCACCACGAGGGACACATTTTCAATTTTCCCATAGCAAGGGTAGACTCTGCTGGCTTACAAGGAGAAGTACTCAGCACAAATCCTCGGTTGGAGAAGTTCTGGGCTCTGATTTTTTCCCCATTTATTTGTCAGCAATTTCCTTATAGCTTGACAGTTCTGCTGCCTCTTGTGCTACTACAGCAACAGAACACCAGGCAGAGGCAACATTTCTGCTAGAGTAGGTCCAAGTGGCACCACTTTCTGAGATTCCAGGGGTCTTCCAAGTGCTGGGACCACTGCAGCTCTGAAGGACAAAGGGTTGAGTGGAAAGGAGCACACAAGGCTCTCCAGGAAAAACCTATTGTTCACATTTAAACACAATTCTCACCATTACCTCAAAGAGCATCTCCATCCACGTGCTGCCCCCCAGTTCCTGCTCACACAGAACACAGACATGGGAAAGAAAAGCTGCCAGCAGGGAAGCTGTGTTCCTGTACAGCAGGAACATCTGTTCACTGGTGACAGGCTTCAGAACACCCATCCATTTGTGTCAGCCTTTGTGAGTTAAAAGGTCCACGCCCCATCCACAGAGAGGACAAAATGTTGTCTCTCTTAACCAAAACCTACCCAGGGAAAGGCTGTACCACATAAAGAGCATTACCACATCAAATAACATGCCTGCATTGTAAATACAGGGACAAAATGTTGAAATTTGCTGGAAAATTTTATCTTGGAACACAGTACAAACAATGTGCAAGCCAGGCCATAACTCAAGTCATCTTGGTTTTCATGAACAGTTTTGGTGATTGTTCTACATTCCCACTGGAAGTTACTGGGAACAAATGCTTGCTGCTGCAGAGGGTTCAATAAATGTACTGTGTCCTCAGAGAGTTACAGAACTGACTTAGAACGCCTGCCCTCGGCTCCTTCAAACAGTGCTGCAGCAGAGCGGGGAACAGATTTTAGGATCTTCCTTGTGTTTTGTCCCTTTCATATGAGACCACTGCAGAAACTTATTTAGAAAGTCAGAACTTAATTAATTGCCTTTTTAACATCAAGTCTTCAGCAGCTGCTTTGAAACACAATCCAGTCCCACCTGCCCCAAAATCCAGTGTGGAAATTGCCAACAACCTGCACCCAGGGCTCTGCAGCCCAACCCATTTGGTGCAGTTGAAATTTCACTTCCCCTATTGAACTGAGAGGAAAGGAAACTGTGACTAAGGCCCGTTTAGGGGGTTTTCTACCAGGTTTTAGTGCTGTTTTCTAGGTACTACTAGAGCAGTACTAAAAGAGAGACTACTCCAGAGTGCTTCTAGCACTCTCTACTCTTCTCTGATGAATCAAGCCAAACTCTCAAATACAGCCAGATACAAACTGGAATTCACTCAAACCCATTTTGTTTTTCCTGATCTTTGCATGAAACAGGTGTTAACCCTGGTGGAGCCTGGGGATTAATCAAAGAAAACCAAGTATTTCAACACTCAAACCACTACTTAGAGCTTTCACGACGTGAGAGAACTCATCACAGATCCCTCACAGAAGCCTAACAGTATAATGTGACAATTTGCGGGTTTTGTTTGGGGAATTCTTTATTTTGAAAGCAGTTAAAGGCTCATGATGAAAAGCAGCAACAACAATAGCTCATAGAAAAATGTTTGCAATGATTTCTAGCAAGAATAATGAAATACCTGATTTATAATTATCTTCATAGAAGTAGCACCTTTAGTTTTCCATTAAAATGAGGTGATGCAATGAATTATAAATATTAAAAGCTGACATCTCTAGCACTGCTTCCTCCTAACTAACCTAAATTTCCTGAAGTGTTTTTCTCAGCTCTGAAAATATAATTAGCATGAAAGCATACAGACAGTGATGTCTTATTTCCTCTTTAACAGCTTTTCTTTCCTGGCTGATCAATATTTGAGGATTCAGTGGCTTAATTCAGAGTTGCAGGCTACCAGGAACAGAAGGCCTTTGGTCCAGCCTGATGGACTACTTAAACCTCTGCCCTTGGCTGGAAGGTTACCATGGATGACCAAAATATATATTCAGACTTGAAAAGGAATAATCATGGAGCCACCCAAAAATAGATTGATTTCAGAGGCAATTCAAGCCAAGCTGGCCTAGTTGGCTGTGCTGGCTCAAAGATAATCAGGTTGCTCTCCTCCTGCACAACTACCTACGGGACAATTTAACTCTCACTCTTTGCCATAAAACAGTTTCATTTCACAGTTTTATAACCTGAAACGATGAGGATGGAATTTAGCAAAATTTACCAAATCTTTGGTAAAAATAACAGAGTAACAAAATGTGCTCTGACAACATATTTAATTAGTAAAGCTTCTTTTTATTAGCATCTTGATTTACCGTGTAACCTAAGGGAGAGTACCTGTTAACGAGCACTTGGCTTTGTAGATAGCAGTTAAAACACAAATAATTCTGGACTCTTGAGACGCCCTTAACACATAGAACCAGTCTGTGGTGTAACGCAGTCACACACATACACGTGCATATGTCAGACACGTAGCAGGATGTTAACAGCTCTAAAGCCGTCTCTCAGCAGCACAGGACCTTGCAAGGGTGAAAAACCATAGCCCTGAGCCTTGGCCTGTGCCTATGGAAACAAACCACACCCAGCTCAGACCCGAAAACGAAAAGCCAGCAAGGCAAGTCAGCTGCACTTCCCGGAAGGCTGAATGGCAACTGCACCTGTTTATTTCTGTAAAGGGAACACACAAACCCAGGAAAACACAATGCAAAAATCCGTCACTCCAGCAAGGATGCGGACGAACACTGGCATGTGCAGGTCCTCGGCGATCAATGGCTCACCATCACCGCCAGAACCGCTACCGCTTCTTTGCCCACACACGATGCCTTGTGTTGGTTGGACCGCGACCCGCACAGACCCCGCGGGCACGGGGG
>NW_008238633.1:1684007-1687575 GCF_000691975.1 Corvus brachyrhynchos
CTGCCTTGCGCTGCAGCAGCAGCAGCAGCAGCACCCCTCTTTCCTCAGGCTTCTGGCCGTGGTCTGTTTACAAGCCAGAAGAAAGCTCAGCTGGGCTGTCGCGTTTCCAGAAAGGGATGTGGAGCTGGCAGATTGAGAGAAGGTTCTTAAATTAGGCATGTTATTATCTTAAGACACTGTTTACAGGGTGTCACAGGAAGTGCTGTTTTTACAGTTCTTCTTTATAGAACCAGTGAACTCTAAATTTGACATCTGCTTTTCTTATGCTGGAGGGAATCAGCTGACTGTCGGGGTTAGAAAGAGTCTAGGACATGTACCCAGTGGATGTTTGCTCAGATTCGCAGTGGCACAGATTCCCTGCAACTGTGCTCACCCTCTGAGCACAGAAGTGCAAGGAAACTGTGGGGAGAAAATGTTTAAAGCATTTAAACATGCGGTTTATAAGGGGCTGCGGGGATAAATCCCATCACCAGCCCCTCCAGGACAGGGTCGTACAACTATCCTTACCCACAGTGAGACTAAAGAGCACTTAATCCAGTCACTGCCTGGAGAAAGATGACGGAATTGTAAAGCTCTTGGTGACACACAAATACAGCAATTGCAGTTAAGTTTTGGCCTGTGTTTACCAAAGTAGGTGTCAAAGTCCTCTGTTGTTTTTTTTCTTATGAATGAACTTTGGTGGGCATAATATTAAGGTGAGAAAGTTGCAGAAAATGGAAGAAATGAAGGCTCACATTTCTTAGGAAAAGAGAGGGATGAGCGGTTCCACACCTAGCAACAGTGTTTATTTTCTTGGTAGTATCACACCTTCTCCTATCGCGTCTGGCTGGGGCTGAGGAGCTGAAAAGGAAACTCGGGTTTTCTGTTTGAGCTGTCAGTGCCTCTTCCACACTTTCTGGCAAGTGAGGAGTGGGGGTTCTCCTTTAAGGTCGAAACCCGCCTCCATTTAAATGCCGCGCACATAGAAAGTGACAAACGTGTCTGTTCCTGGTGCCAGGGGTCTCAGCCAGGGACTTGAGGAGCAGGGGAGGAGTACCCCAGGAAATCAGCCCAACTTCCTAGGTGTGCTTTTTCATATTGCCAGTACTCACACCCGAATATCCCTGGATCAGGAGGCAGTCTGTAACAAAACCCGTGCGTTATTTCTCAGTACTTCATGAAGAACAAGTAAGAAAATGCAAGGTCTTGAAGCTTTCTTTTTCTTTGGGTTGTTCTGTACTTCCACTTAGAAGAAAATTAGGAATGCACATGCTGAAGAAGAGTATTTTGAGCATTACTTTAGGGAAATTAATCCAACATTGTTGCTGATTTACCTTACAGGTACTTTTGTCAGCTGCTGAGTCAGGGACACAGCTTGAATATGAAAACTTTTGCTTGGAGGTTTTTTTTTGTTTGGTCTGTAAGGTGTGGGGTATGTGTGAAGTCTAAATCAGACTAAATTAGACTAAATCTAAAGAGATTTCAGAGCAATCCATCTAATCTGGGTTAGGTTTGCTCAGCCTGCTACTGGAAACAGGAAATAAGGAAGCATTTTCTTTCACTTTTTTGAGCTCCCTTACACACACTACGTGCACTACTTGCCTTACAAAAGCAGGCCAGGTAATTGTCTGCTGCTTTGATTTCATTAGGGGTTTATGCTACTCAAGACACTATTGTTTTCTATTTAGCAAGTGGTGCAGAAATGAGAAAATTCCTGTTTTTATAACGTTTTAGAAGCTCATCTTCAGAAGTTTCTTCAAAACAAAGTGTCTACCAAAAAAAGAACCAAGGAGCTCTTGGACACTACTTGTTCCACATCCCCAGTGGCCTAAGCTTCATTTTTAGTCTGGCTGAGGGTAGTGCTGCAACCCAACACCACTTATTTTGAGATTGAAACAAACAGTTTAAGGTTAAATGTGTTAGTGCCCCTTTCTGCTTCAGACTTCAGATGTTCCCGTTCCAGTTACATAATGCTGCTGAAACATTTGGAGCCCAAGGATTTTAGGTCTCACTTTCTTTTGATGTGTGTTTTTGGATAAGGGAAAAAATGCATGTTGGAATTCTGACGGTTAAGGTTCTGCAAATAACTTTTTTTTCTTAAATTATTTATGAAACTTGTGGTTTTCCTTGCACCTTGAAGCTGTATTCTTCCAGGCATCTCACGTGGTATTCCATACACTGCTGCTTCATCAGCTACTGAAGATGACTAAACTTACAGAGATATTAGTGCTGGAGAAAGGAGCTGTTCTGGACAGTCCTGACAACTGAAGCTTTCTCTTCAGAAATAAAGCAGTTTGCTGGTTCGAAAGGTTCCCCAGAGTGTGCTCACCCTGACTTGCAGGGATTTACCACTTCCAGGGAGGAAGAGTGTGTACTCCTGGCTGTGCCATCCAGACTTCTGCTCAAGATCTCCAGCTGCAGTGGGATGCATTGTCCAGGGGGATATGCAAGGGCCATGGGGCTGTTGGAGATGTTGGAGCTGAACTGCTGCTGCCATGGAGCCAGGCAGGGCTTTGGCAGATCTCACACCCTGGGGTCCAGTGGAACCTCAAAGTACCTCTGGTGACCACCTTGATTTTCATCACAAAGGCCAGTTCTGGCCAGCATATATCCAGAATTTCCCCATCAGCTTTGTGAAATGTCTGCAGTCTGTGTACATTTAAAGAAATGTTCTAGCATACGCTGTTTAGCTGGTTGAAGTTGTGGCATACTGCTTCCTCTAAAAGACATCCTTCTTAGCTGGCTAAATCCTGGAGTACAGACTGCAGTGCCCAGAAGTTGGTCTTGTTAATCACTCAAAAGTGTTTAAAAGTGGTGTTAATCACTTAATGCATAGTGATTAAAGTCCTATTGATAAAATAATAACTTGTTCTTTGAGTGATAGAAAAAAAACTGGCAAACAGAACAAAGATGTTTTATAACTGTTATGTCACTGTAAGAAAAGATATTTATAAAGTCCTGGAACCAAGATTTTACATAATGATAGGCAAGGACATTCCTAAGTCCACGTCCATAAATCATGGTTAGTAGTAACAAAAGTCTTTTTCTTTCGATGAATTGCCTCCTGTGAGCTGATTAATTGTCTTTAATGTCTACTTTATGCTGTCATTTTGTAGTGTTTTACATAAAGTATTTTTTCCTCTATGCCTTAGTTTTTCTCTCTCAGTATAATGTTCAGAAAGTAGCAGAAGAACAGTTGAAAATACGTTCCTTTTATAACAAATACTTCTTTCTGTGCTGTTGCACTTCTTCGTTTACAAGCTTTTTCAGCCCATATGTTATCAAGATTATTGGCTTTGATTCAGGCCTCATGGCTGCAAACTGTATTCCTTTCAGAATGGCCCAAAATATAATGTGTCATGATCTGGCCAAATTGCATGTAATACAAAGCTGTGACTTGTTAACTCTCTTGTCTCCTGACTGGGGGTTTAATAACATTGCTACACAAATACAAGCAGAGCTATTGGAAGCAATATTCTTTGATATCCAGAGGAAAGTGTAGCTCTCTGTCAACTCCTTTGACACTCATAACCTGGAGCAAACGGGAATACTGCATTCCCATCAAAGAGGGATTCCTCATTCTCTGAAA
>NW_008238633.1:1687594-1708809 GCF_000691975.1 Corvus brachyrhynchos
AACGGAGCAGTTTATCCCTACTGGTCTGTGTATGAATATCACTTGAAGTTGAAATACCCTGCCACAGAGATGTTGCTTTTGGCAAAAACTGCGTGGATTAAGTTGCAAGACCGTTTCAATAAATGTTTTTAGGAGCAAGTGTTGTGATTTGCCAGCCTACAGAAGTGTATATTATTGTTTGCCCTTTGAGATGACAGGATTCAGACACAGTTGGTCAAGATTCATTTAGCATAGTCTTTAGGTCCAGGATTTCACTACTGGGAAATCTTATGGAGGTTGTTATATTGCTGTAAAAGTGGCATTTCCATTTTTGTAAAGGAAGGTGCCAGCTGTAGGATGCACTTAGTCATTATTTATGCTGCTCCACAAGTGAAAGTACACCCGAACTCCTGTGATACTTTAGGAGAAGCAGGAAAGTACTTAATAAATTATGTAGGAAGGAAGGGAGGGAGAAGTTATTTAATGTGTCTTGTGGCCATCTGTTAAGCATTAACCTTTGATAAACAATGTGTTTATCAATGCAAGAAGAAGCCACATTTGATAATGGTCACTGACGGTGCTCTTTGGCCAACCTGTCACTCACCATCTTCAACATTTTGTCTATTTCTGTAGTTCAAAATCTGCTTCTGAGCAGACATCCCAGAATGATCTTCCAGAGAACCTCCATGAATTTTACCACCTTCTGTTTTCCTCCTTACATCCTGTTGAAACACTCCTTGTTTCAGTTTTTTTTCTGGTGTCTCTCACTGCCCTTTATGTGCCACCACGAAGAGCGTGGCTGTCCAAAAAATTCAAAGCTAAGAGCAGATCAAAATAACCAGCTTTTGTAAGGAAATGGGTATTCAGTAGTGAAACAATTATCTCAAGAGAGGTGGCTCCTTGCCTTTGTTCCCTTTGGCTGTTCTGTCATATTTCTCCTGAGCAATGAGTGTTTATTCCCTGTTCTTTATCCTGGCCTCTTGTTCCTAGCAGTGGTCCCCCTGCAGGCCTGCCACCAACCTCTGATTTCATAGGTGTTTTTAATGAATGATCTCAAATGAATTCAGCACAATTCTCCAGCAATCCTGACTTCTCTCTCTCTTTCTTCCACCAAAGGAGGTGCCAAAGTAATTAGAAAACCAGGAACTGCTTTAAAAGGTTACTGAGTGACAGACGTGGCTACCATCATGTGATTTACAAAGCTGAAGCACTCAAATCAAGGAAATAAATAATTAAGAACTTTGTGTCATTTACAACATACATGTTGCACTTGTACAAAAGAATACATGAGCTTATCTTTTTTAGTAGCCCGTGGCTAGTACAGTCCTTTTGGTATTTAACTTTTAACTTACACTGAGGGACTTTGGAAGGAGAAATACTAAGACTACGTTTTTTTTCCAAAGAGTTTTCAATTGTTATTTCTTGTCAAGGCTTATATGCTTGTAAATATAGTTTAACAGAAATACTATATAAAACTTTTACTATGCAATAGTTGGTTAAAGTTATAGTTGTGACTGGTATTTTTACATAGTTGTCATGGTTCTTTTTCAGTAGAATTCTGTGAAATTTATCTCTGTACACAGGCTGGAGGAAATAGTATTTACTTAGGATCAGAAGTGGTATTTTTGTAATTTCTTCAATTATATTTTTAACCATGTGTCAGACTGATTCATGTTATATGGAAATATTTTTCTTAGAATTTTCCAAAGATGCTGTCAAGCAAACCAGGTGTATTTTTCCTTTAGAAATACAACTTGCTTTACGTTAAGTAATCTGGTGCAGGATTTGCTTGCTTTGTCCTTGCTGACAGAATTGCCATAGCTTGGCTTCCTCAAGTCATTAACCCATGGCAGTATTAACTGACTTTGCCCGAAACAGGGGGCACTCCCCTGGCTCCTGCTGCCCCCAGAAGTGATGGAGCAGTGACAAATGTGTGTACATGCTGGTGCACATGTCTGCAAAAAAAGTCTCTGTTTAGGGTCTAACGCATACTGGAGCCTCAGTAATGGTAGCAAAGCACCACAAACTGGAGATGGTGTGAAAAGCTGAATGACTCGGAGTCCTTGCACAGGAGGAGGGATAAGAAGGGGAACACGAGCTTCCAGTGCTTACCTGGAGGATGTGTGCTGGGAGGAAGAGTCCTGCTTGAGCTCCTGAGAAGGTCTGACCTGTGCCCTGTGCTGTTCCCAGCAGGACACTGAGGGCTTCAGCCACGTTGTACATTCAGTGCTGCGAACACAGACACAAGTGTTTGAGTAAAACGTGTCGGGGAGTGCTCTGAGATCCTGCTGATGACATTTTGAGGTTGTTCTGTCAGTACTGAGAGGCTGTAGAAATTAGGAAGGACCCAAGAAAGGCAAATGTTGTACTCATCTTCAGAGAGCACAACAAATCCAGGGAGCTGCAGGCTGGTCAAACACATTTTTGTCCCTGGGAAAACCATGGAGCAATTCTTTCTGGAAGTAGTAGGTTCTGAGCCCACTCTGAGCAGCCAGTTGGCTTTGCCACCTCCCAAAATCTGTCCTAACCTCAATGATTCTGTGATTCTCTGGAATGTATTGGTACAGGGGGTCTCAAAATCCACCACAGAGCACATGGCCCAGGACAGGCTTGCTCAGTCACTCTGCACTTTTATTTACACCACTTGAAAAGTGTAAGTGAAAACAGTTTTATTTTTTAATTAAAACGTTTCTTATTTGTCTGTATGCACAGAATCCCTCAGGCCCTTCCTAAGAGCTGACTAATCATCATTAGCCTTTTCTTGCACTTGACCTAATCAAGCACTGAGATTTAAAACTACGTAACAAACACAAAGGTCTAGTGGGAGACTCAAGTACAGAGATCATCCATAAACCTGCCCCAAATTTCCTTGTCTCTGGTAATTGCTGTTGACTGCTCTGAACCATTATCTGTTCCATTAATAATCATTGCTTTGTGGTTTTCTGAGTCCATTACAGTCCTTTCCCCTTCTCTGAGAAAACTCTTACCAGAACTGAGAAGTACTTTTTCATTGGATTGATTCCTTTTAAGCTGTGTGTATATCATCTGGGATCTAAATGCTTGCTTAGCACAGGAAATGAGATCTTATCAGCACAGCCTTTCCCAAAGTGAAATTTGCTGCTCAAAAATGCAGCGGAGTCAGAAGATACAAACAAAACACTAATGTGCAAAAGAAATAACAGGGAAAATGATTCTATATTGTTTGGTGCAAAATACCACTGGCACATTGTATTAAGCTGTTGACAACACTTTAAAATAAGGAGGTTCAGAGAGAGAGGAAACCATAAATAAAAGGTCCATACTATGGGAGGATTAAAAACACCAGAAGGATTTGCTTGTGTCCTGTTTCAGTGGAGATGCAGAACATAAGGAATGGCACAAAAAGACAGGCACTGGTCTCTCATTTATCATTTGGCGACAGAGAAGTGAAAGTGCAACAGAGTATAAATGTATGAAATTAAATTCTATAGGTTCATTGTGACTTTATATTGAAGCCAAGAGCTTTGAAAGATTCAAAAAGGATTAGAGATTTATATGGAGGATGAGAACAATGGATGGTAGTTTAGATTAAAAGATCCTGGAATATAAGGCATGGTGTTCCAGGACATTAGACAACCTATAAAGCAAGAGGATTTACAAAGAAATTCCCTATGAGCAGGATATTGTGTTTGTCCGCTCTGAGTTATTTGGTTTCTTCCTCTGGAACATCTAGTACTGGGAACTCAAACTCTGACACCAAACCCAGAATTCTTATGCTGCTGGATTTAGGCAAAAGTATGTGAGCCAAGCATTTCTTCTTCCTGCCCAGATGTAATGTCTATTTTACCACCCAGAAAAGGACAGGTGATTAGACTTACCAGATCCTTGACTGACTTTGTTGAAACCTGGGATTGCTGGCATTTTGTTTACATGCTCTTTTGTCTGTATTCTTTTAATTGTCTCGTATTTCCTTCTAAAACAGAATCAGTGCTCTCAGATTATGTGGCCACATCCTGCTCCCTTTGTTCCTGCCCCTGGAGCAGAGCTGGCAAAGCCACGTCAGTGCCACAGGTGATGTGGTAGTGAAAACCCACCTGCAGTTTCAGTGACACACCAGGTGACCTTGGCTGCAGGCTGGCATCTTGTTCCACTGGCTCTGCTGCAGAGGGTGACAAAGGGCGAGGGCTGGGCACACAGGAGGATCTCAAAACCTGCCACAGAAGGAGCTCACTGGCAGGAAACCAGTGAGATACAAACTTGCAGCAGCCAAGTTCTCAGCACAGATTACATATATATGTGTATAAATATATATGTTTATATCCAGGTTCTCAAGGATATAGTCTCCTCCTTAGATCATGAACAAAAGACTAGATAACCACGGTGCTGGAGTGTACTGCATATACAGGAGCTTTGGATCAAGGCTCTTGGATCACACCCTCTCTCTTGGTTGAGGAGAGCTGCTCCTGGTCTCACTCTGTGCTGTTTTCCTTCAGCTGCAGATCTGGGACACGGCTGGCCAGGAGAGGTTCCGGACCATCACGCAGAGTTACTATCGCAGCGCCAACGGGGCCATCCTGGCCTACGACATCAGCAAGAGAGGCTCCTTCCTGTCCATCCCTCGCTGGATCGAGGATGTCAGGAAGTATGCTGGCTCCAACATAGTGCAGTTACTGATCGGTGAGTTAGAAATGGCAGTGCTTGTTTAGTATGGCCACAGCTTTGGGTTTGGGATTGGGTTTGGGTTGAAGTTCAGGTGTCTGCAATGGACCCGACTGGAAGCCTTACCAAAAGCGCTGGTTCACCAAAGCAGGGATGTTCTGCTTTGGTTGGCTTCTGTTAAGAAGTAGACAGCTTCGAGTCCTTTGCATCTCCCTTAGTGGAGAAGTGCGATGCCCAGGATTTCCCAGTCCTGAGGCACAGCTGCTGTGGAGTATTTCAGTATAAAGATCTTTAGGTTTCCAGGGCCCAGGGAAGCGCCATCATAGCAAACGGATATGTTTTGGTGAGTTGGAACACACACATGCTACAGCAGACAAGGAATTGTGGAAGGACTTTGGGGCAATCAGGGTCTGTCACTTCTTTGCTAGAAGTTCTGCTTTCCAGCCCAAGTGTTTTGGACTCAGATGTGGCTCTTGGGGCCTGTAGAGCTGCTAATACAACAGCAGTACCACTGTAGATTTCCCTGGGAACCAGCAGACAGCTGCTGTTTTCATGGAATGGTTTTAACTTTAATTTCTAGCCCATTCTCTTCTGTTAGGGTCTACAGCCACCACTCCTCAGTTACTTTTTCTGTTCTTTATGGGTAATACAGAAATACAGGTTGGAAAGGGCTGGGGAGATTATCCTTGCTCCTGCTCGGAGCAAGGCCAGGGTCAGGTTGGTCAGGGCCTTTTCAGTCACATTTTGAGAATGTACAGAATGGGAATTCTGCAGCTTCCTTGGGCAGCCCCAGAACCTCCTGCCAAGCACCTCCTGTGACATAAACAGCCATTGTGAATTGCTCTGTTGTTTCCTTTTCTTCCAGGGAACAAGTCTGACCTAAGTGACCTTAGAGAGGTTCAGCTGGAAGAAGCTCAGAGCCTGGCTGAACACTATGACAATATCATCTGTGCCATAGAGACCTCTGCCAAGGACTCCAGCAACGTGGAGGAGGCCTTTGTGAAGATGGCTACGGAGCTCATGATGAGGCATGGAGGGCCCATGTTCAGTGAGAAGAACACTGACAGCATCAGGCTTGACAGCAAAGCCCTTGTAGAAGGCTGGGGGTGTGGTTGCTGATAAGAGCTAGGTGATACCCCTAACTTTACTGGAATTTAGATGGTGCTTCACCCTAATGCTGAGTAGCATGGTAGCCATATTCTCCTCCTCCTCCTGTGAAACCAGCAATTTTGTAGAAGTTAGACACAATCCTGTTTGCTTTGGTGTCTTATTTTTAAAAAGGGACTTTTGAGAGGTAGTCCTAAAAGTCAAACCCTCTGAGAAACTTACTCAACATTTGTCCCCACCATTTTATTTTCTGTAACCTTCATATGAGTTACAAGAACGGAGGAAATGACTTTGAACTTGGTATTTTGGGGTGGGAAGACATTTGGTTGGGGAAGAGACTGATGCAAACCCAAAGGTCTGTAAGCATTTTTAGCATGGGACTGCTGGCAGAGGAGGTCACTTTTGGAACAGGCAATCTTGATAGTGTCTCTTCAAATCCTCAGCACTCCACTAGTGACCAGAAAGTGACAGTGTCTTTGGTAAAGCTGTTTCAAGGGCCATAATAGCCAAGGTTTTGATTACAGGACCAAATAGCAGTCACCTGTCCTAGGCCATGTGGATTGCTAGTTACTACTGGGACAGGCCCAGGTGGGGGGAGCTTCTCTCAGGTTTTGTTATCATTTGAAGTTAGTATTTTAGCAGAAAGCAAAACCAGCCTGAGCACTACCACGGGATTTGCTGTCAGGCAGGATTAGACCAGGGCAGTGATTTAAAACAGCCTTGAGGAGAGGGTGGATGCATTTCATTTGCTATTGTTTGCACAGTGATAACTCCTTTTTCCAGGTGGAAGTATCACTGAGATTTTGCCCTCAGGTCTCATCATTTCATTCCACAAGTCAAGACCTGCACTACTGGAAACAAACTGGAGAAACCTTGAACTGACTGTAGCCAAGATCTCTTGCCATGTGCCTAATGGTCAAACACAGGGTTCATTCTGGCCATCCATTTGATGTTATGTTACCAGAGTGCATAAGGGGAATAAGTGGATTTGATTTTTTTTATTGGTTTTGTTTTTTAAACCACCTCTTTAAATACTACATGGGCATATAATGGGGAAGAAGACCTCAGAACAGCTGAGAACTGCTTGCATTGCAACTTCTTGGTTGTAAGAAACAAGTGTCTTTTTGAGTGATTCCCTCCCAGCTTTGTACCCAAATGTTTCCCTCTCCCTATCACAAGTTATCTGTTGCTTTTCATTTCTTGACATTAAGTAAAGTAGATTTCAGAATCCAGCTCCATCCAGTTCTTTCAGATGCAGCTCTGTGGGGTATCTTGTAGATGCAGCTGAGGTACTGATGGCAGCAGTCCTCTGCATTTACACTCTCAGGCACCTTACAAAAGTGGATTTGCAAAGAGGGCAGGAGCAGCAATATCTCTAACTCTGCAGATAAAGCAAATGTGTTCAGGGATGGCAAGTGGTTTCTGCAATCCTGGCAATTTGAAGGAGCTTACTTTGAAAAAGCACTCATTCAAAGTGAAGTCACTCGTCTCTTTGAAAAATCCAGATCAAAAAGGACTTGAATTGTTTTGCTACTAGGGCTGCACCAGTTTAGTCATCCAACATATCCAGTGTCATAAAAATTAGGAAGATTTAGGAAAGGGCTAATGGATACTAATTTTTTAATACTATTCATCTTCCTGTAGCAAATATTAAACCATTCTCTGCTCTTTCTGTTTTTTTAAACTGTGAGGTAGATAACTGAGGAATAATGTATGCTTTGTAGCCTGTCTGCTTCTACCTAAGGGGTTAGCTTTCAAATTTTATAGTTGTGAGAATGAAAAGGCCTTAAATTTTTCAACTAGTACAGTTTTCACAATTCTAATGTTTTCTACAGAAGGGCAGGCTGAGCTGCAGTACTTGGTAGTGGTTTTGGATAGTTTTCCAGGATATTCCCAGCTCTCCTACATCCAGAGATAACAGGCAGTAAATGTCCAGCTAGACACTGAAAATGAGAGTTGTCCAAACCTCAGAGCTGTTGGTGTATTCCCTATATTCTGCTCTCAGGAGAAACTGTGAAGACAGTCCAAGCTAAAAGTCAGTCCTGGTGACTGCTTTTCCTGCTGGTGAGATGGTCCTTAAGGTACAGAATATTTGCAAGCATTTGACTTTCTCTCATGACACGTGGCAGTTTACATGTGGAGGTCATGGTTCTGCTTGAACAGGGACCCCCAGATGAGCTCAGCCTCCCTCTACCTGCAGGATTAGTGCCAAATTATTTAATGCTGACAAGAATTCACATGCGTTTAAGAGCAGTGTTGCTACTACTCAGACTGAAATCCATGGTTTACATAGTAACTCATCTTAAAACTGGAACAAGAAGCAAAATGAACATAAATCCTGCTTCCAGTGCAGCCAGTGAATGATTGTGTTTTTACAGTAGATGGAGAACTGAGGAGTTACTGATCCATTTGCTTAGTTGTGAGTTTTGTTTAGTAAATAAGTAGAATTAGACCAGGCACTACACTTTTCATTACAATTTGCCTGGATGTACCTCTTAAACTAGGCTTGAAGGGTGAGGCTCTGTCTGCAGGTCAGTCTGCTTCAGTCAGAAAATGTGCAATTCAGCAGCAGTGATTTGTTTGCTGTACTTTAAATGAAGGCACCGATTCCAATTAGTTTTCATTTGCTGCAGAAAACTGGAACTATGGCTTTAAATCAGTTTTGTCTTTTAACTCTTGGCTCTTCTGTGTTGTAACAAGTGTAGTACAAGTTTGCATGCCCTGCTGACTGAACAAAAGGGAACAAAGCAATAGCCTAAAGACCTGGTTTATCTTTTAGGTTAGCAGCAGATGTGAGTGATGGTGCTTGGGCTGTCAGTAGTTAAAGTTTATTTTGATTACCAAACCCTGCCTTTGTTCACTGGCAGTAGCACAGTCCTCACTAGGCTGGGAGCTTCTTGACCAGAAATAAACAGTAAATGTGGAGCTTTTCACTGCCCTGCTGAAGACTTTATTAAACCTGTGACTCACACACAGCTGTGGAATTCAGGCATTAGGAAGATTGTTGGTTTAACTCCATTAATCCTATTGAAACCAAAAGGATACCTGGGTGAAGAGAGTGAGGAGCAATAAACCTGTGATTTACGGGTAAAAACCTGACTTTCAGCTCTCAGGGTACAAATGGGCACTGATGTACATCGAGTGAATAATTCAGTAGTGCTTGTTCAGAGTTCACAGCATAAACATTTGCCAAGAAACCTGTTCACTGCCAGTTGAACATTAACAAGGCCATGGTGCAGTAATTGCTTTTAAGCAGATCCCCTTGGCTGATCATGTATTTGCATTAGTATTTATCATTTATTTTTGGCAGTGCCAAAGTGTGCAAAAATATTACAAAAGCACAGAAGGGGACATTGAGCTCTGCCTTGTGACACTTGGGAGTGGAATGCAGAGGCAAATACTGAAATGAAATCATCAGCAGAATGTGGTTCCCAGGAGCTTGGCCTTTGTTACCCTTTGTATTGATTTTGCTTTAAGCTAGTTTTATCTCCAGTTTCTCATCCAGTCCATCATCACGGATGGAACTTGTACAAATATCTGTAATTATGTAAATATAAAGCCAAATAAATGTCAGCCCAGAAACCTGCTGACGTTTGCTTTGCAAAACAAAATTTTGAGAAAAGTCCTAAGAACAGAGGAGAAGTCCTGATGATTTTCTTACTCTCACTTTACCGGAAAGCAAGCTTTTCTAATGTCTCTTTAATGACACATTCTAAAACTAAATGAAGCCCAGCTAATACCACTGACAGATTTCCTATTAGCTAATACTGGTAGATTTCCAAGAACTTCACCACAAGTGGAGCTATTGCTTGTTTTGGGTGCCTAGAGGATCTCATGTGAAAACCAGGATATGGCAGATTGTCCTTTGGGCATGGCATGCAAACTTGTCTTGAAAACTTCAAGACTTTTAAAAGTGAGCCGGGAGCTGGATTTTCAGAGACATGAAAGCTGCAAACAGATGCCTCCCAATGTCTTCAAAAGCATCTCGGTACCATTGCAAATGAAGCACAAAACTTGTATGGAAGTGGTTTTGCACTGAAGGGAAATAGTTACCAGAGGAAAAAAAATCATTAATGTGAAAGGCAGAGCATCCTGATTATTCTGCATTTTTCATGTTCATTTCCTATTTCAATGCTGTGCATAAGTAAGATTTTTCCCTTTATAAATGATACTAAAATAGATAAAGTGTGAAAAGTAGTTTGATACTTGACAAAATAAATGCTTTCTTGGGAGAGTGATAATACTGATGAGGAGAATAACTTTGCTAATAGGGTTTGGTGGTGTAGTATCAGGGATTCCCCATAGGGTTGTGTTGGAATGGTGTGACACACACAAACCATTCCCAAAACAGGGCAAGCCAGTGGGGGACACCAGCCCCTGTCCTGCCTGCCAGACAGGAAATAGAAGCAGGCATGTACTGAGCAGAAGGTGACTTTAGTTCTTTGTAACTGTTTTTAAAGATTTCTATTTTATAAGTCTGTAAGGAGAGATGATTTCTGATAGTCAGATATGCTCTGTGCTGTCAGCCAGCTTTTCCCTCTTCTGTGCCTCACTCGCTGAGATCTGACAGGTAAAAGCCCCACAACTCCAGAGAGCAGGGAGCATCCCAGCCAGTCTGGCTCACACACACCTGTTGGGGGGAAGGTACAAATCTCTAATTCATATTGAATTCATTCACACTGCATTCCAAAATTACTTGAGGGGTTTGGATGATAACAGTGTTAAAATGGTTCTGCATTTTCTAGGACAAATCTGTTGCTTTTCAAGGTTTCTTCGAGAGATGCAGGCTGTACATTTCTAATCATCAGTAACTGTTTTGCTTTTAAACTTTCTTATCACGATACTGACTAAATGGTTTGGAATTTGAGGAGACAAGGGAGCAAGCTTGCATACTACGGTAATTTTTTATACTTTACCTTCATCTATTTATGAATTTATTATGAAAAGTATTTTTAAACATGAAACCTGCTTTTGTCGTGAATTTTAGCAAAGTAGTGGATACATTGTACTGTGTATCATTAAAAAGGTTTAATTAAAGTAAACATTTGGCAATTAATACCTTGTGTTGTTATTTTGTGCATGTACCTTGTGGTGGTATATGATCAGAAACAAAATCAAGTTTTAAGAAATTATGTATCCTATCCTACAGTGATGTATGGTCAACTTTTACACAAGATATGACCTAATGTACTCTTAATTAAACAAATGGTGCTGAACTAACTTCCTCTTACCCTTCCAACTGTCCCTCACTTCCAGAAATGCGTGCACTTTCTATTGTTTCCAGTTAGTAAACTCTCCAGCAGAGCTGTCTGGGAGATTAAAAATGAAAACCAAACTGCTCAGTGTTGGAGAAGTGCAAATAACTTTTTCAGTGCTTGCAATTAAGTGTAAACAATGTAGTTACAACTGTACCTCCCCAAGGGAACGTTTAGATCCTGGATTTTATTGAAGTGCTGTAAATTAAACAAAGCAGCACCCCTTTCTTTTTGCTTGGCTCTTTAATTCCAACGTCAGCAGATGGGTATTTGTGATCCACAGGAGCCAAATATTGAATTACTTGGTTCTGCATTGTGTGCTCCTTCAGTAGCAGCCTCAGGTACCAGAAGAGCACTGAGGAGTTGCCAGTGCAATGGCCAGGCTCTGAAGCTGGTTGCTCTGAGTGCTGGGTGGGGCTGAGCGTGCCCCTGAGTCTCTTTAGTGCCAGGTTCTCTTTTGTGCCCCTGAGTCTCTTTAGTGCCAGATCCTTTGCTGCTCAAGCCCTGTGGCTGCCCTGGCACTGTGCAGTGCTCCAGAGAATTGGTGTGAGGGGGAGGAAGTGCAGGTGCTGTGATGAACACCTGCCTGCTCTTGGGAGGGACTCACCTTGCTTTTCTCACGTGTTCTGCACATTTATACCCGAGTTTCTGTTTTCTAAATCTGCCCTTTTAGTGGCTTGTTATAAGTGCAGGGGATGAACACTTGGAAGTGACTTTCCATTTCTGGGAACTCTCCCTTGAATTCTCTAGGAATAGTTTGGATACAAGAGATCTACACACACTACAACCATTTTTCATTTGACCTTTCACTCTGTAGCTTGTACCTGCAAAAAAAACCCCAAACCCCTGTATTTTTATAGTCAAAGTTCACTGAATATTTTTTCTCCACATCTATGGGCAGGAAGTTAGCTGTTACACAAGCAGAAAGCATTTTCCCAGATACACTTCCATAAAACAAGACACCAATCCCAAGTCTATTGAAAATCTGATTCTGAGATTCTCACCCATACAACAGCTGCTGCTTCTGCTTCAGGAAGAAGTCAATAAATGAGCCTGTGTAAGCCCTGCTGGGTGTTAAACTGTAAGGCATGTTTAGCACAAGCCTAGATTCCAGCACTGGACTCTGAGCTTGGCATACAAGACCAACACAATGCCAGGAGGAGAACTTTTAATTGGCACCAGCTGAGTCCCAGGTGGTCTCAATTAGAGTAAACCAATCTTTACACTAAGTAAACCCACCTGTGCTATTTTCAGTATGCACTCAATTGTTTTATTCCCCAAGTGGCTGCAGCAAAACTCTTTCCTGAGACTTTAAACGTGCAGCCTGTTTCTGTCAATGCTGAAAACAGGGTATATTTCATCACCCAAGAATTCATCCTCGTCTAGACAAAAGGTTTTAATACAGACCACGTGAGCTATGCTGTGATGCTAACAACTGTTAGTACCCATTTCAAGTTACAGAGCATACAAGCACAGCACTGAGTTTCAAAGGAACTCCTGGAATCCCAGCTTCTCCCTTTTACACTGATGGAAAGAGATTTCCACCTCTTTTGGCAAGTGCCTTCTTACCAGTGCACTGTTATCCAGGTCACTATTTCTACCTTCCTTTAATTCCTTCATCTGCTGGATTTTTCAGCATTTTGGCTTTTTGAGGGTCTGCCAAGCCCACAGTGCCACTCTCCAAGCTGGAGTTCAGTTCATGGAGCTGGAGAATCTGGAAGACCCTGAGGCTTGGAGGACTTTTACTAGTGCTGTGACAAAGGGGCTGTCTTCCTTTGCTATAAACACATTTTATGTTAATGTTTCCATGAGGGATGGAATTTAAGAGGTATACACACAGTTCCTTCATGAACCTTTTGAAGTGTTCATACATATTGTAGAGAAAAATAAGGAGAAACAGACGGAACATTTTCTGTTCTTCAGCAACTTCCAACATTTTTATTCCTTGCTTCACCGATTCTGGTGAAGTTAGAGAGTGCTGCAACATGCTTTAGGACTGAAACAACGTGACTTCAAATCATCCTGGCCTTACAAAATCACAATCTTTACTTAGATTTGGCATTCTGTGCAAATACTTGGTATGCTACAGAAAAGTGCTAAAGAAATAGGTAGATCTGTTTATTGTACCAATAAAAAGGCAAGAATGTGCTGCTGTAAATACTTTTCCAGTGAAGAAACAGGAAATAAACTGTTGAGAGCAGTGTCCTTACACTGGATCCAGCGAGACACGTTGAAAGCTGCTTAGGAGACATTACAGGAGATGAATCAACAGTCCTGACAGTGGAGAGGGGATTACAGTGCTTTGCAAACAGAGGAAACACAACAACAAAATCTGACTTCACAGCAGCTGTGAGCTCTCAGAGGTTGCTGCTGGGATCATGAGCAGTGAAGGATTTGGCCAGGAGGTCGTTTCACTCCGTGCCACCATGTCTGTCAATGCTTTCAGCCAGCCCTGCAAGAACCTGGGAGAAATGAACACCCAGGCTTTTGTTTGTACAATTTAAATTTGGAAAAAAAAAACCTAACTAACTAAAAAAAACCCAACCCAAAAAACCTGACTAGCCCCTAATGTGAATTGATCTTTGTGTGTAAGCTGACTTTGGTTTTAAAGCAATTGATTGGGTTATGTTTTCCAAGCTTATGTCACAAGTACAACATACACTGTGTTACAACAAATTAACACAGAAATATTTTCAAAGACATCTTTGGGAGGAAAACTTGAGAAATATTTTACAAAAATAACATAAAATAAATTACTTTTTTTTTTTTTTAAATGAACATCTATAAAATCCATGAACCAAACAACACATAACATTGACATGAGATGAAATATATTACACTAAAGGCCAGTTAACTACCACAGTGGTATGAGACTTCAAGTAAATTATGAGGCACTTTTTGGCCGAGCAGTAGTCACTGATTCATTCAGTGGTAAAGTCCAACTTACAGAACACCTGAAACAAAATTGCTAAAGCTTTCTAAGGTTCTAAATTCCTAAAAAAAAAGAAAAAAGTGCAGATAGAAAGGCAAAGAGCAAAAGGCCACAGAGGGCACCCAGGTCTGCTGCTCTCCTTCCAGGCCTGTGCTCAGTGTGGTTGGAGTTCCAGCACAGTGGGAACAACTCAACCTTGCCCACCCCACAGAAGGGGCACTTCTGTTAAGGCTTCACACGTCACAGCAGAGAGGAGCAATAAAACTCCAGGGACATGGGAAAACAGACACAGAGAGAGACAGCAGCAGGTTACAGGAGAGCAAGTCCAAAGTGGAACAGATTGAACTCCACTCTGGTTGAAGAGAGCATGCAGTACTTGCAAAATGCCAAGCACTAATACATGTTGTGCTCTGTACCAGCCCATCTGGAATGGACTGAGTGACCCCAGCACCACAATCTCAGATTCTCAAGATCCCCAACACCTAAAAGCTAAATGTTCCAGCAAACCAAAGAAGGTACTGTCATGGAGGGATTTAAGTACCAGTACATGAATAGGCTGCCATGAAATATTGCTATTAGAATACCTAATGTAACAAAGAGGAAGACAATAAAGGGCAAGTCAAGCCAGAAATTACGTATTTAGAAGCACTATAGAAAGCATTATTGATATTTAATATACTTGAACACAGTAATGTGTACATGTACTACTAATAAGCATACTTAATGAAGATTGTATTCATTTAGAGGTTAAAAAAATTTAGAAGGCAGAGGTTTGTGGCACTCTTGTAAAGCACAGTGTGTTTTGGGGAAGAAAAGCACAGCACTGAGTGGTCCTTAAGAAACCATGTCACCTCAATTAGGTGCAAAGTTCTCCAGCTGGAAGACCAGGTCTACAGCAGCATCCACATCTGGCACAATATGGTCTGGCTCCACTAGGCCAGGGTCGAACCTGAAGTCCCTGTGGCCGTGGAACACGGTCTCAGCTAAGCTGTCCCTGGTGTCCAGGGGCACCTCGGTGTGGGGGTTGTACACCCCAGTACAGACCAGGACAGACCTGCAGTGGGCAGCAGCCGCAGATGCCAGCTCCTTCTCCCACCTGAGGCCTATCTCATCGTCCTGAGGGAGCGTGGCAGGACCTCTGCCACCAGCAAGCTTGGCCTGGATGCGGGCTTTGGAGCCTTTGCTGGAGCTCTCCTCCAGGTAGCGGTTGTAGAGGTTAGCACCGTAGACATCCGTCATGAGATTGTCCCTGCGAACGACAGAGTTCAGTCAGCTCTGCAGCTTTAGTTGTCAAAAGACATTTTTACAGTTTCCATTTAACAAGTTTGTTCTGTACTTCACCCAGCTTTATGTGGAATCAGGCAGATGGGAAGAAATCCAGCCCCACGGCTATTTTATTGCACCATTTTCATGAAGCGTGACGTGACAGAAATGAATCGCTCTCCATATTGCAGATTGGGGTGAGGGGAGAGAAAATCAAGGTATGAGCTGCCTTTGAATGAGCTCATTATATTTCCAAGCAACTTGGAGATCCTGGAAGAGTCTTTAATACAATACAGCTTTATCTCCTTCTCTGAAAAGGATTCCATGATGTGGCATATGACCAGCCTAAACGACCTCAGAGACAAAGTCTAGCTCTACACTCTCTAACTGTCCTTTGCTCCAAGCCATTTGGTGTTACACCACTAAACCTAACAAAACAAACACCCATGCAAACCCTTTTTGTTAGATTTACACAGCCTATTACAGAAATAAATAAATAAAAAATCAGGAGAAATCTTAGTTGTGTATAAAACACCTTTTGTGCTTCTATAGAAATTACACATAAAAAGAGCAAAGCATTATTAATTTTTAAGATTAGAAACATGATAAAAAATACACCACAGCACCAAGAAAGCTAGATGCTCTTAATGGTAGGAGAAAGAAACTGGGAAGAGTTGTGTGCTTTTTTTTGGCTGGCATTTACACTGTGAGTAATTTCCTGCTGTACCTGTGGGGCTCAGCACACCTTACCCCACAGCATAGAGGGTCTGGGATTTCCTGCTGTACCTGTGGGACCCAGCACACCTTACCCCACAGTATGGATGGGCTGGGATTTCCTGCTGTACCTGTGGGGCTCAGCACACCTTACCCCACAGCATAGAGGGTCTGGATGGGCTGCTCCCAGCTCCTCTGCAGGGCCTGGGCTCGGATCAGGTGCTCTGCATACTGGTATGTCAGCCTGCTGGGTTTGCCCATCAACGCCTCGTACTTCAGCTCTTTGCCAGTGATCTTCTTGTAAATGTTCTCCAAACAAACCATGAATGTTCCATGCCCAAACCTACACGGGTATTCAACCAAATCAAATTACATTAAGTGTGGATTGGAAACATCAAACAAGGCTTTTTTATTTCATGATTTTTTAGGAATAAATCCTGTCCTGCAACTATCAAATTGCCCTCGGCATGCAACACTTCTGCAGCTGGTTCCCTGAAAATTAAGTGCTGATTAGCTGAACAACAAACACCACAATAAACCCACATTGCTGGGGTGGAACAACAGATTTATCTAATTTTAGAATTGCTCACTGGAGATATCCTGGCTGCCTTGCTGTAGCCTGGAACTATCCACATGTATCTTTTCCAATGTGCCAATTAGAGATGGCTTTTGCTTCCAAAGACAGGTATCTGAGCAGATCTTTGACCCAGGACTGAGGCTGCAATCAAGTCACAGTAACAAGTTTCTATTTCAGCACATCTTCAAATGACAGACTGAGGGCACAGAAGGGGACACAAACCTATTAAAGAAGCACCTTCTACTGAAAGCAAAATCAAACCAAACCACTCTAAGAGGTTGTGCCACCTTGTTCTGCGTGTTTTACTTGTTTTTTCTTATGTTCCTTGAAGAGCTCACTGCATTGTCCTCAGCTCAAAAGCACTCACTGCTTTCAGCCAGCAGGGTCAGCCCTTTACCCTACCAGGAAAAGAGAAATACCAAAGAGGGACCTAATGAAATGAAACAATGGCCTTGATAATTTTTTTCATTTTTGCCTTTGAACCGAGGCTCTGAGGCCCTCAGGAAAAAAGCTCTCTTTCCCCACTGTTCTGGGAGTGAGGAAACAAAAGGGTTTAGAGCTTTAAAACAGCTTTTCTCCCGAGTAACTGATTTCCTGGACGCAGTAATGCAGCCAGCAACACGGCAGCATTAGCTGGAAGTGCATTAGAGATGTTGCATTCAGCCAAGGCCTGCTGTGAAGCTCCACCAAGCATTTTGTATTCAAGTGTCAACTCTGAATCCTACTGGAAAAATGAGGAAGCCCCAGATATATCCCAATTATATGAATGCTATAAAGCACTTACCTTGGGGACTGTGCCTCGGCCACCCACATCAGGTCCATGTTACAGGCAAGCACAGGAATGTGAGGGTAGTTTTCCTGCTCATAGGGATTTCCAGGATAGCCACTTGTCAGCAGAACATCTATTATCAGCTGCAGGCTGGTTTCCCATCTGACTGGCTCCCCAAACAGCACCACAGCTGTGACAACCACAAGCACAGAACAGTCATGGAATTGTTAACAGAGCACTGAATCTCTGACACTTGGTCTAAAACTTGGCCTAAAGAGACTGAACAAGTAATTTAATATAACCAGGAATTGACCAAATAGCCACGCTAACTTTAATTTAGGGTTTTAAGATATCACATGCCTGTCCATTCATAGAAAACCTCAGAAGTAACAAGACCCCACTGCAAAATCTACAGTTTTAGGAATTTTGTTTTACTGGTGAAGTTTCTCCAGAAGTTACAATATTAACTTCTGATTGTATTTCTAAGTCTTCCATAACTTGTGAATTCTCTGTTTACACACAGTATTTAAATACTCCACCAGAGATGTTGATTTGTTCATCTTAGAACAAAAATTTGAATGTTGTTTTTAAAAATTGCTTTGGTCTCCAGCAATAATCTGACACGGATTTTTTTAAATCCTAAGGTCCAGTTTTCACTTTCCTGTAGTTCAGATGAGACGAGAGTGAAAACAAGACCCTTCCCATACTACAACTCCATCCTGACTACTTGTAAGAACAAGACCAATTATTTCTGAATAACAAACATCAGTTCATTCCTCATTTATGAAAGGAGGGCAACCATAGCCTGTTAAAGGCAGATAAAAAGAAAAGGAGACCTCATGTACCCTTGAAACTTCAAAAGCACGTGGCTGAAAACTGCACACATTAAAAAGCAGCTTTACAACACACGATGCTTTCAAATTAATGACAGGTGTCATTAACAGGGAAATTTTAGGATTGTCTCAGACAAATTTCTAAAGTGCCCAACAATCTAGAAATAATTTCTAGATTATAAAATAAAATGATTATAAAATAGAATAAACACATTTCATTTACTAATGGAAAGTTGCAAGTTAAATAAAGATAACTGACCCTCAATCTTGGGAAGCTCCACAGCAGAGGGGGACTGCAATAAGAAAAAAGTGAAAATTTTCTCTAAGATTGAACATCTACTTCTATTTTTAACACAATAAATTCAAGCACAGCTCCCACAGCTGCCTCCTGCAGCTCGGACAGGAAATGCACTCCCTCTGTGGGTATATACCTGATGTCAGTTCACTCAGAAACTTGTGTTTCCATCCTGAAGTGACACCTCAGGCACAGGGACAGCAGACAGCGACTGTGCTGTACCTGCACGAGCCTCCTGCTTCTCCTGAGCTGCCTCTGGCAAGCCTCAGAGCTCCACTTGTTTAAACAGCTCGTGTACAAAAGTATGGATGTTTATTCTTCCACAGGAGCAAGAGGCCTCCAGCAGTACCAAGACATTTGAAAAACAGCTTTTGAGATGTGTTTCTTTACCACTGCTAATAAAGAAGAATGCACTGTATAATGGGTAATGTGTTTGTAAACAATTAAGAGCTTGCACTTCATCATTTACTCTCCGTGGTGACAAACACTTTGACAGGTTCTTGAGCTTCCCCACCCACATGGGTGAGAAGCCCAGCAAAAGGTGACACACCTGAGTTATGGATTCTGTGAGCCACAGAGAATGTCCTGATCACAGGTGGGGGAAATGCACTCTGTAGGCTGGCCCTGAACATGGACAGTGCACACAGCTCTTCACTTCTGCTTTAAATTCTGCACAATGCAGCTGGAACCACTGTACCTACTGTTAACATTTAAATAGTGCTATAAACAACAAAGGGAGTCCTTTGAGGGAAAACGATTTATCTTCAAAGCCTGCATTTACAATCAAAGCAATCTCACAACTTAGAAACAATACCAACACCATCCCCTACTGCAGGGAAAGGCTTGTGTTATCTTCCACACTTTCTGAGGAAGCTAATCAGCTTTCCAAGACAGATTTTGCATTAGGTATCTGTATTAGATTGTAAGTTTTCCCACAACAGTAGGTTACAAAATCAAAGGCTGGGTTAAAGAATTACTACTGAGAGTAAAGAGTTGTTATTGAAAATGCTGTGACAAAACAAATAAGGAAGCAGAAAAGCAAAGGCAAAATACAATGTAAGAACAACAGCATGAGCTTGGTAGTTAAATATTGACCCCTGATATAGATGTCATGCAATGAGCAAACAGAGAGGTTTAAAACAAAAATCTACACCCACCAGGATGCTGGGTCTCCTGTCATGGTCAACTGCATCGAGCAGAGGGCGTTTCTCCCGCAGGGTGTCAATGGTGATGGGCTGGCAGAAACCAAGGCTGGCACACACCAGCTAAGGACACACAGCTGCTCACAGGAAAAGGTTTACAAACTGCTAATTCCATTTTAACCAGCTGAATGCAATCCATTTACAAATTATTTAGGAATGAAAGCAACATCAAAGACAGACTTTTGCTTCTGTGAGACAAAAAGATGATCATCCCACTGCTGATAAATGAGAGACCAAGGTTCTTCTATTTCGTTTTCAGTCTTCTCATCTACTTCTCTCTTAGCCAAGCCTAATGAACTTTGACCATTAACTGGAATGGTCCTCCAATACCTTTTTCTCAGTTTTGTACTTCAAATAGAGCTTATGCTTAAAAGTTGCATATTCATTTTTTACAACTTACGATTTACACCAACTTTAATGCAAATCCCACTAAAGGAAGAAGTGCAGAAGGGACTTAATGGAAGCATGAGCAAAATTCATGCAAAAGTAAAGGTTATTAAGTTACAGTTCGAAACTTTGATACCACCATGACACCAACATAATTCAAGTTCTTTGGGCATTTAGTATAAAGCCACATTCAAAACATAAATTTTACACCATATTAAGAACTACCATTACTATTTATTACTGCATTTGTAGGGTTGAAATATTTGGTTTTCACTTGATCCAGAGGATCCCCTGAACCTGATTAAGGCAAACACTTTGACGGAAAGTTGTTGGTTTTTAAATTTTTTTTTAAAAGATACTCTTGAGCAATATCAAGAAGTGGTCCTTGTCCAGACACCAGAACACATTTTTCATGATAACGCTTGAACATCCGCAGAGGACTGTGGGACATCATCACTTGATCTTGTGAAATCTGTTTGGGATTTAAAAGCAAAAGGAGTCTATTGTTTTTCAGAGAAGTTGTTTATACACAGATTCAATTAACAGATTCCAGGAATTATGAAACAATCAGCATTTTCTCCTTTCGCAAATGATGTATTGGTAATATGCCAGAAAAAAAAACCTTACTGACAAATTATACATCATACCCCTTTCAGCTTCCAGATCTATTCAACACAAACAAGACTTTCTCTCTTAGTTTTATAAAATCGCCAAATTAGTTTGGAAACAAACAGGGAAGGAGAATCAGAACTGCCCTGGTTCCAATCTTGGGCCCTTTGCTAAAGTGCAGCACTGATTTAATTGTACCAGATTATCACCTTCTTTTAGCTTACATATTCCCACCCCTTCAACAGGACAGGTATTAACCAGTAAGATTTATTATCCTGGAAAGATGCTCCTGTGAATCACTACTTACCACCTTTGCAAAGAAATACCTTTAGCTTTACTATTGGAAAAATCAGTACCTTTACCAGTGGAAAAGCCATTAGCTTTGGGCAGCGTTTTTTACTTTCTAATACCTCCAGCAAAGCATGTCAGGGGCCTTAAGGGAAAAGCAGACCTGTTTAACTGAGCAGCATTTAATGGAAGGTAATGCATCTGACACATTCAACACGATAATGAAATAAATAGGATTTAAGGGACTCACTGGAACTCCCAGCAGGTGAGACAACTGGTCAGCTTTTTCCTGGCGCAGGCAGTTCCCCGCGTTGGTGACAAACACCACGGGCACCAGGAACTGTCCCTGAGAATTCACCAGCTTTCG
>NW_008238633.1:1708819-1710780 GCF_000691975.1 Corvus brachyrhynchos
CAGGAATGGGGGTCTTCCCTCGGACCAGCACCCCATCAATGTCAAAGAGAAATCCAAAGGATGGCAGCACGCTGAGCTGTAAGGAGGGATGAAATCAAAGGGTACATTAGTTATGCTTGTACTTACACACGTTCAATAGAGTTTCCAGCAGCTATGGCCCCCTGAGAACAGAGGCCTCCAGTGAGAGCAAGGGATATTTAACTCTGCACGTTCTAATGTGCACGTTGACACAAGGAGCACCACAACTCCCTCTGCCTTATGCATACAGACTCATGAGCGCTACTTTGCCCTACAAATAGTACCAGAACATTTCAAATGACAGGAAAAAATTAAGTTAGACTGATCCCAAGAGGTACAAAATGCATGCTGCTGTGCCAGTGAGCCTCGCTTTAGATTGGCTTGACCCCCACAGAATACTAACAAAATATACAAAAGTAAATCTTTCAGTGGTAGGCAGGTCTTGGACACAAGTATTATACTTGGTTCATCCCTTTCAAGGTGTTTATGTAGTAGAACTGTTCTGTTCCACGAGAGGTTAGATTACAGTGTGATTACATGTGCTGTGCTCCTGCACATGGCTTCAGTCCTGGTTTTACATAGGGCAGACAAAGGTGCTGCTCGAGTTACTAAAATAGATCGCCTTGCCTGCCTTTGAGGCCGTGATGAGCTGGACCTGGTGAGCCCCGGAAAGGAGAGAGAGGAAAGATGAGCTGGGTGGTAAGGCCAAGGAGCAGAGACACAGAGAGGACTGCTGAGCAATGAAACTGTTTAAGGATCAGGCTGGAAAAGTACGGAACAAAATCTGTCATCGAAAGTTCATTTCTCTCCGGAGCCTCAAACGGAAACCAGGAACCTTGGGACTTACGATCCCCTCTGTGAGTGATGAAAAGGAAGGGGTTAAGGGCCGAGAGTGAGCGTGATGGAGGGAACAGGCACAGAAAGGATCCAGCCATGGCAGGTGGGACAGCCTTTGCCACCGGAGCTGTCTCAGGGCACGCACCCACAGCCACCGCGTCTCCTGTGCAGGAGAAGGGCACTTTGCCCACTTCAGCAGCACTTTGTTCCACATCAATTATCCACCCGCCACGTTTTCCTGCAGCGGGGACAGCAGCGGGACAGGCACCGCCACCGGCACCGCTGGGCACGGAGATGCAGCTGCCGGCACACCCGGGCACGCTGCCTCCCGCTGCTGCCGCTTCTGAGCCCACGGCACTCAAACGCAAATCCGCTCCCCTACACAGCCCGCTTTAATATCGTTGGGGTTTTTGTTCAGCTTTACATGCAAGAACTCCCCCTGAAGCGCTCTCCTCTCTCCTCTGTAGAATCACCACCCTTTTATTTTAAAGAACAAAACCCCTGAAGCCCTTGTCCCCACATAGCCCGCACCCGTTTCAGGAATGCTATGTCAGAAATAACCCAGCTGCTGCAGAGATGCTGCTCAAGGCTTGCTAATACATGGACAGCAGTCTTCCCAGGCTTTGTAAACTGGTATAGGAAATTGCGGAAACTACAGTGGCATTGGAATAATTGTGTAGCAGATGCGATCCTTTACGTTAATTTTGCCACATAATAAATAACAGACGTATAGACAACAGATTACAAACGAGAATTTTACACTGAGTAACACTAGCAGGAAGAAAATTAAAGTATTACGGGGGAAAAAAGCACTAAGGAACGAACAGGGAGGTAATGAAGCAGGGAGATAGTGAAGTCAACAGCTCTTTTTCCCTTTTGACCCCAAAGAAACTGTTGGTGACAGGAGTGCTCTGCCGCGCTGCTCAACCAAGGGGACGGATGGAGCCGGCAGCGGTCGCAACGAGTTTCCCTCGCTCCCTCTGGGAGACCAGGAGCACACGCAGCCCCAGGACAGCAGTTCCGGCCGGCAGCGCCCGGGAACCCCGTCCCGGCGTCCCGGGGCAGCGAGGATACCCCCGGGCATCCCCGGCCCCGGCGGGTGGCCC
>NW_008238633.1:1710990-1731718 GCF_000691975.1 Corvus brachyrhynchos
CCCCCTCGGACCCCCCCCGCCACGCACCCGCGGCTCGGCCCCTCCGGCGCACCGGGGGTGGCACCGCGGCAAGAGCAGCACAACGTTCCGACCGAGGAGGTAACTGTTTTTTAGTTTAATAACAAACCAGAAGAAGCATTCTCTCTGGTTCTGCCTGGCCAGCGGATGAAGGGAGTGGAGCATCTCTCTTACGAGGAAAGGCTGAGGGAGCTGGGCATGTCCAGCCTGAGAGGGGACCGCACTGGGAGGGGTGACAAGAGAATGGACCAGGCTCTGCTCGGAGGTGCCAACCACTTGGACAAGAGGAATAGGCAAGAACTGATGCCCAGGAAGTTCCACCTGAACACGAGGAAGAACTTCTTCCCTGCTCAGTGACTGAGCGCTGGAACAGATCATCCAGAGAGGGTGTGGACTCTCCTCACTGGAGATATTCCAGAACTGTCTGGACAAATCCTGTGCCCTGTACTCTGGGATGGCCCTGCTGGAGCAGGGAGGTGGCACCAGATGCCCCACAGTGGTCCCTTCCAGCCTGACTCATTCTGTGATTCATTCTTTGGGAAAAAGCCTACCATGCACAAACACCACAGTCCCTCGGCTCTGCACTGCAAAGGCATTCCCCTGCAGTTGGACTTGAAAGTGAGACAAGCAGCACAAAATGTCATTAGTTAATGGATACTCTGCAAAGCCATCTCTGTTTATCTTGCTCATCTGCTAATGCAGATTAGGTAAATCCACTTATTTCCTAGTGCTGCCAGCAAATATTCCTCACCACCCCTCTGACCGCGGGGAGAAACCGATCCTTCAGCGATGGCACGGTGCTCACCAGGGCACAGAACAAGGAAGGTGGCCTTCGATCAATGAAACACACAAATGCATTTCTAAGAGACAAAAACAGGCCCAAATCAATGCAGCAGACAGAACAATTAGAGTTTATCCCCTTGGTGCTCAAGCCAGGATCACGCCCAGGGCAGAACGCTGAAGCAGACAGAACAAGCTACATGTAAGAATCCATAAAGTACTTGTTCTATAACCTGGATGTGTTTAGGGCTGAGGCACTGCAGAGATGGTATGAGCCATAAGCCTGACACCACACACACATCCAAGCACAGCTGCACACTCAGAGTGAAGGCAGAGCCTGCCCACTGCTCCATTCTCCAGGACAAACAGGATCAGTTTCCTGGCTGTGGCCCCAGCAGCTTCCCCACCCTGACTCCATCAGCAATTCCACAGCCTGGCAGGACACGGGCATTTTGCTATAGGCCACTGTGGCAAATAATTACTCTGCAATTTGTTCCCTCAGATGCAGCCAAGAGCACTCAGCTCAAAAATGCTTCACACTCAGAGCTACAGAGAGAGGATCTGGCACAGCAGGGCCAGGCAGCAGCCAGTTTGCCTTGCACAGTTACACACTGCATTTTTGTGCATTTATTCCACTACTGTGTTGGTTGGCAGAGATCAGCCCTGTCTTATAAACTTCCCTTTTACATGATGATGTTGGTCATACTCCTTTGAACATGAATGTAATTACAATTCTGTTGTTTTTTTCTCATTCTTTCAGTTCATTCTTCTTCTGTGTTTCTGTTACCATCACTCTGTCCCTGATCTGCCTTTACCCTTCTGTCTTCTTTTATCTTACAGATTCATATAGTGACAGAAGGGATCTACCACTGGTATTACCAAGACCTCAGACTGTATCAGGCCATAAAAACTAGCTGGTTTTTTTCCCCTTTAAATCTAGTTTGGTTATCTCCACCACAGAGTCTAGCAAATCTACAACGAATTATTACAAGCCATAAAACCACTGTTTGCTGCTTTATTACTAAGCAGAGAAAGCTGCACTGCTGACAGGAAGAGAGAAGAATGTGTTTGTGGTGTTAGTTGTTTGCTTGCTACCAATAATCGAGCTTTCGATTTATTCTGGAGGTTTTTTTAAGGTTTTAATTTGGCAGCTATGCTTTCCACTTTTTCAATTCAAAATTTTTTGTTTGATCACTTGCATCAAGTAACACAAAGCTTGTCTCTGTAATTTGGAGCTTTGGTTGTTCTGGAGTGGATGATTCACAATAGATTGTAATAGATAAATACTGACAGCATCCAGAAATGCTGAACATTCCCAGACTTGGCTGTTAAATACTCTATTCCTTGGACAGAAGCACTCCATGGCTGCAGATGTCCAATTTCAAATGCTGTTCATTCAGACCTGTACAACAATGTCAGTCACCCATAAGACTCTGAACAGGCTCTGCCTTGCCTCTTGTCCCAGGATACACGAGCCAAGAGCAGTAAGGGATGCAGAGCTTCAAATCCCTACAGGGATGGCTCTCTGTGATCCCAATCTTTGGCTACCATTAGGGAATCACCACAATCCTTTGAACTAGAATAAAACAAGACATCATGTTTGAATTAAGTTTTACTAAAAAGACTTGAACAAGGTATTGCAAAGTTTTTTACAGTGGCTGCTGGAATATCCAGCATTTAAGCAGTTCATCCAGGCACAGTTACAAACCACAAAAAAGGTAACAGGTTTTAGACATTGCATGTGTTTTAGAAAGAACCAAATCTCCTCCAAAGTCACTCGTAAGATCTGCCTTCGAGGTACCTCTAGACAGGTTCCAGGTTATTCTGGTAAACTAAGCAGGTGTAATTGTGTAAGTTCCTTCTCAGCTCAACAAAACCCAGCGTGAGAAGATGTGCACACTTACAGTCAGGACAGAGCAGACACGATGGCAGGAACACCATGGGTTTTCCTTCAGCATTTAGGAGATCACTGGGTGTGGTTCTACCTGCAAGAGGCCCCACTGCACAGAGCCTTTCCCAAACTGAAAGCACTGAAGACAGTTGTTGGGTGCAGAGGCAAGTTCACTGAGGTTTGACCTTTTCCAGCACTGGAGTGAATGCAAGTCATCCTAGTGGAGAAAGCAGAATGAGGCTTCTCCTTCTGCACACCACACTGTAATTCCAGCCTTTTACTCCACATCCAAAGGGACTTTCAGAGCTAAACCCATTGCTACCAGAACTTAGGAACCTGTTGCTTTCAGAGGGATTACACACAAACCAGGCCATGCTGGTGCAATGTTACAGTCCTAGAAGTGTCTTTGCCTCCTCGCTCTGTGCCAGGAGGGTTTCACTGGCGTACTTCTGGAGCAGCTCCATCTTCTTTCTCCGTACAAGAGCTTCCTCAATCTGCAGAGATAAAAATAGGATGGATTCAGCTCAATTGAGATGCTGAAACCTCAGATGCTCAGCTATAGAAAAACACAGGAAGGAGAAAACCACAGGAAAGAGCCTGTGAAAGTTGGAGCTGTGAACTGGTGTCAAAGCAGTGAAGATGAGTCAGGAGAATCTTTTTCAGTACTCAGCGGAAGCTCTTGGGAGTCAAAAGAAGCAGTAAAACAGATGCCTCCTCTCTGATCTCTGCTGCCACCCTTGTTACTCAGGGTGTTTGTTAGCTGCCATTCCATTCTGATCTCAGTTCAGTCACTTGGGTTTTGTTCCAAACAATTCTCTCAGCTAGAGCTTTAGGAAATGCAGAACACGTGGGGCTATGCCACAGAGCCCACAGCTCTGAAGTCACAGTTAGTGAGTGTGCCCTTCACATCAGCCACAGCCAGGAACCTCTGCCCTGCATTTTGCCAGAAGTGCCAACATGGTTCTTTACGAAGCACATACTTCAAAGATCTACTAACAACAACCTGCAAGACCTGTTTTAACTCAGTAATGTTTTACATTTGTCCAAACTGCACACAGCATCTCTCACAATGAGTGTGCTGAACCTTAGTTTTTAGTAATTTAGCATCTAGAAGGCATAATCCTGTAGGCAGCAGGTATGGAGTGATTTGTCACTAAGAAAGAGAATCAGCTAAGCAACTCCAGAATATTTTTGCCTGAATTATTCTTCAAACAACCTGTTACTGGTCAGGTAATATACACCCTAGAGCAATTTCAAAATATTATAGTCAGTTCAAGGTCATGCCACCAAAATAATTTTAGAAAACTGATGAGAGCAAAGCCTGCAATTCAGAAATCATCCCATTAAATTACAAAGTAAGTTGGACTATCAGAAAAAAGGCACAGTCCAGATGTAGTAGGCAATCCTAGTTATTGATAATAGCACCACAGCACTTCCCAATTTATGGAACACTTAAGAAGGTTTTGGAAATTCTCAGATGAAAAGGGTTGTAGCATTTGCAAGAGCTGCAGAGTCGAGTCACAGAAATAACAAATTTAGGGCACTTTGACTGATGACCTGATGTAAATTAAGATGTGTCTTGCAAAAGCAAGTGTGCATCTCTGCAGCTGAGTGCTGTTATGTCTTACCTCCTGTTGAGTTGGCACTGGAACATGTGCAATAAATTTCTGTTGGCCGTCTTCACCTTCTCTCTCCTTGCCACCTTCCTCATCAGACTAAAAAGTGAAAAAATCACATCAAATTTTTTTTATATAGAGATAATAAAAAACCCACATTTTTCACTTGCTTTGCCAGAAGGAACCTGAGCATGGGAATGGGTGAAGGGGATCCAGCACCACAGGAACTCGACAAGGATCACATGCAGATCCTGCTCCTTGACATTTTCAGCATTACTGCTTCCATTTCTAATATGGCCTTTGCTCTGCTGTGGCATGGGCATGAATCCTCCCCTTCCATAACTGTGGCTGCCACAGCGAAGCTGTGAACAGAAGAGGAGCCAGCTAAGCAAGAAGACTGCAAGTGTTTCTCACTCCACTGAAAGGACTTCCAGCTGCCAGCCTCCAGCACTTCCTGAACCTGAGCCATGTGCACTCCCCTCCTACTGATTCTTACTAAACAAGGACAACTGTGTAGTGGGTCAGGTGGAGAGAGGGGCAGGACAGCAGCAAACAGGCCTTGGGCAGAGTAACACCACGTCCAAGAAGGGAGCACAGAAGACACATGAAAAGTCACATCACCTGAGCCATCCCCTACCTCTTCCTCATGGACAGCATAGATGTTCTCTTCCTCCTCCTCCTCACCTCTTGCGAGTCGTGCTTCTCTCTCCATCTTCCATTTTTCCACTGCTTCTGCTATAACTGGGGAGCAAAGGAAAATGGCAAAGGTAGCTGAGAGCCCATTAGAGCAGCATGGTCTTATTGCCAGAGCTTTTCCAATGGACTTAAACTTCTTGCCTAAATCCTCTACATCAGTACCACACCCTGTAGAACCTTGATGTAGTATGTAATAAAATATATCAGTGTATGCTGACACACTGTCACAGTGTGATACTTGCTAATGCCTTCATTTGAGTACATTTTGGACTCTAAATGTCACAGATAAATACCAACCTACTTCCTGACCTGAGCAGCAGGGTCACATGAGCAGGCTAAGTGGCTCTTACAGCTCTGTAGCCTGTCAGCAGCTACAGGGGTGCTGATCACCGTGAGGCTAATTAAACATGATAATGCTCCTTACACTGACCACCCACGGAAGTCTCTTTTTCCATCTTGGAGGGTATTTCTCTTACGTTTTAGCACAATCCCAGTTCTGTACCTTGCTGCTAAGTGGAAGCTGCCAGGCTGCTGCATCTCTATTACAGCAGAGTGACAGTAAGAGCACTAAAACAAGTTTTAAGAAGCTTAACAAGTGACATGGCCAGTGCGTAAGATGCTACAGAGGTGCCAGATTAATGCATCTTGGCAGTAGGAAATGCCTACAGCAACAGGAGCCAGCAGGCATTCCCCAAGCTCTCACAGATCACACATTAAAATGCTCTCCCTGAGAGGGCAAGACCTAACCAGTGGCACATGGTTTGTGTGTGGTTCCCTACGAGAAAAGGAACCCCAAATTAAGAAATTTTTTTCAATACTTTGTTTCACAAAAACTTTACTTAACAAGGTAAAAACTGCAAGCTCCCAGACAAGCAGGATGTGCAGGACAGACCCTGAGTGGGAGCTGTTGGGATTCTCACCACACAACTTGCCCTCCTGCACTATGGACTGCCTGCAGCCAGCTCCCCTTCCCAGGCTTTAGGGCTCCAGGCTCTGCTGCAGGACACTGATAAGTGAAGCATTTCCTTCAGCCCCCTTCCTCCCTGCCCTCCCATCTAACCAACAAGGCATGACCTTGAATTCTGTGAATGCCTCACCCATGGAGAAGGGATAACTGTGAGGATCAGCCAGTGCTCAGCAAAAGCACTAAGAGAACTACTTAGGAAACTTTAAAACTGGTCTGTGCCCTCTTGCTTAGAGCTACACAAATCCCAGAAAATGGCACACAGTGCTGAGTTTTGAAGAGAGTTTCAGGAACTAAGACTCATAATCCTGGTGTCTTCACCAGGGAAGTCAGTAGAAACAATGCTAGAAAACTATGTGAGCAGACACGTGGGTAAGTGTTATCTATAGAGAAAGAAGAGGTTTCAAAGGAAAAAATACTCAGATGTGAGGGAGCCCTGATAGAGATGACATCGATAAATTAACACAGCCCACCTAGACTGCAGGGTTTCCAACAGGCCCCTCTAATCTCCCAGAAAAGTAACCAGCTATGTTTATGGATGAATAAATAATGAGGTGAGACAGGAAACAGATGATAGGGTCAGTTTTCACGAGGGAGGGAGAGAACTGCTTAGGCTCCACAGATCTTGCTGCAACCCACTGTTCTACATTCTTAAGCACGAAAAAGGAGGGGAGGGAAGGAGTTTTTGCTTCAGTAGTGAATGACTTACTAAAATATTAAATCATTTACAGTAGTAAAGGTGAAAGTCAACTCTAAAGCACCTGCCCCCTGAAATGCCTTACAGTGATTTGGATATGCATGTGACAAAGTCTGACAGCTAAGCACAAGACAAGGCCCACAGGGGAAAGAAAGAGGTTCCTTAACTTCAGAGTCCATCATCACCCCTTCCTGGGCTGACCTGTGCAGGTCTGGAATGTCACATACCTTTCTTCTCATGTTCCTGTTCCAGGGGTTCCAGGATCCCATCATCCTCATCCCTGTAGCCGTAGTACTCGGCATCGATGTCTTTCATAAGCTCAGCCCGAGTCTTCCGTGGGGGTGGCAGGGCTGCAAGAACACCACTGTCACCCACCCAGGTCACCTCCATCACCTGCTCAGTGTCCCCAGCCCCTCCCCAAGCTCACAGCATCCACAGCTGCCTGGCTGCAGCCAATAGCCCGCACGATGGGACTGCTGCCAGCACTGGGAGCACTGGTGTCACCCTCTGGCCCGCACAAGCCAGTTCCAGTACACGACCCAATGCTTCCACCACATCCTGGAGTACTTCCCATAATTTGTCTTTGCCTCACTTTCAGGCCCAAGTTGTTCCCACTCATTCCATGACCAAGTTTCATCCCCTTACATTGTTTTTTCTGTAATGAAAGCTGCTTCTAAAACGATGTTCAACCCAGCTTTCCCTCTTTCACCATTTTTTTCTGGTCCTGAACTCCAAGTACTATTTACAGCTTCTCAATAAAGTTCACCTGTTATGCTGGGAAGTTCCCATAGGACATCAGTCCTTATCATTTGGAACTCCCAGTAGAAACCTTTCTAAACCCAGTTTACTCCTTTCTAGATTTCCTTAATTGCAAACAGCCAAGGGTGCTCTTTGCCCAAAGAAAAAGCACTTAATTAATTACCTGTGCTCAGTGTTTCATTGAGCTAGGACGTTCAGAAATGCTGTTACCAGCACTCCCCACAAACTACAATAGCATTTTACTCAAGATGTTCTACTACACAGATTCACGTCTGGGAAGAGCTGCTCTTCACTTACGTTCCTTTTCAAAAAGCTCTCTAACTCCTGGCAAATCCTTTGCAGCCCCAAAGTATTTGTAGCCTCTGTTTCCTGGAACTTCTTTCCCTTCATGATCTAACATTTTCGGGCCAATCCGCTGGAAAATAAACAGAGTTCATAGTTTAAAACTTTGTTCTAACACAAACAAACATTTTTAGGGGCTGAAGAAAGATCCCCTCTAATAAACACTGGCCAAGCCATCCATGGGTAACTAAATGTTGCATATTTTTCTCAGCAGTCATTTCGCTTGTAAGCAGAACAACCATGAAGTACAACATATTCCACACTTACAGCATAATCAGGACCTCCCAGCTCCTTTATTCTGTATTCCCAGTGTCCTTTCTCCCTCAGAAGTTTGTTTATTTCATCATTCAGGTCCCGAATTCTGAATTCACCCAACCCAGCTGTCAAAGAGGAAAAGGACAATAAATCAGGCAGCTCACAGAAGCACCAGAGGAATTTCAGAATGTACTCAATGGAAACAGTGTAGTTCACATGAAATGGGATTTTTACTGTAACTGCTTATGACTGGAGATTCAAAAAATAAAACATAGTTAGAAAAATCTTACCGTTTTGAATCTGTGCCACTTTCTTGGAAATCTCCCCAATGATCTGGTCAAATAAGAACACAGAAATTCATTTCTAAATTGGTGGAGGGTACAGAGAAGACAGAGCCAAATTGTTTGAGAAGTGCATGACAGTAAGACAAGTACCAGCAAAACACAAGTTGAAACTGGACAAATCCTAATTAAATTCAAGGGTTATCTTAAGAAAACCAAACACTGGAACAGCAGCCCCAAAAAGCTCGAATCCAAATCCCTGAAGATGTTAAAAAACTCAACTGGACATGGCCCTGGGGCAATCTGATGTGGTAGGACCTGCTTTGAACCCTGAGCTGTACAGTCTTAGAAGATATTCTATGATTTAACTGTCAGGGTACTGACAAGTGTGGAAAACCCTTTGTAAGCAGGCTGTCTAAAGAGGAAGTGCTGAAGTTCCACCTCCCAACAGAATTAGAAAATCCACAGGCTGACATTACCTGTCTCCTCCATTTCTCAGCTTTGGGCAGCTCATTACACTCTGACGCGAGGAAAGGCCTTCGCTCCTGTTTGACAGAAAACCACACACCATCGAATTCAGCTGAGCACTGACACACAGCATTTCACACAGGCTTTACTGCTCAATTAATCCCAAATTATGCTACCAAGTTCCAAGGCTTTTTAGTAAAAAAAAACCTCTGAAGCTTTTTTTTCTGCTCCCATGGATTTTTAGTAAGTGGAAAACAATAATGATTTACAGCCCTGACAAATTAAACTATCACAGACTATAAAAACCTACTTAAATCCACTTTATCCAAACCAAAATATCTCACCTGATTTTTTTTTAAAACACCCTACAATTCTCTCCAATGCAACAAATGTTCCATTCAGGACAGTTTCAACATTTTCAGCACATACCACCTGCTTAAGGTTAAGCCTTTCTCAACTGCTACTACTAACTAATGTAATTTTTTCCAGTTTATACAGAATACCTTCTTCACATTCCAGTGGCTCGCTTACACAAACTAATACTTCATGTTGCTTCTAGGGATTTGTGTGCAGTTATTTTGTCCCTTTCCCCTTTTATTAAAAGGCTCTGCCTTTTTACTAAAAGCTCTACCTTTTATTAACAGGTATTAAACCCCCTTTCTCTGCATAATATACAATATGAAAGAGAAAAGTAAAAAAGTTCAGAGCAACTGTAGTGGAGAAGTTTCCTGGTTGAGTGACTGTGAAAGGCAGTCAGATAAAATATTTTCCTTCCAACAGGAGTCAGTTTCCTACAGGACACCTGGGCCTGGCCTGTGGCCCAACACAGCTCTGAACAAGGCCTGCCTTCCTCCCTGACTTGAGCTACCAAACCTCCAGAGCTTTTACATCTCACCTTGACTTTTCCTTCCTCAAGCTGGGCTTGTCGAAATCTTGCCAAGGCCGTCCTAAAGAGAAGAAAGCACATTTACTTTCACCAGTCCACATTCCAACCAGAACAAGTTTTGCTCTGGATGTTTATTATGGACTTAATCACAGTCTGTACAAAACAAAGGCTTGAACACATTCTTTGAGCACCCCTAGCTCTTCCAGCTAACGACGTCTCAACACTAGAAATCCTCAGTGGTTCATTTCTCAAATAAAGCAGCGCTGACAGATTCCTCCTATCTGGCCTGGCATCCCTGTTCCCAAAATAGGAACTGCCTAAAACCACAAGGGTCCTTTACAACATATTTCAGTGCACTTATCCCCCGGCCTGCAGGGGTACAAGTACACTGCTCCAAGGTCAGTCCTGCACAGAACCACACAGCACAGCTACAGGAATTCTGCAGCACCAGGCACCTGTGTGCAGATGCCCTCCTACTCCCACTGCCTCTGGACCAGCACATGAACAACCAAGTACCCAAAAGCATCATTAAACTGTCAGTGCTTTAAAAGAGGCTGAAAAGTGAGTTCTATGGGCCAGCCAGTCACAGCCAGCAGGCACAGATGTGCGAGATCAGGTACACCCAGCGGGCACGGATGTGTGAGACCAGGTCGAGCCGAAGTTTGAAATATGTATTTTTATTCTTACCTGTATTTTCCATAAAGACAAAACCCATACAGTGTTGTACTCTATGCAAAATACTGTTTGTGCAATCTTATTTTCATAATAATTATCTGTATAGATTTTCTCAAATATAACTTTTCCACTTTGTTGTTCATGTTATCAATAGGCAGCTCTTTCCATGTGGGATTTTTTCCTCAACAATTACTAATATATTGATGATACAAAATACTACGATTTGTGTTTATTTTTGACAGTGTGGACTTAATATCAAAAGTATATTGAAATATATACCTAGAACTTTAGGAACATCGTAATTATAACTTAATAACCTCTTTTACATGTGGTTACTCAGCGTAACAAGTGGCCATGGAGGTAGAGTGCCGTGAGGTGCTGTTTGTGTTAATCACCATAACTGCACTGCTAGCATGGGAAGTTATAAGAATATAAAATGTGATTTTATTTTTTTTCCTATAAGCATGAATATTTGACAGTATTACTGAACTCACTAGAAGCAATTTGGGCTTTCTATTTTTTATATTTCCTCTAGCTTCTACTTAATTTACTCAAAGCCTACATTAAGTTTGATTCAGTACTAACTTCCATGGGCCTTCATGGGTGTGTCTGTGGTTTAAGCAGGCTGTAAGGAGTCTGTGGGGGGGCACAGCTGCATCTACTCACTATTAGTGTGATCATTTTCCTTCTTGTCCTTCAGCTCCCTGGTACAAAGTGCAGCAGCTGTGGCATGGATAGTGTGGAGGCATCCTCCACTGGAGAATGAATCAGCTCTAATTAATTAATGAGCAACGACTTTTGGGCAGTGATCTCCCAGTCCTGTTAAATCCTATGTGCTCCACCAGGGGATCCCAGAATGGTTTGGGTTGGAAAAGACCTTAAAGCTCATCTCATCCCGCCCCCTTCCCCTATCCCAGCTTACTCCAAGTCCCGTCCAGCCTGGCCTTGGACACTTCCAGGGACCCAGGGGCAGCCACAGCTTCTCTGGGCACCCCGTGCTAAGGCCTCCCCACCCTCACAAGCGAAGAAGCTCCTTGTATTACTTAATCTAAATTTCCCCTCTTTCAGTTTGTACCCTTTCCCCCTTGTCCGGTCACCCAATTCCCGATGAGCAGTCTCTCTCTGGCTCCAGGCAAAGCCCAATCTTCCCAGCAGATGTTAGGACACCCCTTCTCCAGTCCTGCCTTACGGTGAAGTGCTGGTCAGCCAAGAGCTCCTGCACGCCAACTCTCTCTTCACTGAGTGAGTGGATGTGCAGATCCACGGTTCATCAGCTCCTTTTTCAGCTGTGTAACTTGCCAGTGTTCCCTGACCCCCAGTGAACCAACACAGCACAACCATGGACACGGCCAGTGCAGATGCTTGAAGTTCTCAGTGCCACTGTGAAGGCTCAAGAACTGCTGGACAGGACTCAGTACTCACTTTGGAACTCCCTGCACCTTGAGCAGCCCCTGTGCCTCCTGTAATGGTTTTTCCACAAAATGCTTGAACTGCACCAGCACAGATGTACTCAGCCCCCATCCAGACCCCACTACCCACTGCCATGAACATCTGCAGACAGGACCTTCATATGAGACAGCACAAAAGAAAAGGCCAAGCTGAACCTCCACATACCCCTTTTAATATGTTATTTTGCACTGTGTACAGGAAAACCAAAAATGAACAAAAGGAACTTTAGCCAAACTCCCCTTCCTCCTCCAGCTTTATTGATAGTTTAAAATTACATTTTCTATGTTCTAGGACTTCAATTGCTCTTACCATCTTACTTTAAAAACCGATTACAAGCAAATGAAACTCAGTTGTCTAAGTGATATAGTATACAAAAATAACATCTTGATTTCTGTGAAAATGCATTTATTTGCAACTCCTGAATAGCTCCAAATTGTATATGCTATGAGCACTGATGTCTGGGTTTCAGATTGACTTTGAGATATTTATTCAAAAGCTTCCCATTACGTTCTGTATCTCCAACATTAACGTTCACTGACTGAATTACTGTTACTTTTAGATTTATTTCGGATTTCTCTCTCTCTCTCTCATGGCCATTAACAGGCATGTGCATCTTGTTTGTTTACTCCCACTCAGCTATATGCTCTAGGTAGGGCCTGATGCAGATATCACTTGGTGTTAACAGCTACTGAGGTCAGACAATCCAAGGCCATTGTAGTAAAATAAAAGTTATGAGGAAGTTTAGACACTTCCAGAATTTCTTTCCTCCTGCATAGGATCACTTCCCTGTAACCCAGAGAGGGTTTTTGCTGGTCTGACTCAACTCTTCCCACTCATCAATCCCTATTCACCAGTGGCACGGAAAGGGGGTTCTTTAACAAAGCATTATACATAACACCTCTACCAAACTAAACATAAACATTTTTGTAGTTAAATGCAGAAAGTTGATTTTTCCACCCCTTTCCTCCTTTTACACGGCAAGTAAAGCTCACTGGCCTGGGAGTAGCCTCTATCTGCCAACCTTTGGCCAGTGAAGAGGATTCAGAGAAAAATAATACAACCATCAATCAGAAAAAGGAGGGGCGACAAAGGAAAATAATTAGGCTGTAGCTTCAATTGTGCATTCCCGTGCAAGGTGCCCTGACTCGCCGCAGCGGTAGCAGTTGACTTCGCTGGTCTTGCTGCAGTTGATGGCTACATGGCCAGTTTCACCACACCTGCAAAAGCAAAGCGTGTGTCACAACAGCCACAACACTCAGAGGAGCAATCCTACTGTTAGAACACTGTCTACTTCAATTTCATGCAGCACTAGTCCTGCATTCAAGGCTTCTGTGTCTGTGTTCCAGAATTCTCTGACACGAGGCAGGTTTGTCTTCAGCAGAGCCATGAACTGCTCCCAAATAATCAACTCACATTAATCACTGAATATGCCAAAATCACCGTACATCATCAGCTTTGTGTGTCTGCAGGTTTTTTTCCCCAACTGTGTACTGGGTTTTGCCTGTTCCCAATGCTTATGCCTACAGTTTAGCCTTGTTTTGAGAATAATTAGTTTTAACTCGAATACACCATGTTCTCTCTCCTTCCTCCACAGAAGGGAATGTTGGTGGGGGTGAAGAATACTGCTCTCAGGAACGTGCTGTTTCTGGTATATGCCTGCATTCAAAAACCAGACAACACTCTGAAGATGGCATTTCAAACCAGTGTAACACCCACTTCTATTCACTGTGCCCATTACCAAGGCATCTTAAGTGCGCTCCTGCCGGGGCTGGCTGTGCCAGTCAGCTGGGCTGTACAGCTGGAGTTTGTTAGCTCTGGCAGAACACACAGGGTACCCAACTCTGTGCCATAGCCAAGTACCTCCTGCTACCTTCTGCAAAAGGACACAGCCCTTTCTCCTGTACAGCTCAACTGACTGAACACCTGCATTGGGTGGCCATCTAGAGATACATCATGGAATCTGTACTCCACCTTGCCAATACATGTTTAAGCCTCAGTTTTGAACAAGAGTGGGTAACTGTTCAAAGAAACTGGTACCTAGTCACAGTGTGAGCTGTATTTCCTACCCAAAACCAGACACAGAATGCATCTAGCACCTGAGGCACATCTCGCAGCTGCCTCCTGCCAGTCCTTACCTATAGCATTTCACTTTGGTGCAGTCTTTTTGAATGTGCCCGAACTCTCCACAAGAATAGCACTTCTGCTCGTCTGCGTGGTCGCAGTCGCGGGCCAGGTGGCCGGGCTTGCCACAGTTGTAGCAGCACTGCTCCCTCTCCCTCTTGGGCTCCTTGCAGTCCTTCGCAATGTGGCCACCTCTACCGCAGTTATAGCAGGCTTCCACAATAAGAAAAACATACCAAACAAGACTATAAAACCTTGGTAGTGCAAGGGGCAGCATGCTGTGAACAGGGCACATGCACAACCTGTTCCCAGGGAATCCCTGTACCCACCCTTCTCTTCAGCCACAGAGCTCTGCCTGTGGCACAGAAGAGATGGAATATTTAGTGATACTTACCATCCTCCTGAAGATCACAGTCCTTGGCAAGATGGCCAGACTCACCACAGCGGTAACAGATATCCGGCAGAGACGAAGACATGAACTGGAAGCCTGCTTGAAATAGGTAAAATAAAAAAAAAAAAGGCATAAATATTAAGTTCAGAATACTTTTAAGAATTAATCACAAACTGAATTGACAAGTTAGCTTCATTCTCAGAGCCCCTGGCCAAACTCTTAGGTCGAGGTAAATTTCACTGGTTCTTATTACCAATTTGAGTCCCAACTTCTTCACTCGGGTCTGCCAGAGCCAGTTTTACACACTACACACAGCAGCCAGCTGGAGATCACTGTCCAAACAAACAGAAAAGCACAGCCAGCACTCACCTCTGCCACGGCTCCTCATCCCACGGCCACGGCCCATCCCAGTGGGGCACTCCCGGGCCCAGTGGCCAGTACGGCCACACTTGAAGCACTCGTTGCTGCTCATGGCTGCAGATCACCTGTCTGAGCAAGAAAGACATTTTTGAGCACCTTCTCTGCCCCCAGCCAAAGGCTACATTAAAATGAGAGATTTAGAGGTTTCCCAGCCTCCCAGCAAAGGCAATGCAAACCATACAGGACTTCCAGCTAAGTCAATGCTTTATTGTATAGTATCATGACCATTGAAACCACTGCTGAGGATAAAAGTTTGCCTCCACTTTGCTTGGAGCAAGACAGCTTTGAACAGACAGTGTGCTATGTAACTTTTCTTTCAATTATTTTGTAGCCAACCTCTGGGTCAAAAACTTGCAAAACATTCAGGGAAAGGGAAAAAGAGAAGGAAATTCCCCAAACTACTGTAGTACCAGCCTTAATGTCATCATCCCTTTCAGTAAAGCACCTTCTTCCTTATGGCTGAGCTAAACTCAAAAGCCAGTTACTCAATTTCTACAAGTTACTTACTCCTGGTAGTTGTTACATTTTCTCTTGAAGCATCTCCCTGGCAGCTACTACCTCTACTGACTAACCAGGCTTCACTCTGGAAGCTAAGTGTAAGAATAGGCAGTATTAATCCAAAAAGCATTCAAAAGCCCTTAGCTTAATATTTGAAGATTTTAGGTCTTTTATGACCTTAACAGCAGGTAAACACTGAAAAGCAAAATTACAACTTGTCATTAACTTACAGCTCAGGATGCATATTCCACTCCAGGTATACATGAAAGAAAATGTTTTAAGATGTTAAGACAGCAGACACTTGCCAACTATGTAGAAGGCTAACTGGGAAAACATCCCTAGAATGCTCTGGAAGCATCAGACAGGCAGGTCTGTCTGACACCACAATCCCTGCTTCGCCCAAATTGGGAATGGAGGTCAGCACTGCATGAGCAAAGCCAGCCTGCAGAGCCCACTGAGGATGGGACAGGTTCAACACTGTGCTCACACTGCCACACCTCCCCTGAGCTGCAGGACACTCACACAACACTTCCAGAGCCAGACAGAAAAGAACAAGGAAGTTACACATTTAAATTGAAGTCTTTTTAAAAGTGTGCTTGAAGAGAAGTTTAAAGTACACTGTTCTAAAAATACACTTATCAAGCTTTGTTTTGATGAAGTCTCCTGAAGTTTAAATACCTCACATGCTCTCTCCCAGTTCATTATTCTTTACCCAACAGAAGTAGAATCATTATCTGGCATGCCTGGCAGTTTACCTGATCCCCCTTCAAGGAAATCCCCCTGTAACCCTGGAGTTTACTCACATTACAGAATGTTTCCCCTCCTCCCAGACCCTTGGCCATCCCAGATTACAGAACATCAAGAAGTTGAGTCTTGAAGAAAGCCACTACAGGAGCAGTAGAACAACACATGAGCTCCAGAAGGAACCAGAATTAGCATCCTGACATTTAGCTCTTAAATACAGAGTGTGTATCTAAACTTGAATTGTTACTTAGCTATTTCCAAAGTACCCCAATGTTTCAAAAATTTACTGTGGCTTTTTATCCACTCCTCTCTCCAAGCAGTTCCTCTCTCTGATGGACTTCTGCAGAGAAGTGATTATTCCAACCACAGCAGATGGCTGAGAATTTAAAATACAAGAGATACATACTTTAGCATGTTATCTCTGTAATCCCACGTCTAACTTCCAGCTGGACCAGATGATGGTTTTTGCCCTCAAAATGAAGTTCTGGAGTGGAAGGCTGCAAGAAGATCTTAAATGCATCTAAACAAAGTTAAAGCAACTGGTTGCTGGAGCACTTAAAGAGTTTCACTTGATTTCACACATTACAAACTCAGTCTTCTCTGCTTCATCTCAGCGTTCAAGATTTCCAAGCGTCTTCTGAGGACACCCAGGGCTGAGCACTGCCTGCTCTGCTGGCAGCAGCTGGCACTCACTGTGCCATTGTTTATCCCTGTTTTCATAGCAACTGTGTTGACACTGCAGAACAGGAAAAACACAAGCAAAGCCAACTGCAGGAGCTGGGCTCAGGCACCACAGTGGATGCTGCTGCTTTTAGTTTGCAAGAGGGCCAAGATGGGGTCTCTACATTTTATATAATATATATATTTATTATATGCAGATAAAGAGTTCATTGCAACTCTTTTAAACAGTCCTCACATTAAAACCTTATCAAATGGCAACATAACATCTATTAAAAAGAGCAAAATAGTAGGCACCAGCTGTAACAGAACTGCAGCACATCAGAACAGACTTCACTCCCAACCATGAACCTGAGACTCCAGCACGACGTGACAGGACTGAGTCCTGCTGGCAGCACCCCACATGAAGCACGAGAGAACCAGTCAGGTTAACACATGGTAAAAGACAAGTATCTGACAGGTGAGCCAGACCTGCTTCAGATACACAGTGGGTAGTTTCTATACCAAGATTAATGGCAGCCTACAGCTAGTCTGTCCTTCTGCCAGTCCGGGTCAGGAGCTGCACGATGGACAAAAGCTTACTTCTCACTACCCCAAAGGAATGTCAAAGAGAAGTTTTAAATCTGATTTAAGAGTTTTTTTCTTTTTAACTGCCCCTTCAAAAGGAAAACCTCAAGTGTCTCTTTCTCTGCTATACAGCAAATTGGTAAAGACGACACAAACTGAACTAGAAATCTAAAGTTAAACACCAGTCTCTGTGTAAGGATTGTTCAAGACTGAGATTTATTTAAAACGCTCTCTCTTCAGAGGCCCCTTTTCCCCCTGAGCTCAAGAGCAGTGGAAGGTTACAGCTGCCATACAAGTGTGATTACAAAGCATGCTGCTCCATCCTCAGACACCTTAAAGACTATCCAAACAGTTTGCCTGAAGTTTCTCTTCACCAGTATTTCCATCTTGCACTTCTGCATCCTTCCTGTAAAGGATCTGGAACTGCAAATGGTTTCACCAGTGAGAGGCAGCTGCAGCTGACACTGGTTTTACTTGCCTGCACTCTAACAAGCCTAACACAGGACAAAATTCCCCAGCAGCGTGAACTGTTAGGATTCAGTTTTCAGAGAAAGCCAACAGCCACCTTCAAGGAGCAACATCCAGAAAAGGCTGGTTCAGAAGACAAGTCCTTAAATGGAGAGCCTCCAAGCACTTTGGACACCACTACAGTTTTCAGTTACTTCCAAGAGAAAAAAATGAGTACAGTAAAAACCACCCAAGTTCAAACACTTCTCTATTAGTCAATACTCCTCCATTTTGTCATCACAGGCAAGTTTCCAGCAGTTCCTTTTATCTATCAAGGCCACCTTAAGTAAGCCTTCTGCAAGAAAGCTACCTAAGTCTTCTTGGAAAGTTTTCAGTCACAGCTATCACTGTTTTCCGCAGCTCAGATGTGTTACACAAAGCAGCCTGTCCTGTCTGTCCGTGTGTCATCGTTCCCTCCCTCCTCACATACCAGAACCAGATTTTTACCTCACCAGGGCAGGAAAAGTAGTAATGGAAAACAAATCACAACTACGGCCTCATCTAGCATTTCTGAGACAAGTCAAATTTTGCAAGATATAGCAAGGCACTGCGTCCAGGATTAGCTCCCAGAACTTGTCCAGAAACTCGAGTCTAATTATGCTTTCTCATCTCAAACCTTACCTTTCTAGAAAGGGGAGAAGGCAGTCATTTAACCTAAACTTATCCTACAGAGCTCTCTAACTGCAGTTGGAAGCTGAAACATTATTAAGATTGAATTTTAGGCCTTGTTCTGTGATGGCCCTACTGCTAAACAGCAGGGACTGATGACAAAGATCCCTGTGCCACCACAGTGCTTTCCTAGGTCACAACTGAAGCTCTTGAGTGCAACTTGAGCACCAAACTTCAAAGTGAGTTTCTTTGTGATTCTCCTGGTTGTAGGAGACACCTCTGACACAAGAAGTTTCTTGTCTCATGCTCTGAAGGGGAAGACTGTGTCTTTCTGCAGCTTTACAGTTAATACATCTTCAAGACTCTTAGAACAGGAGAAGTGCTATTAATCTCCAGTCTTCATGCACAAGATTCAGCAATATTCAAATCTGTTTTAGTAGCCCTTCTAGACCCAATGATGTAAAAAACTGCCAGAAAACTCCACTGTAATACTCCTTATTTTATGGCTTTTAGCCTAGATGCCCTCCAAGGAAGAAGTTAATTTAGCAAACTGAAATACAACTCAGGCTCCTCATAGTAAAAAAGAAGCCGAACTTCACCTCTGAGATTATGCAGGATTCTTCCGGATACCACCAGCTCCTTAGGATTCAAAAGCACAACAGAACAGGGCAACTCTCTTCACTCTACTTACCAGTGCTTCTTTTCACCTACAAGCAGAGCACTCGCAGTTGGTATCAGCAGGACTTCACTCCTTCAATCAAAGGACAGAGCAGATAAAAGCCACTGCTCGAGCCAGCACACGTAAAGCCCTTCAGCAAGGCATCTCTATCAGAGGCACGCGTTGGGAAATCAGCAGGATGTTCCCAGGCTGTTGTGACCAACCCACGCCACCACACCTGAACTGGACAAGCCAGCCCAGAGCTGAGCATGCTGAAACCCCAACGTGACAGGAAGGACAGCTCTGCTGTCCTCTAGAGCACTGAAAGGGCAGAAAGGCCTGCTAACCCTAAGTCTAGCATTTAGTTTCAAAAGAGAAGTCAAAAAGCATTACTCATTTTACAGGAAGTACCATATATGAGGAGTTTTTGTTTCCCAAGCAACATGTAAGAATTCTTGAACACAGGACACATGACTGTCACCAAAGCCACTCAATATTTAGCAGTTAATTTCCATGCTGTAACCTGAAAACCTGCTACCACAGAGTTAGTGATGCTCCTGTCTCCCTCTTCTGTTCTCACTAAAACAAGATACAAAATTAAGTATTCTGACCAGCAGATAACAATACTCCAATTCTGAAAGAAACTAGTTTAAAAATTCAAGGAAACCTAGAGAAGTGAAAAGCCAATCCCTACATTCCTTTTGGGACCCCTCAATACATTTCACAGCTAAGCTGACCCACGACTGCTGAACATTAACTAAGACTCAAGAGGAACCAGAAACCAGGACAAAAGGACACCATGACTCCAATTAGACAAGTAATTCTTAGCTATCTGTGTTGACACAAACAAGAAAGAGAACAAAAGTTCATCAAGAAGTGACTCAGAAGCACTTTCTGCCTATCCATACTCGTTAATATGGAAAGGGATAAACCTTATTTACCAAATATGCACATTTTACCACCATCCCCTTTAATTTTTTCTGTCTATCTGTATGAAATTTCAAACTTAAAGTAAACACCATGAACAACATGTGAGGCTTTAAACATAAAAATCAGCCCAGACATTAACAAAGTCAGATTAAGCGGCAGGTTAAACCTGTAACTAACAGAATTGTTACACAGCCCGGGTGAACTTATTTAACCTCTTCACTTTGAGGACAGATGTAGGATTGCTTCTCTAGGCAAGTCTGCACTGAAGAAGGAAACACGGACTAGGCAACCCCAGTGCTGCGTAGCAATGGGATCCCACTGAGTGTACAAAGGAAAGCAGAACTCACTATTAGGTTTAATAAACCGTTGTGACAACGCTGGCTCCTAAATGACTAACAGCGGTTACTTGAGAACTACGCCCGACAGGAACTCAAATAAAAGGCCGCCTCACAGCCCGCGATCTGCAGATGGCACAGGCTGTTTTTCCTATCCATTTATAGGTCACATTTGGATTTAGAGCAGGCCACCGTCCGTGCCTGTGGTCGGAGCAAACAGTTGCGACACCTCGACCCTCTCGTCTCCGGCAGAGCCTCACACGTGGGGAACCACGTGGTGCGCGGGCCGCGGCCCCGCTCGGCCCCGCCGACGGGAGTTTAGCGGAGACTCAAAATAAAATGCAAAAAAGAAACAAAACAATTTAATGAATAAAAATTTTAATTCCAGTCCCTTCTCTGCTGTCCCCAGACTCACAGAACGTTCTCTTCCCCGAACTCGCTGGCTCACGGGCGGGCGGGCCGGGCTTCCCCTCCCCACGCCCAGGCGGCCACG
>NW_008238633.1:1732846-1747968 GCF_000691975.1 Corvus brachyrhynchos
CAGGAAATGGAGGACGCGGGGCCGGGAGGGCTCCCGGGGCTCCGTCAGCGCTGAGGGCTCCGCTCAACGACTGCGCGGGGCTTCCACGCGCGGCAGCCGGAAGGCCGGGGGGGAGAAAAGTTTGTTTGAGTTGTTGGGCAGAATTTGCTGTCAGCCGTTGTGCGTTACGCAGAGCTCAGAAGTAATTTACCGCTTAGTTCAGCTTCTGAGAATGTTTACATACATCTTCTCCCTTTTGCTTGGGAACTTTGTAAACGGATTAGCGGCCAGTTATCGCCCCAAACTCTACTCCTGCGTGGATAGTGCAGCAAGTACAACACACCAGCGTTACCCACAATTAGTTGTCATCCATTTGTTTAAATGTCTTTCCCTTCCTGTTCTTCAGGTACCAGAAACCCCCACTGAGCCCCCGGGCTGAGGAATAAAATGAGGCTGATCGTGGAGACACTTTGGATTGACCTTTCCTCAAGCTGTAAATCTAATATTATGGCACTGTTAAGTTTCTTTAATTAGACTATGAGTAACAACATGTGCCTTTTCCTCCCTGTTAAGTGCAGCTCATTTAAGATGGACTTGGGTTTATTTGTGTTTTGTGGGCTGTGTTTGCATGTCTGTGTGGTGTGGTTTATAACATGCTGTATTTTCCACGGAACTAAACCCATCCTGAGTTGTGAAAAGGCAGTGAGCCTCTCAGCAAAAACATCAGCATCGCCAACAGGCTTTGAACTCGTAATAACATTTTCCCCAGTAATAGCATTTCTTCCCATTAATTACTTTTTAAATCTCTACTGTCATAATCCTAGTCCAGCATAATTTTCATGGCCTTTGGTTGCCTCAAATACATTACAATCCTGTTCCCACGTTCAGTTTCAGTCAATTACTACTGTTTTCAAGTGATAAAGGGAAGAAAAATAGTATGTGTAGCTAAGGAAGTGCTCAGAACTTATAAATCATCATTTTTTTCACTGCATGGGAAAAAACAACCAACAGATCAATGTCACTCGCAAAGGCTGCAGAAACAAAATCATATATGCTCATTTTTCATCAAAGCTTTTCTAAAGTAGTAAAACCTGGCTTCTCTCTGAGTCTTTGTAATAGGAGTCAGGAATTTTGGACCGACAGATCTCTTGTAATAAAACTTTTCTAACTTTTTGTTGTGTTGTACTGGTTGTACTTCTGGAGCTGTCCCTGAGGCCAGGAAACTCCAGGCTTAATCTTGGTGGCACCTGTAGACTTAGTGTCATAAAAAGTTTTTGTGACTGATGAAGGTGATAAATTGCCCTGAGCAAATCGAAACTCTTTATCTAAAAGAACTTCAAATCATACCCTGGAGTCTCCCTTAGTTGAAGTGGAACCAGGGTGCAACTGTGAGTGAAAATGCTTTACTCAAGAAGTGTTACTGTTGGTGACACATCAATTAATCATCCTCTCTAAGTGTACTGCCTCACATTCATCTCCAGCGTTCTCATAAGACAGGATATTCTTAGCGATGTTTCATTCTAATGGAGGAAATTCTCCCCCAGCAGATAGTAAGAGAGTCTTTAACAGCATTTGGTTTGTGTACTTGCCTCAATAATGAATTTGGCTTGTTGTATCTTCATAAAACTTGTAGTTCTTGTTCTGCAAGTTTCCCTTTGATATTTAGGCAAAGCATAGTCTTGCAGTTAGAGAACAAAAGTGAGGAGCATGATATCTATTCTGGGCTCAGTTAGTACTTCCTAGAGAAAACAAAGGAGACAGAAAACAAAGTGGAAGTACAAAGTCTCTACATTTCTTGCACACAAGGAAAATACAATTTTATGTCATGTGTCTGCCCCAAAAATCCCAAGCCTCCAGAGCAATTTGCGAATAGCTGTGCTCAGAGGAGCTCCAGTGCAGTCCCAGCTGAAGGTAAACTGTTGTTTCACCAATATATCTTTCTTAACACAGACAATTCTTAGAAGTGTTGGACAAAGAGCCAAATCATTTTAAGACCAAATAAAACAACAAATCACGTTTTGTTGTTGCATTGTTTTCCTGTGAGTGGTCGGAGCTGTGGGTAGAGAACTGTTCCAGTTGCTGGGTGATTGTCATTGCCTCTCAGCCCCAGATTTCCATTGTTAAAGCAAACCTTCCTGCATTTTGTCGGTGGGATTTTTCAAAACCGGGGACGCCTAAAATAAACGCTGTGGATTGTTAGTATTTATTTGGAAAGAATCGTATTTATTCTGAATATGGCTGAGCTGAAAACACCTCATGAGCAGCACAGTCAAGAACAAGTGGTGGCTGTTTCCCCTTCCTTCCCCATGCCCTGCCATCCCTTCCCCTGACAGGAGGCCGCAGCAGGGCAGCAACACCCCCACCTTTCCAAGGCCTGCCCCTGGATGCTGTGCCCCAGCCTCGGCAGCAAATGGAATTCCAGGGGGCTAAGAGTCTACAGGCAGCTCTGTGGATTTACTTCTTTAGAAAAGTCACACTCAGCCTGCTGTGGAACAGAGGCCTGATGAACCCCCAGTGAAATCAGCTGCTGTGCTGAGAAAGGGGAGACTGACTCTGGGTGACCCTTGGCTGTGTAAATGACAGCTTGGGGAGCACCAGGGCTGGTCTCAAGAGACTGCTGAAATGTAGAAGGCACATATTCCCTATATTCCCTGGATGATGCAACAGATAGCAGGAGAGATCTGCCTGCTTCTTGTATAAAATATTCGTATTTGTATTCAAGCTTCATGGCTGAATTATTTCATAGGCATATATATATGCATGTATTTTTTATTTTGAGAGTGTGTCTATGCTAAATTAGCTATATACAGTCTTCTAGGGCAAAATGTGTCTGGTTGAAGAGAAGCAATCATACTGATTCCAGATGCTTAGTCCATTTTGATTTATTATAATTAGCTGATGAGATTTCCAATAATTACTTATTTAGTGTATATAATAATACAAGAGTGATGAGTTAGCTCATGACTGTTGCACAGATATCCACATTTAGAATCGGGCAAAAAGAACTTCCTTTGCTAGCTAAGAACTGCAGCTACACAATCATCCCTCTATTTCTCTAAAGAGATTGAAATCAGTTATTCAGGAAGTCCTGTGGAATAAAGAGCCAGAACTTACATGGTACAAGAGGGGGCCTTCAGGACTCAGTGCCTGGAGCAGCAGATTGGTGTCCCATGAGAATGGGAAGGTGAAACTGCAGATGAAGTCACCATGAGGCCATACCCAACATAAGCAGTGTGGCACAGGCTGAGGCACGCTGACAAAACGTCTCAATAAAGTATCCTCTAAAGCATATTCTCTGACATGGAAAGAACACACAAACCTCCTTGTGCTGTTCTGTTACTTTTAAAACAACCCTCAATAACCTGCTGGGTGCCAGCTGCTCGGTGTACTTTAATATTTTACACTGTGCCCACCTTCCAGGTGTCATTTCCTTTGGTCACACGGGCACTTCAGCACCGAGCCCAGCATTATGGCTGTTAAGCTGGCTACAGTGTTAAGAATCACAGCAGCATTGGACGGTATGTGTGGCACTGCAAAGACCTGCTGCTGCAGGCTCTGAGGCCACGCACCCCCAAGACTGAGGGACAACCTCCAAAACCTGCAGTGCCAGAGGCACTGTGCCGTGAGAACAGCATAGATGTTTATGTACACAGTGCTGATGGAGTTCTGGTGTCCCTCTAAAATGGGATATTCCACTGAAGGGGCAGATTTAGTCATTCTGCTGCTTCTCTTTCTGAGCAGTGCCCTGGGGTTACCCAGGACAATGTGGAGCCCGGGTCAGGAGGTGCCTGGATTGTCCCCAGAGAGCTGCGGCTCGCTGGGTCTGTTATCAGCTGTCTGCCCTCAGGCATCTGCCGCAGTCAGTCTGCAGCCCGGGCTCCTCCCTTGCTTCAGATGCTTTTAGCACTGCTCCCAGACACTTACACAAGTGATTCCAGAATTTGAGTTTTACTGATGAGGAATCGGTGACCAAAAATTTCTATGCAGTGTTTATTGCAAATACAACTAAAAAAAGTTAATTATTAATTTAACATGATTGGACTCGATGAGCCCAGGCGTTCCATGATGTTGATGGTACCAGTTGAACGCTTGTGCCGTTCTGACAGGGCATCTCCTGAGCTGTGACTCCAGAGGAGGATCAGATCCCACAACTAAACCTCCTCTTTGCTCCCAGTCCTGCTGGGCTATGTCAATGGATTTTGGAGCCTCCACTTGAGATTCATAACCAGCCCATCTTGTTTCAGTGTATGTTTGACATTGAGCAACTGTATCTAGACACCAAAGGCTTTACCTTGTTGAGGGGACATCCCCTCATGACTGTTCCAGTTAACTCTGGGAAGGAAAGAGATTCTTAGGAAAAAAACCAGTATGTCCAGAGGGCAGTGGCGGAGCAGAGACATCCAGATGCTGGAACAGCTTCATCAAGTTTTCCAGAGGCAGCTGGAGGCAGAGAAGATGGACTGGTCTAGGCTGACTCGCCTGAAGAGAGTATCAAAGCAAAGCTGCCTTGTTCTCTCCCACTGCCACAGCTCCCAGCAGCAGGTTCCTAACCTAGTTTGGATGCAGCAATCCTCAGCTGGGATCCAACACTGAAATGAGCTCTTTATCTGTACTTGACCAGGCTCCAAGTGATTTCAGTAAGAGGAGGCTGAGTCAGGACTTGGCTATAGGTGGATCAGAGCCTTTGCAGTGTTTATTTATGAAATATATCCCATCTGGTGCCCTGTTTGCAGCCTGCCAAAGCAAAGGGGATTAAAACCTTGCCCCCCCAATATCTCATTACTGAAGTAATGAGTAGAACTTTTTTTCCCCTCTACATTATTCCTGGAATAAGCTGTCAAGCAAGCAGTTGAGTTGTTGCACCTTACCACAACCTGTGCCAAGAAAGATTTAGCAGCATGATAATTTAATGGAAAATATTATAGCCACATTCCTTTCAGACATAAATTCTCTGCAAAAAGATAGATATCTAATGGGAAACATTTTGTGTTACTATTACAGTGATTTATCTGCTTTATTGTTTTTTCCAGTGAGGTGTTTTACCCAAAATAGTGCAGAGGATTTAGGAAAGTGAGCTAAGTGAGGTTGTCCCACCTCGGATTGAAATGTGGATATGAACCTGACAGCATCCTTTCAGCTGCATTAAATAATACTTAGAAGTACAAAAATAATTATGAGAAATACTCTTTTAAAAGAGATGTGCCCCTGAAGCTGTGCAAAGCCATGTTAGGGATATGCCCGTCAGGAAGGAGTGGTGAGAATAACTCACAGGAGAGGAGAAATTATCTAAGAAATGTAAGCATTACCAACAACAAAAAGATAACTGAATTCCATGGTAATTTCCACCAAGTAACGAATGAAAACAATTGGGCTCTACCAACAGAGATGACAAACAGTTCTGTAGTTCCTAGAATATTTGTGCGTGCTAAAAATAAGCGTGGCTCACTTCAATTGCATGAGAAACTACAAGCTGAGGATGAGTAAAAGGTCATAGAAAGGGTACTGGCTTGGAGGTAGGGAGTATAGTAGTGTAGAAGTATAGAAGTATAGAAGTATAGGAACAAGCATATCACAATTCAGAGTTGTGACAAAGGGGCGTGTGTAAGATAATAGAGTTGCTTTAATTATGTTATAGGCTCAAAGTTGGAGCAGTAATGCAGCTGAGGCAGTTTTAAAGGTTAAAAACCCCCCAGATACTGTGGGGTTCCCCAGCAGGACAAACATACTGTGTTTGGAATTGTAAAGGTTAAAATTTACAGGTAAAAACTCCTCTAAGCTACTCTGACTTCTGCTCTTTTCATGTCAATTCCATATAAATTAAATAGAAATGAAAAAAATTTCTCCTCACATTTGTATCATCATATAATTTTTCAATGCTAAATTTACAGATCTAGTTGTTTGATTCAGCCAAATATGAAAAATCCTCAGCCTCAATGTAGGCTCTTGGTAAGTGACAACATCCTAAACACACGACCAGCTTCTTCTCCTCAGTGCACACAGCTGGGTGCTGCTCTTCTCTTGGGATGTTCTCGAGTTGTTTTAAGGATTTCAGTCCCAGAAATACAAATGGACATTGCAAAACCATACTGAGGTCCTGGGGTGTGACTGATTTAAGCAAGACTTTTACTTAGGAAGGAACTATCTTCGTTTCCTAGGCTTCTCCTCATTAACATGTGTAAAATTTAACTTAGTGAACAGCTACCGAAGTCTTGAGTTTCAGAAAAGGATTTATTCATGAGCACATATGGCCTGCTATATAAATGCATAGTTCATAATTCATAAGAGGTGTGATCTTCTCTGTATAAATAAATAATTTTCTTCTGTTTTCCAGCTTTTTGAATTGATTATTTATAAAATCTTGTGGTGCATTCTTAAGGAATCTAGGAATAGCTCTCTCTGGCACATACACTTAATACTTCCACGTAAACTCTGCTCTGGTGTGAGTGCAGGAGGGGCTTCCATTCAGCATTTGGCCTTTCAGGATACATTTGCCAGTGCTCTGTCATCTTACAGGTCCTTCCTTCTCCTGCTAAATATCCCCAGTTCTATTGCTCAGTGTGAGGAGTGGCTATTTCTATTTTGCAAAGTTGTATGCAGCAGGTTTTGTTCCCCTGGTGTTTTTAATTCCCGGGTGGTCTCTCTGGAGCGGCTGGAAACCCCACTTACATGTTTTGTCAGACTTCAGAATTACAGAGTGCAAAACTCTTGTGCCAAGTGTTGCACATGGGTTGTGATCTGTACCTAAACCCCTGCCTGGCTTTTGCAGTGCCACAACAGCACAAGGTACCGCTGGTCCTTTGCTTCAGAGAAGAGGCTCATAAAGGAAAAATACTGCTGTTAAAATGACAGGCTTGAGTACAAACTGGCAGAAACCAACAATTAAAAGGAAAGATGTTCCCTCCTGCGTGTTTTGTAGCTTGACCAAGCTGCATTACAAGGGACAGAAATGAAGAGTCATTGCCCAGCCTGCTCAAGCACAGCCAGAGGAAGAATATATGCCCAGTTAAAAGGGATAGGTGCTTGGAGGAGAGCAGGAACGGGTCTGCCTGAAGCGTGACTTAAATACTTGATGACTTTTTAATACAAAATAGTGATTTTTGAAGATCTTAAGGACCAATGGAGGAGTCAGAGTAAATCCAAGTCTTTTGGCACATGTGGAAGTGCTGTTTGAATTCCTTACCCCACACGTGAGAAATGAGACTTCACACTTTTAAGTCATTTTTCCCCCAGCGCTTCATGATTATTTCACCAATTTTACGCCACCTTAGGTATGGAACCAAAGAATAATAGAATGATTTAGGTTGGAAAAGATCCTCAAGATCATCAGCCATTAACCCAGCAGTGCCAAGGCCACCACTGCCGCATGTCCCCAGGTGCCACATCCCCAGAAGAAGATAAACAGGGCCTGGTGTATTTGCACAGTTTATCAAATTGTGTGTATGGACTTCCGAGCTGCAGCCACTGGGCTTTCAAAAGATCCCTAATTCCAGGGTGATGGTACAACATACATTATATAGGAGTGCTTTGGGATTCATGTGAACACCACAAAAGCAGATAGAGTCACCTAAGAGAAGGATGGCATTTGGTTCCAGCGTTTGTTATTCAATAAAATGGAGTAAAAAGCCTGTCATTGCTCAAAAGTATGGCTTGTTTTTCCTCACTGGCATCCTATTTGATAATATCATATTATAGTAATTAAATACGCAGTAACTCATCTGAGACTCATATTATTAATACTATCACCAGCTTTAACAGGCATGCTTCATATTAAAGTCTTCTTTAAAAAATTCTTCCTTTAAGATTCAGGCAGCTGGAAGTCTAGTCATCATTATATCATAAATATCTGTCTCCAAGGTTAGTCACACTAATGAAAGGAGTCATCTAGGAGGATGTTTTATCTATGGGAGCCTGAAAATGGCACAATACTGGTATCTAGCAAAAGATAGGGAAAAGGAGGTTGTATGTGAATTTAGGAGAAAAATCAGCTGTCCCTGAAAACTGAAGAATAAATAGAATAATGGGTTTTTTTCTTTGCAGAAGGGAGATGCTATTTTTCAGAAATTATCACTTGTTTTTCTCTTCAGTGTATACCAGGATAAAACACATTATCTGCTCTGGCCATGGTTATTTTCCTGGAAGCAGCTCTCAGTCAGCTTCAAACTGGGAAAAGTGATAGAAGCAATAAAAAATGGAAAGTACCTCAAGAATATACTCTCATATTTTGTGTTGGGAATGACCTTAGGTGTTGGCTGATCCCTCTATTGTTCCCAAGGTTCCTGCAGTGACTAACGTTGACACCGGAGCGTTCAGAAACAAACACATTCATTAGCCAACCTGATGAGCAGGTTTGCGGGCGTGCAACTCCTGCCTGAGTCAGGAGAAGCTCGGGGTGTTTGGTTGGAAGCAGAGACCTGAACTGCAGGGGATGTGTTGTGGGGTGGCTGTGACTCCCTCGTGTGGCTCTGCTGGGGTCACTGAGATGGCTGAGACCCCCCAGCACCAGCACAGTGCAGCTGAGGGGCTGTGCTCCCACAAGGGGATGGTGCCAGCTGCTCTGGGCAGCTTTCCAACCTGAAGGAAGAACAAGCAGCTCATCGTTCCTCACCTGCTGTTCACCGGCATCTCTTCCCCTGCACGGGTGTAAAGGGAATGTCTGAGCCCACTCCATTAAATTTTCATTTAATGAAATGGAACCTCCTGCCTCAAAGGCAGGAAAGTGGCTTTGGGCCAGTCCATTAGTGCTGGTGAATAGAATAGTTAATTCTTCCTCATATCCGAGCACTGCTACACCTGCAGAGTGTTGGTGATGAGTGTTCGTTCCTAGACAAAATTCGCCCAGAAAATGCAGTTATTAGAGTATGTTACACCACACTCCAAAACTGGGGCATGCTAGGGTTAAGTTTGTTTTTACAACCTTAATTTAGGAATCTTGTGGACAGAATTACAACAGCCTTCAGTGAAATAATTCAGTGCTGCTTTTTCCTGGCCTCCTTGGGGTCAATCAGGGTTGCTTGCTAATGGAACCTTTACCTTGTTGGAAAAGCTGGGAGATGCACAAGGAGACTACAGCAAAGGGAAAGGACAATTTCATGGCTCAGAGAACTGAACCTTGTCCAGGGTGACTGAATTCTGTCCTTGTCTGTGTGACAGATCTCCGGGGGGATGCTGCACAGGTCACAGAACCTTTTCCCAGGTGGTGACAACGAGTATGTGCTTCATTTCCAAAGGCTCTGTGTGTGAGACACTCAGGAGTGAGCAATGAGCAGAACTGTAGGCAGGTCCTAACCCTGAAGCACAGGAGCTTCTTCTGAGCTGAGGGAAATCATCCTTGGAAATTGCTGAATCGGTTTTATTTGGTTGTCTCAATGTTGGCTGAGTGTGTGTCTCACCACGTGGGGGGACACGTTCATCTTGGAAAATGTATGAAAATGATGACAATTTGGGAGAGTCCCAAGCAACTACCCCAGAGCCTTCCAGAGGAAAACCCTGGTAAATAATCCACAGTACTCTGTTAGTGTTTGGACTCTAGAGACGGGGGAGCCAGCGGGAGAGATGGCACTGAGGAAAACAGGGGAACTTCTGCCTTTCCAGTTTTAAACAGTGGGACACTGATACAGCACAGGCCAACCAACAAGGTTCTAGGGAATGTAACAAACTTCTCACACCAGTGTCTCTGTGCTGATCATTCCTTTGAAAGAGGGGCTGCTCCAGTGCATTTCTGCCAGTACACATCCTAAAACCCCTTCAGATGTGTGTCCTGCAGCTGCAGGCAATGTTCAGCTCTGTATCTGCTTCATGTGCTTCCCTTTCCTACCCTTAGATCCAAGTGTCCTGATGGTTAATCCTAAATTGTAAACAGGCCTTTGATTTCACCCCAGCCCAGGGGGTGGAGGGGAGCCGTGCCAAGCCCTGGGCACACGCAGCGCTCAGGTGAGGAGGACTCAACCCCTGGCATTTCCCAAGTTTTGCTTCGTGTCCCTTTCTTTTTAAAGAATAACTTGATAGAAGAATGACTCCCAAGTAGTTCTTGTAGAGTACTTGGAGACTGATCAAATGAATTGCAAGTCAGTGATGTTCTGTCTCTGTATTGCAGTACAAGTGGAAACACAGACTCCTTGGCAATACTAAGCTTGTCAAAATCAAATCTAAAACTCTTGGTTTGTTTTTCTGTTTGACATCTCTCTTTCTGGGTTTTCCACAGAAACTCAGGGAAAAAATACTTGTGGAAAAAGGGTGAGTGAAAACTGATAAAAGGTGTTAAGCAGAGCCAGGGGAATCCCTCTGTACAAACCAGCCTTCCCCCAGTTATGTCTCTGAGAACGAGACCACTGTCCTTATGTCCTTATGCCCTTATTTTTGTGTTGTCTCTGAAAATAAGCAATTTATTTCTGACATACTAGAAAAGAGGATACTGAGACAAAGACTTTCTTTAGCCACTCACTGGCTTCCCCATCTCGAGTAAATTTAAACCAACTAAAATCACATCCAATTAACAAAGTAGCTTTAGAGTGTTCTCTTAAAATACAGCCCAGCTTATTTTCATTATTATATCCTAGAAAGCCACTGGTCTAACCAGGCCAACATTTTGCACTTGCATTTGGGAGTGTGACTGGATCAGGGGAGTAACTCTATATTTGAATAGTGACGAGGCAGAGCCCCGTGGTACATGATGTGACAGTGGTCCATGCAGGGTGAAATCCAGAAAGCTCAAGGGCCCCTTTCACCCTGTTCATACCACGGAGAACGGGATGTGTGAATTCCAACAGATCTGATTTCAAGTTAACTCCATATTTATACTCCTGGTGCTCATCTGTTCCACCAAGAAAAGATCATCTGAAAAACGTGATCCCTGTTAATAGTAGCTAAAAGGCTCATTCAGCTCATTAAGTGAAGCAAGCAGAAAGCTCCTGGCAGGAGCAACAGCTGTATGCCTGACCTTTCCCCATTCCCCCTTTTCCCTGTCTGCACTCAGGCCCAGGCTCAGGCATTCCTAGGAGCCGTGTATTTGGAAAAAGAGAGCTATTTTTATTCACCGTGTGGTTTCTCAGCAGAGAGGTCTTTAGGAATATTTCCTTTCACGTCAATCCCTTTAAACGTTTTACAGAGCAGAGTCTGTTCTGGGAAGTCAGTAAATCTGAATTCATGTTTTGAAGTTTTATCATGGCTGGGAATATAACGTGCAGAAGGCAGCCAGCAGGGCTGATGAATAAAGCAAATGCAGGCTGTGGAGTCCTGCTAAAGCTATTACCAGAGTATTTTACATTTTCCGTGCACCCAAATTAAACCCTTTACACAAGCAAAGTAATTCAAAACCATCTGGCACCAGAATTTGGGATTTCATAATGCTTTAATGCAAACCATGTGAGCAGAATGTCCAAAATGTCTGTGTCACTGGGTTGAATGAAGAGATGTGAAGATGAACTTCGCAACAGCTTTGTGCAGTTTTCACTGGGGTTGAGCAGGGATAACCTCTGCACTGTCACCTGTCCTTGCCTGACACTGGGCACCTTCTGTTCCTGGACATGGAGGAAAAGCCAGGATCAGAGAGGAGGAGCCCAACTCTGAAGCCAGATGTACAACTCCAGAATAAAGCTAAATAGCCACATGAGTTTTTTCCATCTTGACAGTCAGGATTTGTTATATAATAGGTCATCAAAGACCTATTTGGCCCTCAGTATGGAAGAGATGCTTCATCCTCTGCCAGTGTTCTCCTGAAGTGCCTTCCCACCCTGCACTGCAGTTTAACAGGCAGTGGGAATGACTGTGACAAAGGGAACTCAGGATCGCTCGGAATTCAGGGTTCCTCTCTCCTCCTCTCAGGGCTCGATCCCACCATGAGTCCCCAGGGGGTGATAGGCAAGCTCTGGTTCTGTGTGAGGGAGCCCAGTGTTCTCAGGAACAGGGCAGGTCACAGCCAAACCGACTGCTGACACCTTCACCAGGCACAAACTCTGCCTTCCCTGGCTGTGCCTCTCCGGAGTGTGCTACAAGAGGCTTTGCCAAACACCTTCACCGTCCCAGGCTCCTTGAGGTGCCAGTTGTGGATTCTTTATCCCCTTCCCTGTATGGATTCTTTATTCTTCCCTACACATTTTGTTTGAGGGCATTGCCAACAGTCCCCTGCACTGCCCACACTGGCCTTGGGCCCCGAGGACAGCACCACTCCTCAGCCATTCCTCAGTTTAGAGCACCGTGCTCTCATGGAAGGAGGTGGATCCTAACAAGATGCATCTCTAATGAGAAGGGATTGGGAGGTGCCAGATTCCAGTTGCACTTGGAAATGTGCACAGTATGGAATGGGCACATCATGGAACAGTTTGGGCTGGAAGAGACCTTAAAGCTCATCCCATCCCACCCCTGCCACGGGCAGGGACACCTTCACCTATCCCAGGGTGCTCCAAGCCCCGTCCAACCTGCCCTTGGACACTGCCAGGGATCCAGGGGCAGCCACAGCTGCTCTGGGAACCTGTGCCAGGGCCTCCCCACCCTCCCAGGGAACAATTCCTTCTTAATAGCTGATCTAAACTCTTTATCAGTGTGAAGCCTTTCCCCCTTGTCCTGCCACTCCATCCCTTGTGAAGAGTCTCTCTCCATCTTTCCTGTAAGCCCCCTTCAAGGACTGCAAGGCCACAGTTTGGTGACCCCAAAGCTTCTCTTCTCCAGGCTGAACAATCCCAATTCCCTCAGCCTTTCCTCACAGGAGAGGTGCTCCAGCCCTGTGACCATCCTGCAGTCCCTGAATGTAACAGACAGCTCTGCCCTGCAGGGTGGAGCATGAGAGCAGAGGACTCATCTGGCACCAAGCCTTTCTAGACAACATTTTAAATTAAAAACCTCAGTAATAGTGCCAGTAAAATAATCACAGCAATTACATTTATCTGGGATGGCAGGAGCAAAGTCCTTATGGCAGCCTGAAGCCTCCCCTGAGGATGTCAGAAATCACCTGGTGGTTGCTCAGTTAGGCCAGGAATCCATCAGGAAGGGCCAGAGAAAGGCAGGGGTGGATGGAATGTGGCTGTGCTTCCACTGCAGCCTAGGGCAGCTGGGTTTATCTGGGAGAGGCACAGCTCTCTCCCCTGCAGGGTTGGGATGAGATTCCATCCCCAGTGTCCAGAGAGCTGGGAAGGGCTGGGAAGCCACATGGCCCTCAAGTGCCTCAGCCCAGGAGCTCAGGGTCTGCTTGGCATCCAGCCTCCAGCCACTTCCCTGCCACTGGAGGATGCCAAGGGACACTCAGCCTGAGAATGTTCTTTCCAGACTCTCCAATCTGCAAACTCCCCCCTCCGGAGCTTCTCTCCTTGAACTAGCCACCCCCAGTTCCTGGTCATCCATCCCTGCCAGCTTTCCTTTCCCAGTTCCCTCCCAGAGCACAGGCTGTACTGGCATTGGTGGTATTCTGGTAGTAATATACTGTGTTAGGATTGATACTTCCCAGCTTTGGAAGGACCTGGAGCTGCTGGAACAAGTCCAGAGGAGGCCCTGGAGCTGCTCCAGGGCTGGAGCCCCTCTGGAGCCAGGCTGGGAGAGCTGGGGGTGCTCACCTGGAGAAGAGAAGGCTCCAGGGAGAGCTCAGAGCCCCTTGCAGGGCCTAAAGGGGCTCCAGGAGAGCTGCAGAGGGACTGGGGACAAGGCATGGAGGGACAGGACCCAGGGAATGGCTTCCCAGTGCCAGAGGGCAGGGCTGGATGGGATATTGGGAAGGAATTGTTCCCTGGGAGGGTGGGCAGGCCCTGGCACAGGGTGCCCAGAGCAGCTGGGGCTGCCCCTGGATCCCTGGCAGTGCCCAAGGCCAGGCTGGACATTGGGGCTTGGAGCAGCCTGGGACAGTGGGAGGTGTCCCTGCCATGGGAGGGGTGGGACTGGGTGGGCTCTGAGGTCCCTCCCAGCCCAAACCAGTCTGGGCCTCTGTGATTCTATACCAGAAGCCAGTACATCATCACTTATGTAGTGACTTTGCCAGCAATTCTTTCTGCTAATTTAGTAATTACTTTATTCCAAAATGATTATTTGGCAAATTCAGTTTGTCAAATGAACAACTGGGAGTATTTTTTCAATTCTCTTTTATAAATCTGTGTTCCTTTATCTTTGAACACAGAAATAAAGGCCGATTCCCTGTCCCGGCTGCCGGGGATGGCTCGGGACAGCCCAATTTACCCAATTTGGGGCTCTCCCCGGGAATCCCCGAGTCCGCCGCGAGAGGGAGGACGTGCCTTGTGCCACGCTCAGATTCCACCCGGGAGCTCCCGGCTGGCAGGAAAGTTACACCCGTTTACATTAAGATTCTATTTTAGATCAGGGTAGCCAAAATCGGTGCAAGATGTTGGCTGACATTTGTAGTCGAGTGTAAGAATAGCTTATTTTGGGTTGCCATAAACACATCCCAAGCTGACATAAACTAAACTAAGAGCCTTTACAAAGTGTTTATACCAGTTTCACTGAGCTGGTTGAAACCTCCGTGGGGGATTAACCAGTGGGACCTTTGTGTTTGGATAAACACCGAGCCTGAAATACACTAATTTAGCTCAGAATGGGAACGAAAAACTCTGGTTTATCTTCAGAAGTAAACGGTGCACTGTACTCATCAGCAGCTTCACAGAAAGACCCTCTTGAAGAAGAGACTCCTCATCTCTACTTGACTGTTTCTATTTGAATATTTTGCATTAATTTTTGTTGTTGATTCTGCTTCCAGACGATCTCTTACCACTGGGGCATTCTGTGAATGCAGCCACATGTCTGAGGACAAGGGAGATAGTATGTTCTAGCACTTGGCTGCTTGAGAACTTTGCATTTAAAGCGAAATTTGTAGCAGAAAAATGTACTGAGGATTTGTTTCAGTAATGGTGCTGAGGTGTTGCTGGTTTGTTTGCTGGGATGCAGGGGGAAATCGCTGTTTGGAGTGGTTCAGGTTTGAAATGTCTGGGTCTGTACAATGTCTTCTGAATATTTTTTCCATCCCTCACTTCTCTCAGTTAAGATCACCCCGTTCCTCCCTTTCATACACTTCCTCCCAGGCTTTGCAATCTCCATTGCCCCAAGGAAATGCAGCTGTCATGATGGTTCACAGATCAAAATTCAGCCTTTAATGTAGCTAAGGCTTGATCCATTAACCACTTTGAAGATTATGACCAAAGCCTTAAACTGGC
>NW_008238633.1:1747990-1749503 GCF_000691975.1 Corvus brachyrhynchos
CAGGAGTTAATGAGGCCCAGGAAAGCAGCACAGCAGCTCTGCTGTCCCATACAGAGAAATTAGGGAGAGACAAAAGCAGCCAGCACTGCAGCAGGAGGGGGCAGCAGGGCGAGGGAGAGCCTCAGACATCCCAAGCAAGGTTAAAACCCAGTAATTTTAGTAGTAAGAAAGGAATTTTTTGGCTACCATATTAAACAGGCATAGAAGGCAGCAAAGTCTGGAGGCAAGAGCGGCGTGGCCGTGCTCAGATTCCCAAGCCAGGCAGCAGCACCCACCATGATCAGGAGTTACTGAGAGCAGTGAAAATGCAGGGAGAGGCTGTCCTGGAAGCAGAAGGATGCACGGTGGGATTTCCAGGGTGCACAGGAGGCAGAGGAAGGCGCTGGTGATGTAAATGGCAATAATACAGTTTATACTGGATTTATTGATTGGCCATGGGCCCCGTCAGCTGAGAGGGAACGGAGGGAAATAACCCAGCCTGAGCTGGGATGCAGCACTGGCAACCCCATGTTCGGATCTGTGAGCCTGTTTTGAGTGAAGAAAGAGCTGCGGTACTTAAAACTCCTGCTAAAAACAAGCTGTACCCTCACGGTGACCAGCACAGCCCTAGAGAGCCAAAGGTGAACCTACGGATTTCCTGAGCTGCAGGAGAAAATGAGCAAGAAGGAGCCATCCACAGCATCAATTAAACAGTGTAGAGAGTTGCTAAGATCAAGGACTGACCAGAAATAGTCCAAAAAGTTTCCACTGAATCAACATTTTCTGATGGAAAACTCAGAATATTCTGTGATTCTGTCCCGTCTGGAAAAGTTGCAGCATCTTAAATTGTTACACTGAAAGCAGCAGTTATCATTTCTCCATTCTATGAATACCACATGCTCACAATTGCTGCTTTTTCAGGTTTATTATCATTCTAAATATGATCCTGCTGTGACCCACTGGAACAGAGCAAATGGCAGAAAATGTAAATTGACAAAACTTGGAGATTTAGGCAGGAGAATTATTCCATTCAGTCTATACTTCAGGCTCCCATTACAAAAATAATTTATAATTTTGTTTTCAAATACTCACCTCTCCTTGTGCAAGGCAAAGTCAGGCCACTATAACTTGGTTGTGCTCTTCTGTTTTACACAGCACCAGCTGAGGGAACATATTTCCATCTGAATATTAAAGGAGACAGCCTAAAAAGAGCAATAATTAGTCAAAGTTTTGTGTTTTCAGCGGGTGATTTATTCATGAACAAGCAAATTTTTACCAGCTGACACAGTGAAAATGGAGATGGCCTTGTTCATACAACTAATCCTAAATTATTCTTCAGCTTTCCCCGCCGAGTCAGGCAGGATTCAAAAACCAACGTATTTGAGATGGCAGGTCCTCACCCAACTGATAATGAGCAATTTTTTTGTGATAGGAGCAGCACTGGGCCTGAGTTTCAAGGAATTTCTTTCCAGCTGTATGCCCTAATCTGGGCAACCCTAGAGATGAACTCAGTGCCCCGGTTCTAGTGAATGAA
>NW_008238633.1:1749515-1751684 GCF_000691975.1 Corvus brachyrhynchos
AACCCCTCCCAGCAGAGTCAGCTCACAGCAGGCTGTCGGTGCCAGAGCAATTACATCACATCTGGGCACTCTGTGACCTTCTGTGCAGGGGACAGCTCCCACACGACTTCCAAGAAATGAAACTCCAGTTTAGGATTGGATATTAACTGCTTGCTGCTGGTACTTTTGGTTGGAGCGGGTATTTGTTTGGTTTCATTCTTTGGAGCTCACTGCTGCATCAGGTTTGACTCCCTGCGCCTGGGAAGCAAAATCTGAAATGCAGCTCAATTTTGCATAGTGACTTTTGGGGTTTTTTTACTTCTTTAGTGGCTGAGGTTCAGGTAGAAGGTGTAAATGTTGTGTTTTTTCCCAGGCCTCAACCCATGGGTCATTACAAAAACACATCCTTTGGGTCATGGACTCGACAGCTCAAGGTGCACAAATGCCTTTGACCAGCATCTGTGTCCCTAAAACAGCACAGCCATGGTAGTGGGTCAGTCCCACAGGCTCCAAAACCATCCCAAAACGTGGAGTCCTCATTCCATGTGCAGCTGTGCTCGCTAATGAACCGCAGCGCTCCCCGTCCCCGCGAGCCCAGATGCAGCCTGTGGTTTATGGATTGCAAGGCTTGGCTGCAGAAAGCTCCCACGTGTTCTTTGCGTCCTCGCAGTTGGAATTTTTTAGTCTAGAGCCATGCCATGCCAGCTCCAGCACTCCCTTACTACCAGTGAGCGAAGCGCTGGGACTGGGATTGCTTTGCTTTTGTTTGCTTAAGCATTAGCGGGCCTTTGTGAGCAGGATTTGAATAAAGTAGAGAAAGAGCCACTGAAGGAGCGACTGAAAGAGTGACTGAGTGGCTTCAGACACTGAACCCCTTAACCCCTCCATCCCACACTGCCACAGCTGAATTTGCTGCTGCTTGTCTGCAGCTGCAGAGAGCTTCTCAGATGCCCCCATGCTCCTCTACCTCTGCAGGTATTTTTTTCCTAGCTGCCTGCAGATATTTGCAGGAGAATTTCCTGCAGGGCACCAGGGAAGTTGTTGTTAACTCTCTCCAGGCCAGTCTGTAATCTGGAAGCCAGCCAGAAATCTTGGATTAATACCAGCATGTCAGTGTTTTGTTCAGGAGCTCTGACAACCAAACCCTCTACAGCATCAAACAAGGCCCTTGCCATGCTGGATGCTGCCTGGGAGAACACTCGGGAAGCTGGCACTTGCTTTGAGCCATGAGGAGAGAGGGCAGGATTTACCCGCCCTGGTGCCCTGGTTGAGCTGAAGTCTGAAGCTTTTCCATTTCTAATCCACTTCAGGCGTGTTTTCAGAAGTCCGTTCGGACTGAGGGGAAGCAGCTCGCAGTGAATCTCGGTTCACCAGGACTGGCTGAGGATGCTTTGGGAGACATCGTCTCTCCTTTGGTGGGGCCGGTGCAGACGTGGCACAGAGCCCTGGGGGTTGGATGTCACCATTTCCCAGGGTCGGCCCTCCTGCTCTGCTCATCTGCAGGGACCAGAGCCTGCCCCTGTAAACCAAACAGCTCCTTCCTCAAGGTGGTGCAGAAGCTCTCTCCTCTGGGTATCTCTGCAGGCATGTGGGGAAGGGGGCATGGGAGAAATAGGAGTGACCCCGACCCCCACGGGCTGAGCGTGCAAAAATCAGTGACTCTGTGAAGGTCACGTTGCTCTCCCTGGCTCTGGCAGTGAGCATTTCCCTGGGCAAGGTAAACCTCAGCTGTCGCTGGTGTTTGCTCTCTGCGTACACGGTAAAGTATACAGGATATGGAACGCGGAGCACCCAGGGATGCAGGAACAGCTCTCGCTGAAAGGCTTTCCTGATTTAATGCCGCGCTAAGGTGAAAACCTCACTCTGCTGTGGTAGTTGCGCTCAGCCCTTCACCGAGGAATGACCCTCCATCTCTTCTGCACCCTGGAGGCACAGAACCGCCCCAAAGTGCCCAGAGGCTGGGCCTGAGTCAGACAGCCTGGCTGGAGAGCAGGGCAACATGCAAAGCCGATCAGCACCTTGCCACAGCTGCAAGAGCCCGGCTCCCTTCATGTAAAAAGCCTTAGGGGTAGGTGTCATTTGGAATTCAGACCCGCTGTGAAATAGCCCGAGCTATTTTTAGGCAGTACAGTGAGTGAGGGCTGGTGGCTCTGAGCAAGCCCCGTGTCCCCCGGGGCAGAGGCGGGGGGG